>NC_064628.1:703910980-704269730 GCF_023864275.1 Schistocerca cancellata
CTAATAATTTTAATCACTTTCATACACCCAGACATCCAGTCCAGGCAGTAATGGCTAAAGTGGCAGGCATCTAATGAACAGTTGCTGAGGCTGACAGGATTTGGGAAGAGTGGGATGAGTGGCTACTTGGAGGAGAGTAAAGAATATCTTCTCCAGCTCTATAGAATTGGAGCCTTTTTATAAGTATACTGTAGGAGACAGTGTTAAAAGCTTTCCTCAAGCCTAGAAGAGTTGCACAGGTTGTTTTCTTAGTCTCAAAAGAGCCATAAATTTTTGTGATGATATTCTCAACTGCTTTGACTGTGGAAAAATGAGGTCTGAAACCATATTGTGAGGAGCTAAGTAGATTATTTTGTTTGAAATACTGGTACATTTTTTTGTGCATACAATACTCTATAATTTTTTATATGACTGGTATGAGTGAGATGAGATGATAGATATCAGGAGATGCTTTATCACATTTCTTATGGATAGGTGTTACAATAGTAATTTTTAGGCAATCTGAGAAAATTCCTTTGTCTGGCATTTGTTTCATGATTTTGGTTAGTGGCAGTAGAATTTCTTTCTTTATATTTTTTATTATATTGTTTGGGAGCCCATAGAAGCCTTCTGCTTTTGAGTTGTTAAGTTTGGCAATTGCTTTGCTGACCTGTCTGTAGCATACACAAGTCCAGCAGAAGTTGTCATGCTGCTTACTATCTAGAGCTGGAAGCAAAACTACACTTTACTTGCATCTTCAGTGAGATTTTTATTTGAGCCAGAACTGGTACAGTGTGCATTTGAGGTGTTTGGTTGCATTGGAAGGTTTTTGTGTTTATTTTTGGAGCTTATCTCAGTTTTGATAATATTCCATGCTGCTTTACACTTATTTGTCGAATTGAATATGTAACTATCATTGGCTTTCCTCTTGGCTGCTTTAATTTGTGATCTATACACTCTTCTTGCTGCTGTGTAAGATTCCTTCTCAACTTGATTCTGATGCAATCTGTCATAGTGCGCCGTCATTCTTCCCGGAGTTTGCACAGGTGTCACATGTGCCAGTTTCTCAGCTCTTGCAGTTTATTACTCCAGTTGTGCTTTGGGTGCTTTCTATGATACTTGGAACAACAAAAGTTGAGGTTTTCTACATAAATTCTAAAAATTTCTGTGTTGAATCCTTGACAGATGTATCACTAGCGAGTACTGTATCCCAGTTTATGTGATTAAGATGGGTTTTTAACTGATTCAAATTATGTTCATTGATTGGCCTGGTTACTCTTCCTAGTTCAGTTGCTGAACTGTCTGTATTGTTGTTTAAAGGGTGCCTAAACCACAGCTGCGCATGATCTGAATCCCAAGGTTTACAGTAACAAATTCAGTTTTATTTGGCCAAAAGTTGCATGTTATATTATATAAGCAAGCACTGAGCCTGGTGGGTTTGTCATTTAGACAATATAAGTTTAATGATCTTAATATTTATAATAGATGCTTCAAATGTTTAAGAGCATTATTATCAATTTTTCAAAATTTTCTATAATAATTCTGTGTTATAATATGTAGTGGCAACACCATTTAGGATAGTGAAAATTAGTTTTGTGCAATATTCTGAGCACAAGTTACAGCCAGGTGTGGGCCGGATTGCAGTGAGTTACGCATACCAACAGTTGCAAAGTAGAATAGAGGCCACAGGGCCATCAAATTGCTGAAAGAATATACATATACAGGGTGTTACAAAAAGGTACGGCCAAACTTTCAGGAAACATTCCTCACACACAAAGAAAGAAAATATGTTATGTGGACATGCGTCCGGAAACGCTTACTTTCCATGTTAGAGCTCATTTTATTACTTCACTTCAAATCACATTAATCATGGAATGGAAACACACAGCAACAGAACGTACCAGCGTGACTTCAAACACTTTGTTACAGGAAATGTTCAAAACGTCCTCCGTTAGCGAGGATACATGCACCCACGCTCCATCGCATGGACTCCCTGATGCGCTGATGCAGCCCTGGAGAATGGCGTATTGTATCACAGCCATCCACAATACGAGCACAAAGAGTCTCTACATTTGGTACCGGGGTTGTGTAGGCAAGAGCTTTCAAATGCCCCCATAAATGAAAGTCAAGAGGGTTGAGGTCAGGAGAGCGTGGAGGCCATGGAATTGGTCCACCTCTACCAATCCATCGGTCACCAAATCTGTTGTTGAGAAGCGTACGAACACTTCGACTGAAATGTGCAGGAGCTCCATCGTGCATGAACCACATGTTGTGTCGTACTTGTAAAGGCACATGTTCTAGCAGCACAGGTAGAGTATCCCGTATGAAATCATGATAACGTGCTCCATTGAGTGTAGGTGGAAGAACATGGGGCCCAATCAAGACATCACCAACAATGCCTGCTCAAACGTTCACAGAAAATCTGTGTTGATGACATGATTGCACAATTCCGTGCGGATTCTCGTCAGCCCACACATGTTGATTGTGAAAACTTACAATTTGATCACGTTGGAAAGAAGCCTCGTCCGTAAAGAGAACATTTGCACTGAAATGAGGATTGACACATTGTTGGATGAACTATTCGCAGAAGTGTACCCGTGGAGGCCAATCAGCTGCTGATAGTGCCTGCACATGCTGTACATGGTATGGAAACAACTGGTTCTCCCATAGCACTCTCCATACAGTGACATGGTCAACATTACCTTTTACAGCAGCAACTTCTCTGATGCTGACGTTAGGGTTATCATCAACTGCACGAAGAGTTGCATCATCCATTGCAGGTGTCCTCGTCGTTCTAGGTCTTCCCCAGTTGCGAGTCGTAGGCTGGAATGTTCTGTGCTCCCTAAGACGCCGATCAATTGCTTCGAATGTCTTCCTGTCAGGTCACCTTCGTTCTGGAAATCAGTCTCGATACAAACATACCACGCCACGGCTATTGCCCCGTGCTAATCCATGCATCAAATGGGCATCTGCCAACTCTGCATTTGTAAACATTGCACTGACTGCAAAACCACGTTCGTTATGAACACTAACCTGTTGATGCTACGTACTGATGTGCTTGATGCTAGTACTGTAGAGCAATGAGTCGCATGTCAACACAAGCACCGAAGTCACCATTACCTTCCTTCGATTGGGCCAACTGGCAGTGAATCGAGGAAGTACAGTACATACTGATGAAACTAAAATGAGCTCTAACATGGAAATTAAGTGTTTCCGGACACATGTCCACATAACATCTTTTCTTTATTTGTGTGTGAGGAATGTTTCCTGAAAGTTTGGCGCTACCTTTTTGCAACACCCTGCATGTAGCGGTTTTGCATGTCGCAAACCACAGGCAGAAGGGGCCCACTGGCCAACCTAGCATGTCATGAGTACGTGACGTGAAGTGGTGCATATGGCAAAACAGAGGCGCACAGCTTCGTATAAACAGGTGCGGGTTTCTAACGAGACTCATTCAAGTGTGGCAGCTCTCCTGGACGGCGTGGCATGTCATACCTCCAGCTACATGCAGCAGCAGATGGGGTGCCAGCGTTCGAGTCCACAGCAGGTTGCTGGTTCAACCCTCTGAGGCTGACGCGGAGTCCGTAGCCAGCCAGCAGTGGGCTACTCCCTGGCTCGCTACCGTGGGCAGGTGTCCTGGCTTCCAACACATGCCGGAAGCATCCCGAGGTGAGGGCCACAGATTCAGACGCTGGATCATGGGCGCTCATTGTCACCGCGATCCCAGCCATGCCAGAGAGAAGGATACAGCTCGCACCGAGCAGCGCTGCGTCAGCAGGGACGCGGGCCACCACTTCAACTGCCGGCATCCTGACGACGACGCAACTCCACTGGTGTACAAGGCTGACACACAGTGTGTGCACAGGTCACTGAGGCAGCCATCCCATGCCAAGCTGTTTCACAGACAGTGAAGCGGTGTCCTCAGTATTGTGGGACCCAGTGACAGAGACCGAGAGGAACATGGCGCTGTAGATGGGAACAATAAATCACTTGGAAAGCTTGGACGAGTCTTCATGCGGTGCCTTCTACCTCTTCACACTACATTTGGTCATCCTGATACATTCGGTGGTAGAAGTTGCTACTACATTTGGTGTCAGAATAGTGGTCATCGTCTGCCCAGTATGATGTTCGAGCCCACCACCCGCATTACATTCACAAGATGTGATGAGTTTTGACCAGTTTTCTTTTGAGTGCTGGTCATTTTCTTTCTTGTTTGTGTTTTGAGTGTGGCCTGCCAGGAGCCACATTTTAGAAGTTTTGTGTAGGCATATTATCATTATTATTATTATTATTATTTTCAGAATAAGTTTTAGTGTATTTGGGGCAGTAAGATTTTTTTTTTCATGGTATTTAATTACTTTTGTATTGATTTGAGTATGATGACATTGAGGTGTAGGGGGTTGGATTATTCTTGTACTTAAATGTTTTGTTTTGGGACTAACTAGGAACAAAAGCAACACAATGGCAGAGTCATGGACATGAGGTGTGTCGGAACCAGAAGCGGTATGGATTTTATTGGAAAAAGTAGCACAATACGCAGTTGAGAAATGAATTAACATCTAGAAGTGAGCGTGAAACCACATTCGATCAGTCGTTGTTGCTTAGGGTGCAGGGGATTGATCCACCTGCTGCAAGTTTGATTATTCCATTTTCTGGCAAGGCATCTGAGGATGTGCATTCATTTGTGGCGGACTTGGAGACTTCAGCAGTGATGAATGGTTGGTCTGATGAGCAGTTGTTACATATAGTCAAGATTAGATTAATGGGTGAAGTGAAAACATATGTAAGGTGTTCTGAGGCCATAAGGAAGGCAGGACAGTTTAAGCAGTTAAAGGAAGGTATTTTACAAAGATACAAAAAGCAGAATAGCGCTTGGTACTTTAGAGAGAGGTTAAGAACAATGACAAAGAGACACGGGGAGACGATGGAGAAATATGTGGACAGGATAAGGGAAATTAATGAGTATACTTACGAGTTGGGTCAGAGCAATGAAGCGAATAGTGTTCTGTTTCAGGAGGTCGATCAAAGAGCACTTGATGTATTTTTGAGAGGGTTACTGGCACATATGTCACAGAAAATGCGTGAAGGGACTCCAAAAGATTTGTATTTGGCCATTGAGCTGGCAATTCAATGAGAGGAAATAGACATGGCAACAGGGGTACGTGAGAGGCAAACAGTGTTTACAGTGGGTGTGAAATGTTTTAAGTGTGGTTGTACGGGACATGTGCAGAGGTAATATACCCAGTCACCAAGGAATAAAGGAAGAGGTGGAAATCGGCAGCGGGGAGGATGGAGAAGTGGAGATAGGAGAGGTGGACAAGCATTAAATGGTAGAGTGGGCCCAAGACCCACCTAATGGAGCTCCCGTTTCATTTCAGTGCTATGAATACATATGCAGAGGTGGAATGTTCAGTGGTAGGATCCATAGGAACTAAAAAGTTTAGGATTTTGTTGGACACAGGGGCACAAGTGTCAGTGGCTACTAGAAATATAATGGGATGAAGGAAGCTAGACCCACCACATTATAGGTTGCATAGAGTGGGGGATAAGGAGGTCATGCCTTTGTGGTTGGTGACAGTTGACTTTCAAATAGAGAAAGTCTGATTTAATGAATGCATGGAGGTAGTACCATGGGTAAGCGAGGGCTACGACTTGATCCTTGGAGTAGATTTCTTGCATCAACATCATGCCAAAATTGACCTTGGACAATGAACCGTGGAACTTGGTGAAATGTTATTTCAGCTAGGGGAAACTGTTGTCAATGCAGAGCTGTTACCAGGGGCGTTCAACGTAATGAACAAACCAATTGAACCGCGTACATTAGCATTAAGGCTTAATTCGCATGAGTGTGTGTCTAGTGGCACAGGAAAGTCACTTTGGGTAAGTGTGGAGTCAAATCTACCTGTGGGTACAGTGTGTGTTATTGAACCATTGGAGGATAATGAAGTTTTGGCTTCATTGGGTTGTTTTGTGAAACGTAGTGTTGCACGCATACAGGAGGGGAATAACGGGCGAATAGTTCCCATGAACGTGGATAATTTCAGCGCTGTAGATGCGAATGTGAGGAAAGGAGTTTTAGTAGCAAATTTGGATGTGCAACATGGAGAAGACTGGTGCTCGAGAGGTAGGCGAAGTGACCAACCGCTAACTGCCAATAGAATTTCATTGTTTGGCAAAATTACGCATTTGAAAGGAGGAGAAAGAGAGCGTATGGAAGAATTATTGTGGGAATTTAAGGATTTGTTTTTTCCACAAGAGCCGTTACCAGCATTAGTTCAACATAGGATACCAACAGGGAATGAAGCACCTGTTTACTGTAAACTATACAGAATACCGAGGTATTTGCAGCCAATTGTGGAGGATTTCATTGATCAGCAGCTTGCGGACAGTATCATAGAGCTAGTAATAGTTGCTGGGGAGCAGGCATTGTCATTATGCCTAAAAAAATCTATAGATGGAACTAAGAAATACAGGTTCTGTTGTGATTACCAATACCTCAATAATAAGACAGTAACAGACGCATATCCCATTCCAAACATATTGGAGACTTTGGATCACTTTACTTTTCTACAATGGATTTGGCAAGTGGTTATCATTAGTTAGAGGAAGCTCCAAAGGATCGCCCAAAAACAGCTTTCTCTACTCCTGGAGGCCATTACCAGTACATTAGAATGCCATTCGGTTTGAAAAACACTCTGATTACATTTCAGAGGTTGCTAGACAGTGTCTTGAGGAGTTTGAAACCACAGCAGTGTCTGGTCTATTTGAATGACATTATAGTGTTTTCAAGTAGTATGGAGCAACATAGAAAGCAGTTAAGGGAAGTCTTTATGAGGTTAAGAGGAGCTCGTTTGACGTTGAGCCTGGAGAAGTGTCATTTTGCATTAGAAGAAGTAAAATATTTGGGTCATATTATCAGTAAGAACGGAGTGTGAACAGATCTGAGGTTGGTACAGGCTGTAAGGGATTTTTGGGAACCAAAAACAGTTAAGGAAGTGCAGTCAGTCGTCGGAATTTGCAATTTCTACCAAAAGTTCGTTTTTGCAGATTTAGCACAGCCATTGGTGTGATTGTTAAGGAGGGGTGTGAAATTTGAGTGGACAGAAGAGTGTCAGAAAGTGTTTGACAAATTGAAAGAAGTGTTAACATCAAGTCCGGTTCTTGTGTTTCCAGATTTTGAAAAGAAGTTTATACTAGCATGTGATGCATTGAATCAAGCATTAGGGCATGTTCTTAGTCAGGAAACTGATGGGAAAGAACATCCTGTAGCCTATGCATCTAGGCAGTTGAATGCAGCAGAGAGGAATTACTTAACAACTGAGAGGGAGATGCTTAGTGTGATCTATGGAATCACATATTTTAAATGTTATTTATATGGAAGAAGATTTCGGGTAGTGACAGAGCATGCTGCATTGAAATGGTTGTAGGGGTTGAAGGATCCGTCCACTAGATTCGCTATATGGGCTGTGAGGCTTAGTGAATTCGACTACGAGGTGGTGCACAAGCCTGGGAAGAAGCACGGTAATGTGGATGCACTAAATAGGAAGGTGGCAAAAGTAGAAGTCATAGGTTATGACCTAGCAGTATGGCAAGTATTACAGGATGTGGACAACAATTGTAAATTGTATCGGACACAACCACAGTTTAATATGTATGACGGTCTTCTGTGCAGGGAAATGAAGTCAGGGCTAAGGGTAGTAGTGCCAGCGAAACTAAGGGATGAGGTTTTAAAGGAAGCACATGATCACGCATTATCCGGTCATGGAGGGTGTAGAGCAACAAATAGGAGAGTGGCAGAGAGATATTCGTGAAGAGGTAGGAAAGAAGACGGGGATCAATATGTCAAGAATTGTATACCATGTGCGCGGAGAGCAGGTTTGAGTCGGAAACAGATACAGCTACAACGATTACCAGAAGCGACATGTCCATTTTCTTTGCTGGGGATCGATGTCTTAGGACCTTTCAGGTGAACACCATTGGGGAACAGATTTGTTCTGACAATAATAGACCATTTTTCAAGGCATGTGGAGGTGGTGGCTATGCCAAATCAACAGGCAGCAATGGTAGTGCAAGTATTAGTAAACAACTGGATTTTGAAGTTTTGTGTACTGGAGACAATAATTACTGACCAAGGGACCAACTTCATGTCAGATTTAATGAAGGAACTGTGTAAATTGTTGAACATAAAGAAGTTGAGGGCGAGTGCATTGCATCCACAGGCCAACAGAAGGACAGAATGGGTACACTGAACAATCGAGAAGATTCTGAGTTTTTATGTGGATTCTCATCACCATCAGTTGGACGGGTATTTGAAGCACACTGTATGTGCATACAAAGCAAAAGTCCATACAAATAGCAGTTTGTCTCCATATGAGGTAGTGTATGGGTGAAAAATGCCGTCACTGTTTGATTTGGTGAGGCTACAGAAAGGAAGGACCGGTGAATCTGTACATCAATTCACAAGGACAATTTGGGTTGTTTGGTAATGGGTATAAAAGGCGAATACAAAGGCTTTGGAAAGGCAGGAAGATGCAGTAAAGTGGAAAGGAAGTTTACTGCAGTCCAATCCCTATACGCAAAAAGGGAAAACGAAGAAGTTACTCACGAGGTATCAAGGGCCATACCAAGTTGTTGAAACCACATCCCACGTTAATGTTAAGCCTCAGCTGCCAACTAGAACAATGATAGTACACATTGGGGAGTTACGGCCATTTAAGGGTTGCCTGAATGTGGTTCCAGGCATGTCACAGGAAGGAAAGAGGAAGAAAGAGAGAGGGAAAAGAGGTGCTAAGCACAGAGAAAATCAGGAAGGTAGAGTACAACATGAAGTACCGTATGCTTTGCGATCCAGAAAGTAGTAGAGTTTTTTTTGTTTTCTCTCTCTCTCTCTCTCTCTCTCTCTCTCTCTCTCTCTCTCTCTCTCCATGTATCACTGGGTTTGCATAGAGTAATTAGGCATTGTATTTCATATGTTATATGTATTTTAGAATATAGCCTGCTGTGGACAGCAGTCCTTTTGAAGAGGGAGAAAGGGAGATGGGAATCCCTGCTGTCCTCAGGCAAGTGAAGTTGGGCAAGTTTGTGGAAGTGAAAACTAAAGAGGTATTTATGATCTCAGCAACTAAAAACTGGTATGGCCGAGATGGCAAGGGAGGAATTACGAATCTGCCATAGAGGGAAGGTAACGGTATGTCCAGCCAGGGTGGTAAGTACCAATCCAAACACATCCACAGTGCAGTTATTTTTAGCCAGGGGGAAAGGAATAGACTGTCCAAGGGACATTGTGGAGCCAAAATTGAGCTTGCAATGGGTTGGGATGCACTGGATCTTCTCCACCTATAAGAATTTGGTAGTAGTAGCAAGTTGTTTTGAGCGGAGAGTATTTACAGAAGCAAAATGTATAGAGCTCAAGGGGAGTGGAATTTTAATCAATGGAACTAATTGTAACATAATAGGATCAACCTTCCACCTGCCAGCGTCAATTTCAGGAGTCACGCAATTGAATGTTATGCAGCCACAGCCGTACTGGCCAGAAGCCACTTTAGAGTTTTTGCCAAGGCAGAACCTGACCTTGTTAAATCAGACTCAGCCAAACAGCTTGTGCAACATGTCACTCAGTATAGGGAAAGGCAAAGGCAAACAACGATCATTTTGAGCACCTCTGTGCCAAGTGTCAATGCAGCCTTAACTTTGTTATATGTTGTTTTCTCTCAGATCAGGCAGAGAGATAATTTCAAGAGGGAACCAAGGGTAGTCCAAGTCCCAGTGGATTGGATACTGAAGGCGTGAGATGAGTAAGTAAGGGGTTGATGGAGCAGTGGTTGCCGGCCAGGGTGGCCGAGCGTTTCTAGGCACTACAGTCTGGAACTGTGTGGTCGCTACGGTCACAGGTTCGAATCCTGCCTCGGGCATGGATGTGTGTGATGTCCTTAGGTTAGTCAGGTTTAAGTAGTTCTAAGTTCTATGGGACTGATGACCTTAGAAGTTGAGTCCCACAGTGCTCAGAGCCATTTGAACCATTTGATTTGAGCAGTGGTCATACAGTAAGGAATTTTTACGTTTTGTTTCATGTCATGGTTTCATGGGGCACTAGACCACATTTAAGTTTTCTAATATTAAGGAAATATGCCATTGGTGCCAACCCAAACAAGTTGAGAGCTAGTTAAGGGTCAACGTGGGGACCATATCTTTCTGAAGAGGGGAATAACGTAGCAGCACCACCGTTTAGGATAGGGAACGTTAGTTTTGTGCAATATTCTGAGCACAAGTTACAGCTAGGTGCAGGCCAGATTGCAGTGAGTTACACATACCAACAGTTGCAAAGTAGAATAGAGGCCACAGGGCCATCAAATTGCTGAAAGAGTATAAGTAACAGTTTTGCATGTCACAAATTACAGGCAGAAGGGGCCCACTGGCCAACCTAGCATGTTACGAGTACATGACGCGAATGGCGTGCATGGCAAAACAGAGGTGCATAGCCACATATAAATAGGTGTGGGTTTCTAACAAGATCCATTCAAGTGGGGCAGCTCTCCTGGACAGCGGGGCGTGTCACACCACCAGCTACCCGCAGCAGCAGATGGGGCGTCAGCATTCCAGTCCACTGCGGGTCACTGGTTCAACCCTCTGAGGCTTACACAGGGTCCATAGCCAGCCAGCAGTGGGCCACTCCATGGCTCGCTACCGCAGGCAGGTGTCCTAGCTTCCAACGCATGCTGGAGGCATCCTGAGGTGAGGGGCGCAGATTTGGATGCCGGATAATGGGCACTCATTGCCTCCACGATCTCAGCCACGCCAGAGAGAAGGACGCAGCTGGCCACCTGCAGCTTGCACCGAGCAGCACTGAGTTGGCAGGAACGCATCAACTGCCAGCATCCTGACGACGACGCAACTCTGCTGGCATACCAGGCCATCACACAGTGTGTGCACAGGTCACTGAGGCAGCCATTCTGCACCAAGCCATTTCGCAGGCAGCGAAGCGGTGTCCTCAGCATTGTGCGACCCAGTGACGCAGACTGAGGGGAACACAGCACTGTATTTGGAAACAATAAATCACTTGGAAAGCTCGGACGAGTCTTAATACAGTGGCTTCTACTTCTTCCCACCTCATTTGGTCATTCTGATACATTCGGTGGTAGAAGTTGGCTCTACAACTAGAAGAGTGGTACACTGATATAGCTATTAGTTGTTGACTTCGGATTATTATTGTTGAGACTTCAAAAACTGCTTCCATACATAGAGAACTTATATCTATCACTTCATATATTAAATTATTTGTTTCTTAGACAAAGACTGGAACACCACCGTGCTTCAGATTTTTTCTACAGTAACATGTTGCTAATTTGTATCAATAAGGTATTTTTTTGTGACTGTATATTAATGTAGAAGAAAAACAAACTTCTTGCATTATTGTCTGGCTGTTGGACACACAAAATTCTTGACCATTGTCATCTGGCTGCCCCAGGTGAAATGCATCAGATGACTTAAGCTGCACCTCCCTTGTGTGACTCATCATAAAAAACACTGGACTTCCTTTCTTGTGCATGTCAGATGAGCTGTTTTTTCTGTTGTAAATGCTGATAGCAGAGGTGTTGGTTTCGTCTCTGCTGTGCTGTAAGATTGCCAGTTTAAAATGATTTCACTTTTGCACATTTGATTCCTGTTGTTGACATTATTGTTTATATTTTTTTATGAGCAGTTTTTCTGTAGTCTATTAAGGTGTAATCCATGTGGTGATTGGAATCTTTGGCCAATGTTGCTACCATCAAGGATTTTTACAGTTCTGAAATGTTTATATAATATTGACATTTGTTCATTGGCTGCAGTAATTTCCTTGTTTACCCACAACCACAGTGGTAAGTCATATTGGTGTGGGATATCCAGCATGAAGACATTTTTGTGCGTCAACTATTCTAAGCACTTTTTCAGTTGGAGAGGCAGGGTTCAATGTTTTTGATTAGGGATTGGTGGCAAAGAAATTTTTCCATTCGAGGGTTCAGGAGAAGTAGAGTAGGTCTTTGAAAAGTCAAACATGGTTAAATTTGGGTGTAGAGCTAAAGACTTCAAATCCACCACCTCATTCCCCATATACCTTACTAACTTCATCATAACACACAACTACTACTCCTTTGAAGGGAAGGTATACAAACAAATCAGCTGTACAACCATGGGCACCTGCATGGGACACTACTATGCCAACCTGTTTTGGACTACCAGAAGAGACATTCCTAGCGCCCCGAAAATGCCAAACACCTAGTCTATTTCAGATTCATCAACAACATATTCATGATCTGGAATCAGGGCCAAGATGCCCTGTCTTCATTTCTTCACAACCTCAACAATTTCTCTCCCATCTGCTTCACCTGGTCCTCTCCAACCCAGCATGCCACCTTTCTGGGCATTGACCTCCTCCTCTCTGATGGCTCCAGCCACGCTTCTGTCCTCATTAAACCCACTAAACAGCAACAGTACCTGCATTTTGACTTGCCCAGTGTGCTGAAGGCTTCACCGAGGCCATCACAGAAGGGCACTATCCCCCAGATCGAGTCTGCAAACATCTCCCTTGCCATTTTCCCACACACTCCCAAACCTCCCACCACTCCCCCAAGGACCAGCTAAAAAAAATGTGCCCTTCGTCATCCAAAAGCGCTCTGGACTAGGTCAACTGAACCACATCCTTCATCAGCACTTTTATTACCTATTGTGGTGCACTGTAGTGAGGGCATCCTACGAAAGATCCTTCCCATCCCTTCTAAAGTGGTGTTCCAGCACCCACCCAACCTCCACAACATCCTAGTCCATCCCTATGGCTATTCCAATCCCAACCCTGTGCCATAAGGTTCATATCCCTGTAAAAGACCCACGTACAAGACCTGCCCAATTCATTCATCCAGCACTTCATATTGTAGTCCTGTCACTGGTTTATCCTACCCCATCAGAGGCTGGGCCACCTGTGAAAGCAGCAATGTCACATACCAGCTCTGCTGCAATTATTGCAAAGCTTTTTATATTGTTGTGACTACCAACCAGTTGTCCACAAGGATAAACAGCCACAACCAAACTGTTGCCAAGAGCAAAGTAAATGTTCCTACGATACAACATGCAGCTGAACATAACATGCTTTATTTCAGAGGCTGCTGTGCCATCTAGATCCTCTCCTCCACCACCAGCTTTTCTGAACTGTGCTGATGGGAGTTATCCTCACAACACATTCTCCACTCCCGAAATTATCCCAGCCTCAACCTATGGTAACCCACTGTCCCCATCCCATCCACCCAACAGTTTCCACTCCCACTGTCCTGTCACCTGCTCCCTATTCACATCCCCTCACCCTTATTGTGTGCACCCACCCATCTTTTCTTTTCCCTGTTCCTTTCATTTTCCACTCCACATTCTGCTCCTTCCCCTCCTCTTAGTCCCTGCCCTACAGCCTTCTGATGCTGCGCCTGGTGACGGTCTTGTCTTGCCTCTGTCTAGACCCTGCACACTCCACCAGACAGTGCTCTTCTCTCCCTCATACATACTCGGTTATCCCTTCCCCTTTCCCCACCCCCATCCCCACCCCTTCCAGATTGCTGCTTTCGTTATACATGACTCTTGCACCAAGCACATCATAACCCTTCACATCTGTGCCTGCCATCTGAAAACAAGTAATGGACTCTGTGAAACATTCTGTCATCCCATGCCCTTGGTCAGAGAATAGCAGCAGCTGAACTAGGGAGGTACCTTTCCTGCATAGGTTGCCATCTATGTTACAACACAAATGACTGCATTTGGAGTGGTGCTGTGACCAGGAACTAGGGACTTTTGATGAATGGCATAGCATTATGTTCAGCTATGAAACAGAGGTTGCACTACTGCATATGACCATCATCAGTGACTATGGCAAAGACCTCGAGAGAGAGGTTCCATTCTTCTAGTGTTTTGCGGAGGCACAGCAGCGTTAACTTCTGATGGCATAGTGTGGGAGGCCATCAGGTATGATGGCTACTACCTATTTAGGGAACTCTAATGGCACAACAGTACATCACAGACATCCTGTGTCCTCCTGTGTTACCTCTCATGTAACAGTTTTCTGGTGCCATTTTCAACATGTCAATCCTCATTCACACATGGTAGATGACTGTGTGAACTGTCTACATCATACTGAGGTACACCCATAGCCAGCAACATCTTCAGATCTGTCCCTGATAGAACAAGTGTGAGATCAGCTCTGATCTCGGCTCCATCTCAGTGCCAGTGTCCAAGGTATCGAGGACAACAGTTGTGGGGCAATTTGCCTCAAGAGAGGGTATGATAGCTTTATGATACTTTCCCAATTGAATCAGTGCATGCATTAATGCCGTTGGAGGTGCAACATTGCACTGATAAGTGGGCTTAGAATGCCAAATTCTTTGTACACTCATGCTTTTTAATTGCTGAAATAACACCACCTACCCTCTCAACTGATGAAGTTTCATTTTGTCTCCTCCTTTGTTTCTGGGTGCCTCACTTTTTTGTCAGGCAGTGTAATGCACATACGCCTGTGTGTGTATGTATACTGTATTGTATAGCTGCGGAAAATGATATATGTGTGAAAGCTAGCAAATTTCTCAGTCTGGATTTTGCTGCCAGAGACTGTGGTCATTTGTGTGAAAGTTGTATTTGATGTGTGTGAGTGTGTGTGTGTGTGTGTGTGTGTGTGTGTGTGTGCCCGCACCTATCTGCGACTCACCATCTCTGCTATGTGGTGAGTAACAGCTATTGTTTTCATAATATTGCCAAATTTCTCAGTTTTGTTTATTTACCTTTCAACAACTCAGTAATTTACTATTTGGTGAATTATCTTTTCTCCTTAAATTACTTAAATGCTACCAGAACGTTTCATCATTTCTCTAAGTGTTTAAGGCTACTATGCATTAGCTCTTGCAATTCATAAAGAGTTAGGCAGCACTGTGCTCCCAGAGGAGTACTGTTCAAATTTCTGTTCATTTTCCCAAATTTACTTTGTCCCTCATCTCCTTAAATCTGTTAAGGTTAACGTCAGAATCATCACTGAGCATGCTTTCCATCTTTCAGCTGTATGATATGGAGTGTTTCAAAGACAGTTCATCAGCTATAGAGATGTATTACAAAACTTTCAAAAGCATTGTGTGTTTTACCTTTGTCAGTTGCATGTCATACATGCTCTTCTAAATTTCATTTTTATAGCATTCAGTGCAGTCCTGTGAGCTCTGTATTTCTGTGATATCTCTGCTCCCATCCATCCTTGTTTATGTAGTTGATATTTGCAGCCATTCCTCCTCAGTTGTTACTTCTTGTAGACAGAATAAGTATTACGGTACCTCTCTGTTGCAACTAAATTTTTATTATTGATTTACCAAATGTGTGTAATGTAATCATATTAAGATCTGTGATCTACAAAGAAATAAAATCCATGTTCAAAACTGTAAAAAATAAAAGTATTATTACTTCATTATCTCTTTTCATAACAACCTTTTGAAGTTTATGGCTTTCAATGTAAAATAACTAAGTGGTTCACTTCATACGTAATTGACAGGAAGAAAAGAGTCATTTTAGGTACTTCATGTAGCTCTTATGATGAATCTCCTTCAGAATGGGACAAATTATTATTGGTATTCCACAGCATTCAATTCTAGGGCCACTCTGGTTCTTGCTATATATAAATTGCCTTCCCTCTTATGCTGACAATATAGGAACAGTGCTCTTTTTTGATTATGCAGACATCATAATCAAGCCTAACTGTAAAAGAAGCCATAAATAAAATATTCAGAGTAATTATTGTTTGCTTCTTGGTAACTGGTCTGTCACCTACCTTTTAAGAAACACAGTTCTTTCAGTACTTCATAATGCAAAATAAATCATCAACAACAATACAACAGAGGGAAAGAAAATATGTAGAATCAATTTCCAAAATCCCTGGGTGTGCATACTGACAGAAGTAGAATTGAAAATGACATATTATTAATCTTAAGCACTTGAGTTCAATAGTGTTTGCTCTATGTATAATTGCCAATTTTGGCAATGAAAGCATTAGGAAGTTATCTTACTATGCAGACTTCCATTCATTTATGTCATATGGTATTATTTGAGGTAACACACACACACACACACAGTATTCATTGTGCATAAATATGCAGTAAACATATTTCATGCCCATCCTCGAACTTTTTGCTGGTAACTGTTTAAAAAATTACAATTTCACAATACATTTATTCTCTTTCAAAGTTTATTATGAAGAATAAGCACAGTTTGAAAATAATAAATAACATGCATAAATATATAACTAGGAACAAAAGAAGCTAGCCACAACTTAACCGTTCTCTTGCACATGAATGAGCAAAGTATGCAGCCATAAAATTATTTGATCACCTCCCTTGTGAATTACAGATGTTGGAAGATAATGAAAGTGTTATAACATCAAGTTGGACACATATATTTCAAAAACGACACAACACGTGTAAGTGACAGAGCAAGTTGACAAAGCAAGACATGTGAACACGGTAACATTCAAATCAGCACTGAGTCCAAGCCTAGCAGACACTGGCTGGCTGGCCACTTAGGTGGCGCAGCTGCTGCATGGCTGGCAGACAGCGCCGCATGTAGAGGACGCGCGTAATTGCGCGGTGGCACTTTGAATGATCGGCGCATCACAACACTTTCCCCCTTATGAAATTTTTGCACTGGTTTTGATGGAGGTGGCCTGTAGATGGCTAACGTCCATAGGCATTGTTTGACTGGCTATGAAGTCTCGAGGAGGAGGCTTCCCATACGGACTGAAGTGTCCCCGATGATAACGGGTCGAGATGACAGGAGACGTAGGGGTCGAATCTGCTGGGGCCCCATGCACCAATCTGCCCATTGCGGCAAGTCCGGTTGATATAACAGGAGACATGGGCAATGTGTCGGAGTCCGTAGGAGAAGGAGGCGAGTAGCGTTGCTCCGACAGATGACGGTCATCCGGTTCCTGCATGGGCATGTCTCCTGGTGGCGTCTGTTCTTGTGCTGGCACCGAGATGAGGTAAGAGGGCTGCGTTGTGAGTAATGAGAGATGCCAAGATCCAGAGTGTCAGGTAGAGCCAAAGGTGGTGTAATGAATCTGGAACAGGCGTTGCCTGCACCCGAGGCTGAAGCTGGTCTGAATGACGCACTGCAACACCCGTGTCTGTCTGGATTTCATACAGGCGTCGGCCACAGTGTCGTAAGATGCGGCCCGGAATCCATTTTGACCACCTGCCATATCCCCGTACCCATAAAAGGTCACCGGCGGTGAACCGGCCAAACGAAGGCACCCGCGGCCATGAGGTGGAAGGCCGCAGAAGATGAAGTAGCGTGCGGAGCACTCGGCCATGTAAGAGCTCAGCCGGGCTGTGGTCGCGCATGGGGGTGAAATGGTAAGAAGGCAGAAATTAGAGAAGCGCATCATCAGCAGCAGAAGAAGTCAGGAGTTTCTTCATCTGAACCTTAAATGTGCGGACCAGTCGTTCAGCCTCACTGTTAGATTGTGGATGGAACGGAGGAGCCGTGACATGCATGACGCCGTGACGAGCACAAAAATCTGCAAATTTGGAAGAGGCAAAGTGCGGACCATTATCAGTAACAAGAGTAGAGCGAAGGCCTTCCAAAGAAAAAATGCGGGCGAGAGCACTCGTGGTTGCCGCGGTGGTAGGCAACGTGCAACGGACAATGAAAGGAAAGTTAGAGTAGGCATCAATTACGAGTAGCCAATAAGTACCTAAAAAAGGTCGCACGAAGTCAGCATGAATGTGCTTCCAGAGCTTCTCAGGCGAAGGCCACGGTGACAAAGATGACTTTGGTGCAGCGGCCTGTGATGCACAAGGGCCGCAGGCAGCGACGATGTGTGCTATTTCAGAGTTGATGCCAGGCCAGTACACATGATGGCGTGCCAGAGATTTTGTGCGAGAGACACCGCAGTGCCCTTGGTGAAGGAGGCGCAAGACCGAAGCACGCAAAAACGCATGTACCACAACACGCTGCGAAGCATTTTCAGTGGAAAGGAGGATAACACCATCCCTAGCCGTGAGGCGGTAACTCAAAGTGTAGTAGTTCCGCAACGGATCAGAAGTCTTAGCGGATGGATGATCTGGCCAACCCTTCTGAATACAGCGTAAAACCTGGGAGAGGGTAGGGTCAGAACCCATAGCAGCCGACAGCCAGTCACCAGTGATGGGGAATCCATCCACAACCCGCTGCTCGGCAACATCCAGGTGTAAACACAAAAGTTCGACCCTATCAAATGCCAGATCAGGACCCATGGGAAGGCAAGACAGTGCATCAGCATTCGCATGTTGAGCCGTCGGCCAGAAACGAATCTCATAATTGAAACGAGACAAGTAAAGAGCCAAACGCTGGAGGTGGTGTGCAGCCTTGTCGGGAAGCGACGTTGATGGATGAAACAAGGAAACAAGTTAACAAGTTACCCTCAAGTAGGCCTATAATTGTGTATACTGCTAGCTATTCCCTTTTTATGTAATGGTCTTATTTCAGTGACTTTTAATGAGTCAGCAAATGACCCCTGACTGAACAAGCTGTTTATTAAATGTTGTAGTGGGTTTATTAATTCATTACTGCATTTTTTTTTTTTTTTCAGAAATTTGGCTGAGATGTCATCCAAGCCACTGGATGTATTTGCTTTTAAGTTGGAAATTATTTTCAGTTATGTAACACACTCAGGAATAATGAATGCCATTACTGAGATTTAGCACCTGTGGTGGATCAATCACATACTCCCTATTCTTCTTACTAAATTGGTCTCTGAATGACTCACATACTTCCATTTGGTCACTCAGCAATTTTTCATTGCCTCATATTATTAAGTTATTGCACATTGCATTTTTGCCCCCCCCCCCCCCCTCCACTTTCCTTATTTATATACTCCTTGCTGTTTTCCTAACATTACTAGATTGGCTCATCTGTTCTGCATACATATATGCTTTTAATGTCTTAAGTGCTTCCCTGTAGGTTTTTCTACAGGCTTTGTAATGTTTATTGATATTTCCTCTACAAACTGGAATTTTTTCGACCGGAAATGTAAGAGCAAAGGGGGAAGTGCCATCGGAACAAAACAAAATTTCGATGCAGACCTTCACACACGATATGTCACAGGTCATCCGGCTCGTCTGAAATCAAAATTGAGTTGACATTAGCCAAATATATAAGATTCTTTAGGAGTTGTACCTCGCTTAAGTTATTTGGACCATAGGAAAGAAAATGGCAGCCATTTGAAAAAAAAATAGGGTTTTTTTTCATCGATTTTTCGACTTCGTCGGACAAATAAAATATTTATAGTTGATGGATCAGAATAAAAGTGGTACAACTCCTAGGTAATTTAGTTAGCTTCGTTGTAAACAAAGAATGATGCCAATTCGTTCAGTAGATTTGAAGTTACCATACCGCGCAATAAAAAAAAAAAAGTCATTTCAAGAAAAACGCATTTGAAGTTTTAACTACATATGAATGTAATATTAAGCAACTTACGTTCAATCTGCTATTCTGGGTCTATTAACTAATCCTTCCTCTTCCTCATAGTGGTCGTTCTGCTCGATCTGGGCCATCCTGCGCTGCTCCAGAGCCTCTCGTACGGTCAGTGACAAGCGGTTTTCGGCCGCTTGAATCCGGTGGATGTCCAAATGCTTGGTGAAATGCATTGAATAGAGTCCCAGGGTGACATTCATCGTTGTCATGGTCTTCAGGATGGCTGAATACCCTTCGTTGAAGCTGCTCACTGCCAGGAAAGTCGCAATCTCCACAGTCTTCGCACCAGAATGCAAATACTTGGGGGCTAACTTCCAAACACATGTGTTCAAACTTTCATTTGAATTTAGTGTTTTTCCCCTAGTACAATAACTCATCCTACGAAAGAAAAAGACTGGTGCATTAAAAAGGCCGATTTCAGGCAGGTGCATTTTTTTGTTCTACCGTGAATGACAAACATTTCTGTTCTGTATTCAAGAAAACTGTTTCAGGGGTGGATTCTTAAACACTCTTATGGATCCAAAAATGTAATTAAAAAAAATCGATTTTTTGAACCAAAAGATAGTAAACCTCCCCTTAATTCTATCACGTTAGAGGGAATTTAAGGTTCTTGAAACTGCCAGTTTATGTGTGCAAGCGTTTCCTTTAATGTGTGACACCTTTTCTATAAAAGGTAAATATGTCTCCATGAGATACTATTTCTTTGTCTACATGAACCTCTAGGACCAATAACTATGATCTGAATTGTGGTGCTCAGCAGTTCTAATCACAAAGTCTTCCTTGCTTAAGGTTGTAATAACATGGTCCATACATACCGGAGAAACACATGTCAGGCTTTTTGTTGTTGAAATCACATGGAAGTAATTGTAGGACTGCAACATACCAGTATATCTAAGGTAATTTACGTTATTATCTGAGGAGTCAATGTTCACATCCCTAAGTATTATAGCCTGTTTATGAGTTTAGAACTTATCGATAAATTCCTCTAAATGACAAAAGAATTACCGTATTTATTTGAATCTAAGCCGCACTTTTTTCCGGTTTTTGTAATCCAAAAAACCGCCTGTGGCTTAGAATCGAGTGCAAAGCAAGCGGAAGTTCTGTAAAATGTTGGTAGGTGCCGCCACAACTAACTTCTGCCGTCGAATATATGTAGCGCTACACAGGCATGCTTTGTAGGCACAAAGATAAATACTGGCGCCAAAACCTCTGCGTCAGTAAATAAATTAAAAAAAAGGTGGTGGACGAGCTTTTTTTCTCTGCCCCGAGTTTCAATCACTACATTTCCATACATTATCCAACGAAGTAAATACAAATTCCGTATTGTTCACCTTCGAATGTAGCAGAATTTCAATATACTACGAAAATCCGACTGGCAAGACCGGGATGTTTGTCAATATGGCCAACTCTACGTTCTGAATTTTTTCCTACCTGTGAGAAGAGATGGTTGCTAATAGGAACCTGATGAAATGTGAATCACATACAATATTCTCTTCACCATAGGAATAATACGAATATAAACATTTTGCCAAGTATTCTTTCGTGTTTGCTGCTATCTCATTTAAATCCTGTCTGCCTAATAAACTACGAAACTAGAGTGAGACAACAGCAAACGCAGAAGAATATACATATCGTGTCATGTTTATATTCATATTATTCTTATGTCTCATAGTGATACAGTCAGAAATGAAGCACGGCAACTGACTAGATTTTTAAATCTAAGATGACTGTAATTTCTGTGCAGAATTTGATGTACTAAAGAAGCAGCCGCAAAGATTTTCAAATGGAGAAAAATTTTCGCCTAACTGTCGTTCAGAACATGTTCTATCATACGCAGTCTATTATTTGGTTCTTGTTGATCATTATCAAAGAAAGCAGCAGTGTAAGTAACAACAAATAGCAGTCTCTTGCCATTGTTTCGCTAATGAGACGATTCCTCTCTCTCTCTCTCTCCCTCTCTCTCTCTCTCTCTCTCTCTCTCTCTCTCTCTCTCTCTCTCTCTCTCTCCCTTTTTTTTTTTTTTTTTTTTTTTTTTTTTTTGTTTGTTTCAATAGTAAGCGGCGTTAGCGCGCACAAAAGCAATCCATGCCGTGAGCGGCGACAGGCGGTAAACACGCACTATCAGACAGAATGCGACAAACAATGCATGACACAGTACAGTAATGCATTTTCAGCTTAGAGTGACATAAACACCTACAACAAAGAAAACGGCACTTATCAGATCAAAGCAAAATAAGCAATCGATTCAAACCAGATGAAGCACGTGAAAAAGGAAGGGTACCCGTATAAATACGGACGTAGCGCCTGACACATATCAAGGGCTACCTGGTAAAGCTTAACTGCTAAGCTTATGACTCGAACCAAACTACTGTAGGTGTATCATCATTCATTCGACCTAAATTGTGTCTCATATTACAATGGACCAACTTTTTTTCGATTTGGAGGTGCGGCCTAAAACTTTTCTCTCTCCTTGAATTTCGAGTCTCAAATTTCAGGTGCGGCTTAGATTCGGGAAAATTTTTTTTTCCTTTATTTCGAGTCTCATTTTTCAGGTGCGGCTTAGATTCGAGTAAATACGGTAGGAGATCTGTACAGCTACCTATTATTAAACTGCTATTCTGAACTTTATTCGTACAGCAGCTATGTCAAAAATCATCTCATTGAAAATTTATCAACCCAATGAATTTTTTTGTACTGGACATTATTTTTGACATAAATACCAACACCTGTATGTTGTTTCCTACAATAGACACTGGCAGTTTTGTAATTACTTAATAATACTATACATTTTTTCAGTTTTGCACCTCAGTTCATTCACAAGATAAATATGAGGAGTGGTATTATTTAGAAATTCGTCAATTTCTTCAATTTTGTTGGGAATATACTGGATGTTTTGTGATATTACTTTGAGTTTACTGTCATTTATGATGTTGTCAACATCTCTTTCATTTTCTGCAGGTCTGTCTCATTTCTGCCTCATTTGCATGTGGGGTAGATTTGAAATGGCAGTCATTGTGGAACCCTTCCCCTGATTCTAAAAAGATTTCTGTAATCAAACTATGTATCATACAATCTGACTGTTCGGTGTACATTTTATTTTTCTTGGCTATAAAACACAGTTCTGATTGTCAGAATTTTATCTTGTGATCAGAACAAATACGTTATTTTCTTCCTGATTACTAACAGTATTTCCAGTGGCTTTTGACACATTTCTTTTAAAACAGTTATTGATAGTTTTGTTGCAATCCAAGTATCTCATAAGATAAGAAGAGTGTCATTCACTGTTTCCTGGAATGTTCTCTCTATCTCTATCTCTACTCCCTTCCCATTCCCCGCCCGCTCTCTGATAGTGACTGGGAAGCATTGTGAAGCTTCTTCAATTACTTTGATGTTTTAAAGTGATTTATTTATATAATTTTTAAATGTGGAGGAAATTTTATTACATCCCCTGATATAACAACAAATGTAAACTTACCTGTGATTTTCTTTACAGACACTGTCAAACCAGTGAAATTTGATGGCAAAAATTTCTTCAGCAGTCCTCTTAATATTAAGAAGGAGTGAGTATTATTACAATTGTATTTTTGTTTGTATGAGTATGTCACTTTTATTGTAACTCATTTCCAGTGAGGACTTATAAATATCCCATGTGATTCTAAAGACAAACTTTTTTTAAAAATGAATAAAATTCAAATCATTTTACAACATTTGTTTCTTAACATTACCATTGACTTAATGAAATTGGATGCATCTGCATTACATTCCAATATTAAAGTGCTTTTCATTTTAGTGTTTTGAATTACTGAGCAGTGTCAACTAGCCTTGTTACCAGAGTAAACAAAACACACACACACACACACACACACACACGCACACACTCACTGGTCATACCAGACTCGAGAGTCCATTACCGCAGCAACGTATTTTCGCCATCTGTCCCTGTCTTGGGTTGTTTCCTTCTATTCACCTTCAATACCTAGGCTCCTCAAATCAGCCTTCACATTGTCCTTCCATCTACACCTCAGTCTCCCCACAGGGCGTTTTCACTCTAAGTGCCCTACCAGTACTCTGCGCACTGCCCTGCCCTCATCCATTCGAGTTAGGTGACCCACCCATCGCAGCCTACATGATTTAATAATACTGATTAAGTCAGGACTTGAATAGAGTTCGTGAACCTCTTCGTTATACATTTTTTGTCACTCTCCGCTAATGTCATCCCTTTTTTATCTGAAAATTTTCCTCAAGATTTTGTTTTCAAATACTCGAAATGGGTTTTCATTCTGCACAGTGAGAGACCAAGTCTCACACCCATACAGCATAACTGGTAGAATAATAGTTTTGTATATTCTAATCTTTAAATTCCTAGACAATACACATGATGAAAGTAATCTATTCAGTGAGAAGTAGTATGCATTTCCCGCCCGTAATCTCTTCTTCAGTTCGGATTCAATCTCATTTCTCGAAGTGATGTCCATGCCTAGATACTTAAATGTGTTCACTTTTTCAAACTGCATGTCTCCAACTCTTAACACACCATAAGAGTCACACAAAATGTTTAATAATGCACAGAAAAGAAACGTTAGCTTAGTTTATCAAAACATTAAAGTACTGAGTATAAGGTAGAAAGCTTCTTGCCTGTTTGGAAAATTTAGAAAGCTCTCAAAAGATAGATACTCTTTGCCTGTCTGAGCACCACATAACCACAGGGTTAGAGATGCTAAACATAAAAGATTACATTCTAGCATCTTACTCATGTAGAACTAATATGGAGAAAGGAGATATTGTTCCATGTATTAAGCTAGAACACAAGTTTGAAAACATTGAGACAAGTAGAGTTTACAGTGATCTGCACTTAGAAGTATGTGCTGGTGAATTAATACTCAAAAATAGTTCAGTTTTAATTGTTTATAGACCCTGCAGCAAATGCTCACTCTGATCATGATACACAGTAAGTTAGGATAAATGAGATAGTGTCTTACAGTACAGATGCTCCTCAGTGTATGAGAGTTAGAATAATTAATGACTCCTGAACAAATGTTTTCAAGAATATTTTACAAGAGATGACTTGGGATCAAATCTATAACAAACCAAATGCTGAATCAAATTTAATCTATTCCATGATAAGTTCATATCATTATTTGAAAACAACTTTCTGCATAGGCAAATCAGAAACAACATTGACTGGCCATGTAAATACCATGAATCACTATAGGGATTAATGTATCATGTGGAATGAAAAAGGAATTGTATCTGTTGTCAAGAATGAGTAAAGATCCTGTGCAGTTGCACACTACAAAAACTACTCACAGTTACTTAGGAAATTTATTTTAAAAAATCAAGGAACATGCATATTATATCATAAATGAATAATTCTGGCATCAGACTTAAGGCTATATGGAATGTGGTGAAACAAGAGTCAGTAAAACTTCAATGTAAGAGCTATAAATGATGACTCACAGGCAGCAAATGCATTTAATAATCATTTCTTAATATAGCAAAAAATATAGGGGCAAACACTCTGAGAAGAAATGCACAGCAGTATGTTGAAAAAGCAACTCTCATAAAATTCAGTCATATGTATGTATCACCAACTTCTCCCTCTGAAATTAGGAAAATTGTATATTCCATCAAAATAACAGGTCATATGAATTTGATGGTGTTTCCAACAGAGCACTAAAGATTTGTTTCCACATACTAAGCCCTGTCTTACATGAAATATGTAAAAGCATCACTTACTCATGGCATTTTCCCAGAGAGATTGAAATAAGCCATTATTAAATCTCTCTATAAGAAAAGGTATTGGAGTGATGTCAATAACTACTGGCCTGTATTGCTACTAATATCATTTTCCAAAATTTTTTAGAAGTTCATGTATTCTAGAATAGTATTACAGCTGAGCAACAACAATACCATCAGTAACTCACATTGTGGATTCCAGAAGAGTTCCTTTACTGAGAATGCCATTTACATGTTAACTCACCATATTTTACAAGCATAAATAACAGAATGGCAGTAGGTGGTATTTTCTGTGACCTAGGTAAGCCATTCGACTGTGTGAACCACAATATCCTTGTAGAAAAGCTGAAGTTTGACCAATGGGTAGTGTCATTAATCAATGGAGATTGTTTCAATTGTGAAGAAGTCACATATGGAGTTCCCAAAGGCTCAATCTCAGGTCTACCATTGTTCCTCACATGTATAAACAATGTTCTATCTAACATACAACAATCAGAATTAGTTCTTTTTGCATATGACACTAGTATTGTAATCAATCCAAGCATGCATACAGCAACAGAAGAAGTGGTAAACAATGTTTGTAACAGTGTCATTGGCAGGTTTCCTGTGAATGGCCTCACTCTCAATTTTAAAGAGATACAGCATATTCAGTTCTGCACATCTGGAGGTATTGAATCGACAATAAATGTAACACATGGCAAGGAAATAATTAATTGGTCAGAAACTTCAAAAAACTTTGGTGTCCATATTGAACAGAACTTAAACCAGAAAAACACATTTTAGAACTCATAAAACAACTTAGTTCAGCCACAGTTTCAGTTACAACGATTGTAAATCTTGGTGAGAGAGAATCAGTAAGTTGACATATCTTCATTCAATAATGTCAGTTGAATAATGTTCTGGACTAACTCGTCTTTAAGAAAGAAATCTTCATTGCTTAAAAACATACTGTATGAATAATATTTGGTGCTTACCCCCAATCATGTTGTGGACATCTGTTTAAGGAGTTGGGCATTGTGATTACTGCCTCACAGTGATCCTTGTGAAATATGTTGTAAACAATCCACTGCAGTTCAAAGGAGCAATGATTTACATAATTACAATATCAAAAGAAAAAAGATGTTCATTACTCCACATTAGTGTTGTCTTTAGTGCTTTAAGTGGTGCACAAGACTACAATTAAAATTTTTCTCACTTACCAAGAGATAAAATGTCTGACAGACAGCAAAGTAAAATTTCAAAACAACTGAAAAAGTTTATCTTTGACAACTCCTTTTATTCCATAGAAGAATTTCTGTTATTGTAACACGTAAAAGATGGTGGGTAGGAATTCAAACTCACAAATACATATTTAATAGTAATAATAATAATGTAAAAAAACTTCTAAATTTTCTGCATGTAGCCACATTTACAAATCAATTTGCAATGTGAATGTAAAGTTACTCATTCCATATCATTAAGATTTATCGTACAAATCATCCATGGAAGATGAAACTAACTAACTGAAAGTCAGTCTCAGAATCTTTCATAATAACATTCTCAAATAAAATCGTCTCAGTCCCTTCGAATAAAAAACTTTATCGTTTGGCAGCTGTATTCACCCATACTTCCAGAGCTGAAACAGTGTTTCATTTATAGAGACATTATAGCAGTATTTGGAACCTTCCAGAGAGGGCTGGAATGGTGCATGTATAGGAAAGTGAGTTGGGTAGCTCAATGCAGCTCTGGCGTGCTGCATGACTGAGAGGTGTTGGGTTCAGGTGGCATGAAGTGCTAGCACTCCCACCTCCCTACAAGCATCAGGCATCCATCTTTGCTTCCCAAAGTTCACCCTCATGCCCTACTAATTATGTACCTCTGGTCTCTGATGTAAGTGTTGGAATTTATTCTAATTTCATTCACTACTGTTATAATGGAATCCCAGTATCGTACTGCATGAGTCAAGACTCTCATCTTTTCATATTGTATTTTGTGTCCATTCTTTAGGCAATGTTCATCCACAGCTGAATTCTCAAGTTTGCTTTGTTTAGTGTGTAGTGTGTGATGAGAACACCACTCAGCAACAGTGTGAATAGTTTGGCCTAAGTGGATGCTACCACATTCACAGGGGCCTCCTTACACACTAGGCACAGGATCTACATAATCTTTAACAGGGTGTAGCATATCTTGTATTGCAGAGGTGGGCTAGAACATTGACCTCTGTCCATGTCTCTGCAGACTCTACATGGGTTGAGACCAGTGCTCTGGCCCGCCTCTAAGATATGAGATATGTTACGCCTCCATTAATGACAATGTAGATATTTGAGTGCCAATGTGCAAAGTGTCCTTTGGACTCATTGACAGACTGGAATCTACAGGCAGTTAGACAGGTAAACTATAGTATAGTGTTGGTGTTCATTGGTTTTCAACACTGTCATTATGACTGTAGAAACACTTGTTCCATCAGTATTCCATGGCAACAGAGCCTACATTGCAAGTACAAAACATTTGCAAAGGTGTCATGATAGTGTGCTGAAATTCAAATTGCCTACAAATTGCATACAACCCAAGTGTTTCTACATTGTTCACAATAACAGTCCTCAACATTTCAGTAGTACCCAAAAATGTCTCAATAAAGAAATGAAAAGTCATTGTCTTTAGATTTGTCATCACATACGCTTTTTCTTCCAGCACCAATATTTCTGCCAGTTTTAATGATTCAAACGTGAATTTTGAGAAGATACAAGAAGAATCCCTTTTCATGGAGAATGAAACATTTTGGGAGCAAGATATGTATGATGAAAATGATGGACACCTTTTTCAGAAAAGGTAATGTAATTTAATCTTAACATTTTAATAATGATGGTACGGGGAAACAGAAAAAGTTTAAGTCACTAGAAAAAAATTAAGAAAAATGACAAAGCTTTATTTGGGATCAAAAATATGCTCTGTAAGACTAGAAATTACATTTAGCGTCTCTTTAAAAAATTACATCAGTCGAATGCCATCCAATCTTACTATAGGTTTTCAGTACACTATTTCTACAGAAGCAGAATGTGTTACTAGGGGTGCTGACAATTAATTCTGTCACTCGTGACTTGAGTTGAGCAAAAATATTTGGCATAGTCTGATATGAAAAAGCCAAAAGCCCAGAGTCCAGGTTAACCTAGCAGTGTTAGCATTCCTTGAAACGACGTGATCCTAAAATACATTATTCATTGCTGTCATGCTCTGTCTTGCCATCTGCAAAAATGGCTAAATATGCTAAATGCCAAGATTTTGGAATGTTTGAAGCCTATGAGCCAAAAAAATGTCTCAAGCATGTTGGTATAATGTTCAGAATAAAATGTTCAGATGTCACAGCAACAGTGGTGCTTCATTCACACTCAAAAACATAAAGGCCCATCATATTGTGACAGGATACTGCAAGCCATATCGTAACTTTGGCACTGTGTAATGGTTACTGGTGGCTTTGAGCAGAATTATTTTGAGCCTATTAATTCAAGTTCTGTTTATTCGTGTAACTATTAAAAGATAATGGGCTTCACAGCACATTCAAAGATTTTACACTCAAGCACCAAAGAAACTGGCTTAGGCTTGCGCATTCAAATACAGTGATATGTAAACAGGCGGAATACGGCGCTGAGGTCGGCAGCACCTATATAAGACATCAAGTGTCATCATGTAAGGAGATAGGTGACAAGAAAGTAGTCATGAAATATCTACAATTAATCTGTCTGCCCACTTTGCTGTGTGGTATAGTGCTTGTCTACCATGCCACAGGCTCAGGTTTGATTCCCGGCTGGTTTGGAGATCTGTTACAATAGGTGCTCTGAAATTGTTCCATTACAGTCAGTCTGTCATTATGTGTGGTAAACATACATACTGCAAAACTCCAGTGCTTCATAGTCACTAAATTGTAAATTACTGCTATGCAAGATTGATGCCTTTTCTCCACTTCTGCTATCATTGCCGAGTTATAATCATCTCCATCTTAAAATTATCTTGTTTCCTGTGCCACTCTGTTTTGTGTGGTTACCATATTGTGAATAATTATTCGTAATGCATATTGGGGAGTAGAGGTGGGATTTAAATGCTTGATATCATGGGAAAATTCTTGATGAAATGTTTCTGTTGTGCTCTTTGTCTATTCAGGCAAAACAATTGCATGACAAAGTTTCCTGCTAATTGAAAAATGTCAATTTGATGAATTTTGTAGGACTGGTGCCTTCATGTGTATAATAATTTCAAAGATGTAGGTTGTTATGTACAACACTTATAAACTATTATTTAACTGTAAAATATGTACACATAACATCATTAAAAAAACACAGCCATCACATCATTTATAAATTTACTTGCCCCATGTCTTATTGTACTTAGTACAAGAATTATGAAAAAGTGAATCACGGATTATTAGTCTCACAAAATAAATTAAATCATTTGATTCAGTGCACCGATTTAATAAGGAAGCAATGGAAAGTCCAGACTGGAATAATATTAAAATGTTTATAATGAAATTTTGAATCTGGTTTGCAACTACTTTCCTCAGCACTTTTGACAGAAATGGAAGTATAAAAATAGGATGACTATTTCCCAAGTCTTCCTTCAGGCCATTCATGAACTTAAGCATACTTCAACACATCGCAAAAGCATCCCTGATCCAAATATTGGTTGATTATTTAACTTAGTGGAGATTCAGTTATGTGATGTACTGCTACCCTGCAGAGCTTCTGCTTCTTAGTGGTAGCATAATATTTCCCCCATCCTTTATAGAAATCTTTTTAAATCTGTAAAATATATGGCTTCTTGCTGAAATCCAGAGGGATTTACTTCACTCAGATCCCAGGGGGATTTACTTTATCCACTCCCATGTTGACATCCACCTTTGCTACATTTACGAAGAATTCATTAATATACTCTGATACTGGAGCTGGGTTTTCAATATGACTGTCATCTAGTTTAATCACAAAAATGATAGTGTGGCAATGTTGGCCAGGAGGCCCCATCCAGGGTAGTTGGCCACTGGGTGCAAGTCTTATTTCAGGTGATACCACATTGGGCAACTTGCTCATTGGTGATGATGAGATGATGATGATGACAACACAACACACAGTCCATGGGTGGAGAAGATCTCCAACCCAGCCAGGAATCAAACCCGGGCCTGTGGTATGGTAGGCAAGCACTTTACCACTCAGCTAAGTGGGCAGACAGATGAAGTGTAGATATTTCATGACTACTCCCTCTGTCACCTACCTCCTTACATGATGACAAGGATCAACAAAGCGCACTCTATTACAATATGATTAAGCTGTCGGCAGTTTGTCTATAAAACATTAGTTTCTTCTTTCTTGCCTACATTTAACTATCATTACATGTTACACTTGTAGGTTGTTTTGTAGCATAAATAAGGAATAAAGTATACAGATTTTTTTTAAAAATTAGTGTTGATGGAATAGTCTGTCAGTTCTTGGAGAAACATAGACAAATTAATAACTTCAATTCACAGTATTAATGTTCCACAACAATACTCATTTAATAGTTTGTTATGAACTGGCTTTCAGCTTGTTAGCCCATTGTCAGATAACTTGAAGTTATCTAACGATGGCCTAAGAAACTGAAAGCTGGTTCATAACGAACTATTAAATAAGTGTTTTCTTCAGTTCTTTGAGTTATTTTATTGTTTTTGTGCTCTTAAATTTATTAACAGGTAACTTTTATCATTAGGCTCTTTGCATTTGAAGCTTGTTCTATATTCTTTTTCACAATGAAAAATTGTAATATGTGTCTGATATTTTCATTTTACCTTTTAGTGTCACCATTGAACAAAGGCAAAGTTACGAAGTTGTATTTCGTACAGCAGAATCAAATAGCCTTCTCCTCTGGTTATCCAATGACTTCTCTTATGAATCTGATTTCTTCTCATTAATTATTTCTGATGGCTTTGTAGAACTTCATTTAACAGATGATAGAAAATTAGTTGCAAAATCTAAGGTAAGTATCTAAAATTTTATTTCTTTTATAATTTTAAATAGATGTTGAATATTTATTTACAAGTTATTAAGCTTATCATGACCTGATGATTTTTCTCATTGTTTTCCATTTATAAATTGAAACTGTAAGTGAAGATTTTAATTTAGAGAGGTAACTTATGTAAAAATAGGTTAATGCAATGCAGTGGTAAAGTCAGATCTTGTACAATATGTAGCACTTTAGGAACAATTTCAGCATAGCTTGTCAGCTCTGCTATCATTTAAATTTTCTTTATAATCAGTGGTAAATGATATTGTATTGCAGGTGTATGTGAGTGATGGGACATGGCATACAGTAACTGCTCATTTGAGCTCTCTACAAGTTGACAGTGAGAATCCAGTACGTATTCATTTCAACAGAACATCTTTCCAGCCAGTATTCAGCACACTCTGGATTGGTAAATATTTAATGTTTGGTATATACAGTGAAGCCCCTTACTGACATTCCTTGAACTTGACAGAATCACTTACAACTTTGTATTAAACATAATGTTCTTCATACTTGCAACTATTGCTAAACTCTGTAAAATAATGGCATGTGCATGTCAGTTAATAAATATTTCATCAGAGATGTTGAGTGTTTTCCCTGACTCCTGTAGAAGTAGACTTTGGAGAAACTAGTTATATAAATGTATATATGAAGTCTTCACGGGTTGTCAGCCGAGTAACGTTGTCGTCTCGTAGCAACAATTTGATGGAATGCATCTCCATCACAGACCTCTATCTTAATGCCAACAGCTGCCACCACCCTGCGCAATGCAATTCTGTACTCAACAACTTAGTGCACAAGGCCAGGTCGATCTGCAATAAGGCAAGTTTGCCAGGAGAATTGCAACATCTCAAGGACACCTTCAAGAAAAATGGATACAGTGAGACACAAATAAGCAGAGCTCTGAAGACCGACCACAAGAAGAGAGAAGAGAGACCAGATGAAGATGAAGCAATGGGCTATGCATTCTTTCTATATGTGGGTCCTCCAACGGCCAAGATCATGAGAATTCTCAAGAAACATAAAGTGAAGACCGTTTTCCGCACAGTGGGAAAAATCGAAGACCTTCTCAGTACAACCAAGGATCCACTAGGTCTGACGGCACCTGGTGTGTACAAGATCGGATGCGAATGTGGGATGCAATATATAGGACAGATGCAGCGTTACATCTCACAGTGCTGTTCGTAGAACTTCCCACCAGAACTTTGGTGGAAAGTTCTACGAACAGATAGATGGTGTAGTTATGGGCTCCCCCCTAACACCATGCATAGCCAATCTATACAAGGAGCACTTCAAAAAGCTAGCACTGGACACTGCTAAACACAAACCAAAAGCCTTCTACAGGTACGTTGACGATACTTTTGTAGCTTGGTCACTTGGCAGGGACAAACTGCTAGAGTTCCATCAGCACCTCAATGGTATACATGGAAATATCAAATTTACCATGGAGATAGAAGAGAACAGAACCTTACCCTTTCTGGATATCCTGATCACAAGAAACATGGACGGCATGCTGGAACATGCAGTGTACAGAAAGAAAACACACACGGACCTCTATCTTAATGCCAACAGCTGCCACCATCCTGCGCAATGCAATTCTATGCTCAACACCTTAGTGCACAGGGCCAGGTCAATCTGCGATAAGGCAAGTTTGCCAGGAGAATTGCAAGACCTCAAGGACACCTTCAAGAAAAATGGATACAGTGAGGCACAAATATGGAGAGCTCTGAAGACTGACCACAAGAAGACAGAAGAGAGACCGGATGAAGACGAAGTAACGGGCTGTGCATTCTTGCCATACGCAAATCCTCCAAAGGTCAAGATCGCAAGAAATCTCAAGATACATAAAGTGAAGACCATTTTCCGCGCAGTGGGAAAAATCAAAGACCTTCTCGGTTCAGCCAAGCATCCACTAGGCCTGATGGCACATGGTGTGTGCAAGATCAGATGCGAATGTGGGATGCAATATGTAAGACAGACGCAATGCTGCATCTCACAGCGCCACAATGAACACATCAGGCATGTATGCTTGGGTCAGGCCAACAAATCTGTTGTGGTGGAACATAGTATTGATGAGAAGCACACCTTCAATTTCGAGGACACAAAGAAAATTTGCAGTCAAACAGATTTTGGGACTCTGTAATCAAAGAGTCCATAGAAATATGGTTACACGACAACCTAATCAACCATGACAGTGGCTACCACCTCAGCACAGCCTGGGAGCCTGCAATCAGGAAAATCAGAGAAGAACTTCATGTTCCATCAAGGGCCACAGACAGAGCAGACAGGGACGGACACTGGGACATGAACCCCACACATACGTCCCCCCTACCACCGGCTGCTTCAGTCACATCAGGCAATTTCGTGGGCACGTGATTGGTCGGCAGCAGGAAGCGGAGAGTGGTCCAGCAGGGATATCAGCCCGTGACCAACAATATCCCGACACTTCACCTGAAGATAATGGAGACACATTCCATCGAAACATTGCTATGAGACGATGACGCTCCTCGGCTGACAACCCATAAAGACTTCATATATGAAATTCGCCGAGAAAGCCTGCACTCTCATATAATTATATAAATGGTTATGCACATGCATGTTTGTTGATTTGACTTAATACCACACCTACATTTATTATCAAAAGTAAGATTGTAAGGAGTATCAAGCAAAATCTGTGACTCAACTGAGGCTTTTTTGGTAGGGGGACACAGCAAGTTATTGTGGATGGAGTTCAAAATGGTGCAAAGATTGGCAACTTGCTTTAAATGTTCAAAACTAAAAAATAGTACACTTCACAAAATGAAAAAATATAGTATCTTATTGCTACAGTATCAAGTAGTCTCAGCTGGGACCAGTAAACTCATACAAATAAATGTGTGTGACACTTTGTAGGGACATGAAATGGAACAATCACTTAGGCTCAGTCGTGGGTACAGAAGGTAGGGGACTTTGGTTTATTAGTAGAATACTAGGGAAATGCAATCATCCTACAAAAGAGATTTCTTGTCATTCAGTCATATGACCCATACTAGAATAATGATCAAGTATGTGGAAACTGCACAAAATATGACTAGCACGGGATATTGAGCATATACAGAGGACAGTAATTTATTTGACCCATGGGAGCATGTTAGAGAGATATAGAAAGAATTGAACTGGTGCACACTTGAAGATAGATGTAAACCATCCCAAGAAAGCCTACTTTCAAAGTTTCAAAAACCAGCTTTAAATGACAAGTCTACGAATGTACTACAGCCGCTACATATTGCTCCTGTCAGGATCATGGGGACAAGATTAGAATAGTTACAGCATACACAGAGGTAAGTAAACACTCATTCTTCATGTGCTGCAATAAGTAAGAGTGTGTGGATCAACAAACGGATATGAGACAAAAGTGGGGAGAAAGCAACAGTACTGACAACCAAACAGATAAGTGGAATTAAGACAGCACTGAAGAAGAAATTCATGTGTTTTTCAAGCAGTGTTCTAGAAAAATATCTCTAGAGGGCATCCTTGGCAAAGTAAATTTATTTCAGTCTGTTAATACTGCTTTAATGTGTCTATCTACAGCCAATGCATTGGAAAATTTCTTTGTTTAACCTTGTAAAATTTAAAAATCAGTGCCATCTAATTCACCTTTCTCCTTATTAACAGAGATTTATGGTCATATTTCAGGCTCATAAGTATATCTTTTTTTATTTCATTGAAATTTCATTTTCCGTTATTAGTATCACCTAATAAAGACAGAAAAAAATATTAACTCTTCAGACTAAACTGCATTGAATATACTGATAATTGCACACACACAGTTGAAATTAGTTTTTAAGCAGGGTTTGAATCCCAGTCTTTGTGCAGATTTTCATTCATCGCTTCAGTCTGTGTATACATCACAGATGTTTGATACTGGAAAAGGTTTCTGGAGCCTTATAGTTTCATTTGGTAATTATATTAGTTATTTCTGTGGCAACACTCTTATGTGTACAGATTTTTTTGTGAACTTACAAACTTTGAAACAGAAGCATTGTAAGTAATATTTACTTTTTATTTATTTAGTTTTTCTACTCCTACCTGTATGGAATATATACAAGGATATTGGACATGGTTAAGTCTTAACATAAAATACAATTTGTATTGCATTCCTAAGGACTAGATATTTAATTAATTTAGCAAAGAATCATATATACAACAAACATTAGCGACAACATGGAAAGTAGAATATTCATAATGCTTATTTATTTTTGTTATTTGGTTTCTAGGTACTCTGTCAGACTGTAAAAGCAATGATCAATTAAATATGCCTTTAGCTCAGCCTTAAAACTACTGAATTTACTTACTGATTTAATATGGTTAGGCAGATTATTGTAAATTTTTATCCTAATATGTAGAGTGCCATTTTGGCACAATGATGTTCTCACCTGTTTCATATGAAGATCAGATTTTTGTCTTGTCTTGTATGCATGTATAGCTTCATTTTTTAATAAGATATCTGGGTGTCTATCAATATATTGTTTTATGAACGATTTATTGCAGCAGAATAGCCATTATAGTTTTACATTAGATTACAATCATTTGAGAGTGAATTACAAGGATGTATTGAGTGTCTGCATGATTCTTAGTAGATTACATTCAGTGCAGGTATTATAATGATTATCATTGGAACCATTTATTGCATAGTCTCTAATTGATCTGGTCCTCTTGTTGCATGTTACTATATGATATCTCTCACAAGACTGCCCACATAGTGTACACTTGCAAAGGTTTGACGGTTCGTGGTATGCTGTATTTGCACAAATTTCATGGTGGAATCCGTGTACTGCGAGTCTTGTAAGAACGTGTCTCATCTCAAAATTTGCTGCTGTCCAAGTGCGGTCGATCATGGCCCCGGATCCATAGAATTCCGTTGGTACTTCCTTTCTTTTCTTGAGTAGTGATCTTAGTAGGTTCTCCGATGCTGATGTGTTGGGAAGTAAGAACATTGTCCTTAGATCCTCGATGAGGAAAGATTCTCGGGCGAGAAGGTAGACTAATCTTGATCTTGTGGTTTTTGCTACCCCTAATGCTCTTTTGATATAGGTTGCTTTTACTCTTTCCAATGTTTCTAAGTTCTTTTCATTTAGGTGTATCCATATGATTTCTATCCCATAAGCCAGTATTGGTATTATTTTTGATTTGAAGAGTGCCATAGCTGTGTCTAGATTTAGTGTTCTGATGGAACTTATTTCGTTTATCACTCTGATGGCCTGCGTCGCTTTCTCTGTTGTGTGTTTAGTGAAGCACTTCGCATACGGATGGAGTGTTATCCCTAGATATTTGTAATCTTTTGTGATAGATATTTCCTGTCCTTGTAGTGCAATTCTTGTCGTTTTTGGGATTTGCCCACCTGATCTGAATACCATCATTTCCGTTTTGTCAGTGTTGATTACAAACTTGTGTTTTCTACACCACTTTTCCACGTCTTCTATAGTCTCCTGTAGTTTCTATAAGTTTTTTAAGCCTATCATGATGTCGTCCACGTAGGCATATGCTTCGACATCGTCATGAGCGATTTCCATAATGTCCTTTGCTGCCAGAATGAACAGGAGCGGGCTTAGTGGGTCTCCTTGGAGTACTCCGTTTGTTTGCCTTATTGGTTCAGACAGGTCGAGGTTGTCCGAGATCCTTATCTCATTCCATTCATTTATGGAGTTTATAATCCTCGTCCAGACGCTGTCTCTTCCCAGAGTTTTGTCGAGCATCCTTTTTACTAATGATCGGTCGAGGAGATCGAAGGCCTTTGTGAAGTCTATGAATACAGCATAATATTTTTGCTTCTTATCGATGGTTTCCCATATGTTTTTTAAAAGCAGCTCCACTGCTGTGATAGTGGATCTTTTTTCCCTGAACCCGAATTGAGATTCTGGGAGGTGGTCTTCCAAAGTGTGTCTTATTCTTCCTGTGATTAGTTTTGTGAATACCTTAAAAGGGTTGTTTTCCAAGGCTATTCCTCTGTATTTGTTTGTGTCCTCTGGGTCGCCCTTCCCTTTGTACATTACCCTTACTATTGATTTTCTCCACTGGCCTGGGATTGTTTTATGAAAACTGATATTTCGCAGATAAAAATGCAAGGAAGAGGAAGAATTGAACTTTTTTTTTTTTTTTTTAATATGGATCTGCATGATTTCCTATTGTTTACCTCTTCAATAATACTTAATATTCTCTTTTGCATCCTGAAAAGTTTAATATGTATTGTTAAATTGTCCCAGAAGATTATGCCATTTTTAATTACAGAATGCACATAGAAGTAGTATACACTTAACATGCTGGCTTTGCCGCAACAACTTTTTAAGATCCCTATCATGTAGCAGCATAGATTTCATTAAGAAATTCAAATATTGCACTCTCAGTTGAATAGCCTTTCCTGAAACCATGCTGTGAGAGAGAGAGAATTTTATGTTTATTTAGGAAATCAGAAAATCTCTTAAAATTTTTTGAAAATACAGGCAGTAGGGCCTGAAAGATCTTTAGGATTTCCGTTTTTGAGCAGTGGTTTCAGTTTTGCTGTTTTAAGCATGAAGTGAAGGTTCCTGGTGCCAGTGAGCTTTTGCACAAGTGTGTCAAGGGTTCAGCTAAGACAAGACAGCATTTTTTAATAATCACATCTGGTATTCCATCAATTCCTCATGAGTACCCTGTTTTCAATGTTTTTATAACTGATAAAATTTCTTCTGTATTTGTGGGTGAAAGGAACAACGATTTAGACATATTTCTTATGCTATTGTATGATGGAGGTGTTATTTTGTTGTGTTCTTCAAGTCCACTCACCAACTGTTCACTTATGTTTGCAAAATATTTGTTGAAAGTCTCTGCAAGAAATCATTTGTCCTTCATAACATAAGTTTATGTTTTTATACTGTTTGGTTTCACTTGCTGTTTGATTATTTATAACTTCCCATATAGCTTTAGCATTTATTTTTTTTTATTTTCAATGTATTTATCATTTGCCATTGTTTTAGCTTTCCTTACTACATTTTTGAGGATCCTCTTGTAATTCTTCAGGTATAAATGAAATTCATGAGACATGTTCTGTGTCTTTACTATACTGTGTAATCTTCTCTTCTTTGCACAAGAGATTCTAATACCTGTTGTAATCCATTTGTTCTTGTTGAAGTTAAGTTGACATTTTTGTTATTTTAATGGAAATGCAGCTTCAAAGTATGACATGAAGATTTCCATGAATTTTTCAAACTTTTTATTGGTATTTTCACAAGTATACACTTCATACCAGGTTTCTTCACTTAGTCTCTGTATAAAAACCTTTGTTTGTTACTGAATTTTCTTGTTTCTTTTACAAGTTCCTCTTTCTCATTTGTTTCGCTTGGGGTATGTAAAACAATAAACTGTGCATAGTGATCACTGGAGCCAGTACTGAGCTTTTCAGCACAGAATTTGTGATTTATATTTGTGTTTATTAATATCTGCTCAATTGTTGAGCTTATTGTTGATGTAACTCTTGTAGGAGAATCTATGGTGGCTTTTATGTTATATGTTCCCAGTAGGGCCATTACAGTATGCTGGTCTTTTGAGATTTCTTGAAAATCAATATTAAAATCTCCCCATATGATCATTGTTTCGTTGAGGTTTTTTATGGTGTTTAAAGCTGCTTCTAGTTGATGACAGAAATCATTTAAGTTCCCATCAGGGCTCCTATATACACAGATGATTATTAATTTTAATGCAGAGAGCTCAAATGCAGATACTTCAAAGATTTTCTCTTCAGCTAACAGTTCAATAGGTTTTATGTTACAATAATCAATACCAGTTTTAACAAATACACATGACCCTCCATGACTAGATGTAGTTCTAGAGAATGATTACGAAAGAGTTAAGTCTGCAAGTTTTGTGACTGGCATTGCATCTTTAGGCAGCCAGTGTTCAGTTATACACATTACAGAAGCATTTTTTAACTCATCAGTAAATAAAATTTCAAGTTCACTTACTTTGTTTTGCAATGGTTGGACATTTTGATGAATCAGCATGAAATTAAAAGATTGTTTCGACTCTGGCATATTTAATTGATCATTTACCTTTATCTTGTCTGTAAAAAATCGTTCAGGTGTACTGGAAGTACTGTTTTTCTTTTCCCTAATGCATTTATTCTTCTAATATCATCTGCTGCAGAATTTTCTTCTGTGTCTGGCTCCCCTGTTAGTTGTTCAGCTACTCTGGTTGTTTATTCTGCTGCTGATGTGACTGTTGATGATTTTGTTGCTGGTTTAGAACTTTGTCTGCAATTGGTGGAGCTGTTACTGCATTCATTGTTGTTGCTGTGACAATATTGAAGGCACCTTGTTTTTTCTTTTGTTGTCATTGATATTGGTGACGGAGGTCTTGCTGGCATTGTTTCCTTTGGATAATGGGGGGCCGGGGGGGGGGGGGGGGGGGGCAATCTAGGATGATTTTGCTTTTGAGTGTTTGATGCCTCTTGTTGATAATTTCTTTAATTTTTTCGACAAGCAATTTTTTCCCCATGTTCTTAATGAAATCCATGTAATGTGTGGAATCTGTGCCCAATATTGTTAACATTTACAAGTTGTACATATCTGAAATGTTTGCAAAGAAATGAAATTTGGTGGTTGTCATTAATTATTTCTTTATTTATGCATGACTAAAATGGTAAGTCATGCCTATGTGGGATGTTCAGCACTAAAACATTTGTGCGTGTCAACTGTCCTAAGCACCTTTTTACTTTTTGTTATAAGTTTCATTTTTGTACACAGCATTTGGCCCACCAAATAGCACAACAAAGTCTTCAGAGGATAAGTTAGCAAAGTCTGTGGATTATACATGCTTGAAAACTTCTGACATAGAAGCATCAGGCTTTATGTAAGCAATTGTTTGTACACTGGATTGACCATTCAGAAGGCAAGCAACTCCACGACCATGACTGTGTGCCATAACAACTACTTGTTTTTTTTTGTTCAGGTTTCTTTGCATGTTTAGAAGGGCCGCCAGCTTTATAGCCAAAACATTTAGCATCAGCGCTGAACAAACACTTGATATTTAAGTCACACAAGTGTTCAGGTCCAGCAGACTCTTTCTCTTTCATAATAGTAATTGAGTTGTTAAGCATTATTTAGGATGTATCATTCCGCGTATTTGTAGTTTCACATTCAGCTCGCAAATGAGTTTTATCATGTGCACAGTGTTTCTTATCTTGGATGTTGATTGCACACTGAATCTGCTTGTGAACACAATATTAGGTTCATTTAATAAGCTTTGTTGAGAATGTGGCATTTTGTGACTGATAGCAGCAACAAAAAAAAATTACTTTGTTTTTCACTTTGCCTGGAATTTCAAAGTTACTGTGAGGCAAGTTTGCTGTCAGTTCACACTTTTCAGATGTAAGTTTTTTTAGTTCGCTCATCAGCATATTAATGGTTAGTTGCAGCCTACTTACACGATCATTTAACTTTCTGATTTCATCACTACAATTCATGCACACACTGTTTTTATCGGTATAATTTTTACTTTTTTCGCATGAACACTATGTATATCAACACTAGCTGCCATCCTTAAATAAACATAGTAACTCACAGTTTACAAAATTATCAACTATGTGATTTTATCCATTTCATTGCATATGATAACTAAAATAAAACTGTGGCATTTCATGCAAAATTACTAGTTCTTTGCAATAATTTGTATTAGAAAGTGTATGTGGGGCAGTATCAATCAAAACATATTTGTTTGCTATAAATAAATACTATTTTTATTTGAAACATATGTAAGATTGTGTATCATTTATCCTTCTTTCCTCAGGTGGTGCTGCTGTCCTTCCAGCTGGTCTTCCTGCTCCTTTCTATGTTGGCTTCAGAGGGTGCATTGATAGCATTAAAGTGTCCCAAGAACAGATTGAATTGCAGCACCTTCATAATAATACTGAAGAAATAGAGTTTTGTAATGAAAATGATGTATGACTGTGTGGCAGTTATAGCATGCATTATGCCTCTGAAGCACACAGTTCCCAAACAGTTGTCATTTTACTGCTGTTGTCCAAAAGCACATGACTTTCATGAGGCACTCAGAGATGATCTTGTCTTATTCTATATCATGATGCTCAGCTCACTTGCCTTCAGAATGTAATGTCTGATATTCAGACAACAAACAAACAACTCTCTTTTTGTCACTAAAAGAAGAAATCTTAAATAGTTGTTTCCTAGAAAGAAATTAATGTAAGTGGACTGTAACTGCATCTCATTATGCTGTTGTTTGGTGTGCACCATTGGAGGCACTTAAAAGCAGAGCCTTCTGAAAGACATTTCAAAGAGTTAATCTTTTCAATTATGCCACAGCAGTAACAAAATTTATGGACATTGTTGTTAGTATTACAACTGAAATAATGTGTAATTATATGCATATGGCAGTATCAATAGATACCATAGATGTTTGTTTTTGATGCTACATACTGCCACAAACTATTGTACAAGACTCTCGCATGAAATGATGCAGCATACTGGACATATCTGATTACACATCTTGCACCACAGATTGAGTAAGACCACAAAGTTGTGCATTAATCACTCAGATTTTATAAACTCCACAGATGTACAAAGTAAAAACAATTCTTAATAAAACGGTTCAATGGTTTTGATATATTTGTAGTTTACTGGACTATTTCCCTTTAAGTATCATTTTCCTACACATCCAAACTGGGAGAGTTGATATTGTGATTAAAACACTGGACCTACACTTTGAAAGAGTGGGTTCAAACATCATCTTGGTACATCACCTAGAAAAAATAACAATGAAAACTCCAGGTTATAGTATCAACAATATTAGGAAAAGGATAGATTGCTATTCATCATAAAGACAACATATTAAATTGCAGACAGGCACAACAAAAAGACTGTTACAAGTTTAGGTTTTAGCCAAAGCCTTCTTCAGAAAAGCAAGCACACCTCATGTGCACATGACCAGCAGCTTGAACCAGAATGGGGCTGTCACACAGAGCAGCAATCTGAAGTGGGGCAGGGAAGTGAGAGGGATAGCAGGGTACAGGTGAGGAGAGAGAAGAATGCCATATGCACTAGACGGTGGCATGGGGGAGGTGGCATGGGGGGGTGGGAGGGGGGGGGGGGAACCTGTCAGGCCCAGTGTCAGGAGGCTGAGGCTATGGGTGGGTGGGGGGTAGGGGAAGCAGGAAAGGAGAGGAGAGGAGCAGGGACAGGGAAAGATGTGTGCAACTGGCAGAGTGTGGCACACAATGAGGGTGAGAGAGCATGAACAGGAAGGATGTGATGACAGAAGGGAAGGGTACTGTTGGGTGGAGGGTGTGAGGACAGTAGGTTACTGTAGGTTGAGGCCATGATAATTTTAGGAGCAAGAAATGTGTTGTAAGGATAAATCTTGCCTGTGCAGTTCAGTTAAGCGGATAGTGAAGGGGAGGACCTGCTTATGAAGCAGCCATTGAAATCAAATGTGTTATGTTTAGTTGTATGTTGTGCCACAAGATATTCTACCATGTTCTTTGCCACAGTTTGGTGGTGGCTGTTCATCCTGATGGACAGCTGGCTGGTAGTGGTCATACCAAAGGAAAAAGCTGTGCAATAACCGCAGCAGAGCTGGTATATGCCCTGGCTACTCTCAGAAGTGGCCCAGTGCCTAAGGGGTAGGATAAGCCTTTGACAGGACTGGAATAGGAAGTGCCGAGTGTATGGTTTGGGCAGGTCTTCCACCTCTGACTTCACCTAGTAAAGAGTAATGTGGAAACAAAGCTCTCATGTTAAGCTTTCATATTCCAGCAAATAAGAATTCCATAGCACAAACAAGCAGTGCAACTTAAAAAAACTCAGTCAGTATTCTCCGCAGAATTTCTTGGCAGTTGACTCCTGGATGATTTCTGATGAGATGCACAATGAAAATGTCTCGAAGCAGCTAAGCACAGTATGTTACATAAAGAGATTCCTTGAAAATTACTGACACAAACACTACCTGAGAAAAATTTATTTGCTATTTTCATCAATGAATTTTAAGAATTACAAGCAGTACAAAATGGAACATCCTGCAAATCACTATACGGTGAAACAGGAATACTGCCCTTACCATCTATACCAAGTTATAAATTATAGTCCTTCAACAAATTTTTCTGTTTGTATGTTAAGGCTAATATCAGGTACTACTGTAGGGATTTTGATACAGTTTTCTGTAATAAAGGGTGTCTCAAACTCTTTGGGTCAAACTGAATCAGGTGTAGAAAGTTGCAAAAAAGAATCATTTGCAACATGTGTTCTGCACAGCTGAGGGCATCATGTCAACCATTATTTAAAGACCTAAAAACATTATTTGTCCCCTGTTTATACATCTTTGAGGTGGTTCTTTTCCTATACAGCAGAGCTGATCTATTAAAAAAAATCATTTTGAACACTCATGCAACACAAGTTGTAAAGAAAACTTTATGCTCATCTCACATCACTTAAAACTGCATGCTCAAGACTCCTCAGTTTATAGCCATGAAATTTCACAACACAATAAAAGGGTATAACATATTGAGTATGAAGATAAATATTTTAAAAAGCAAGTTACATGATTTTCTAATTGAAGAATGTTACTACTCTGTGGAAGATTTCATGAAGGATGAAGTGATATTTTGAGCTTGATCCCTAAAATGGAATAAAAATTTTGATAGTTATAGTAGATGTAAATACTGTAAGTTTGGCAAATTTTAAATAAGTAAATTCTCCACAAGGCATTATTGCAAATGTGACATAATTTCAAATAAGCTAATTGTAACCTTGACATGTCTCCTATACATCAGACATATGTTATGAAATCGTGTACGGTATGGGATGACTAAAACACTTTTCACATTAGAGGGTCCACAGCTGATTATAATGAGATACGGAACCAATGGTTGGAAATGCGTATTTATTGTGTTGTGAACATACACAGTGTAATGACGACATAGCTCACAGTAATTGTTCAAAGTGATGACTGCTACTCTCAATGCATACATTGCAATGATGCAAACAGTTTTTCCAAACTCTTGTGAAGATCCTTGGTGTGTCTTGTACTCTGGAACAGGCAGCAGGTGATAAAACTGCATACACCCCTGACTGCCAAACTGAGGTAGAGTACACAACTCATACCACAAGTGTCACGTGACAACTGCATGCATCACACTGGCATATGAACATGTGCTATGTGCATGCCACTATCCCTGGCATCAGTTGTCCATTGCATCAGACAGCCTGTGATGTGTTCCACAGTGAGGCGTACTACTGTGTACAGTATGTTACACATACTCATCACAAGAGTTGGCAGAGATGCCTTTAATGTACAGTGCTGCAGGTTGCAGTGCTCATAAAGCAGCACAAAGGTACAGAAAATGCTTTTTCAACAGGTGTAATCTTAATTGGAAGAAGTTTATCTCCGTGAATAGCAGCTTACGAGAGATGAGTTCATCCACACCGCAGAGAGCTCACAAGGTTCCCTCTAAAGCCATATCTGAACAGCAGACTTCGAGGAGATGGTGTTGGATCATATGCCTGACCACTCACTTATATGCACTGGTTAACTTGCCCATGAAATGCACACTTTGAAGGATACAGTGTGGAGAGTACTGGTGGAACAGGTATTACACCCCTGTAATAAAGAAAGTGTGCAAGCAAGACCCCACGTTCACTTCTAACAGTGGATTACCCACTGAAGCACTGTAGTGCTGATCTTTGTACAGTTTGTCCTGTTCATAGACGAGGTCTCAATCACCTGTGATGGTGTTTGAAACAGCTGCAGCAGCCATTTCTGGAGTGAGTACAATCCCTGCGCCACTCACATTGGTCGCCACCAGCAACAATTCTCTATCACCAAATGGGCAGACATTGTTCAAGATCATGTAATATGATCTTATTTGCTACCTCCCATTTGGCTGATCCATTCCTGTGAGATGTGCTGCCTCAGTTCTCAGAGACTGTACCCCTTGTTGTCCATGAAAGGATGTGATTTCAACATGGCAGTACACCAGCTCACTTTGATGTTAACGTCCACGAACATCTGAAGAATACATACCCTCATCCAGGGGCGGTGGCAAGGAAGGGGCTATGGGGGCTATAGCCCCCACCCCCCTCCTCCTCCCTCATGGAGTATTATATTACATTGGTTAAAATGACTTCAGAAATCAGCAAATATATTACTCCAACAGATTCAATAACTATTTTTATAATTCTGTACCAATATAGGTTACAATGTATTCCAAACACATTTTAACAAAAGAATAAGAATGGCAAATAGCTTACTACCTAAACCAATAAATATCATTTAACTTAAAAAATAGGCATCTTATTATTTATTAATACACATTTTTTACCTTGAACTCCTAAACAGTTACCAAAAGCTGCTTTAAGCAACACCAAATTTTACCAATTTATTGGTAGAGGACCCCAACTCTCCTTTTGTTAAGCCATATTCCATTCCCCCAAACCCCCTCCCCCTCTTGACCGACCCCTAGTATCGCCCCTGCCCTCATCACTGGATTGGAAGGGGAGGTCCTGTCCCATGGCCAGTTCAATTGGCAATTCTCACACCCTTGTACTCTTTCCTCTTGAGTTATGTCAAAATGATGGTATATTAACCCCCCAAAGAAACAAATGAAGTCCTGCTTCCTAGAGTCCAAGCTGCCTGTATCCTGGTACAACAAACACCAGATATCTTTGAGAGAGTGTGGCAGAACTTCATACATCATTGTCATGCATGGACTGAGATTGGCAGTCATCTGTTTGAACAATTACTATGAGTTATGTTGTTGTAATGTGGTGTATGCATGCATACCCAAAACATAATAAATATGCCTTTCTGACAATTGGTTCCCTATCTCAATATAATTGGTTGTAGACCCAGTATCACCTGTTTCAATTTGACCCAAAAGGTTTGAAACACCCTGTACACAGACTGATTCATGAGCATAGTTTGTGTACATAATTTATAGTAATTATGAGTGTGTAATATGTGAATTGTTATCTGTTCTGTATTTAATCTTGTGGCAAAGATGGAAACTATGAGCTGGTCAACTACAGATGAGGTGGCAACTGGCAGGAAAAGCAGAAATGTAAACAGCTGCAGCAACTCCAGAGAACATCAGAGCTTAGTCAGAATGTATTCATCTACACACATCTTCTATATAAGTTGTAAAGTAAACTCCTACTCAGTTTTTTCTGTCTGTATGTGAAGGTTAATCTCATGGGCTACTATTGGAAATTTGGTAATGTTTTTGCTAAGAGATAGACTGATTCCTGTGGAAGGTTTGTGTGTACAATTTATTGCCGCTACACGAGAAAAGTTGGTAAGCTGTGGATGCTCAGAGCTATCGATGCAAAGTTGGGACTGGTTGCTAGTATATGTACATGGTGTTTGAAAATTACACTAACAAACTTCAAGGAGATGTATAAGGTGTCCTGGGAAACAAAACGAAGGTAGGAACCCATGTCCAGAACCATCGTCCAATGAAGCTACAGAGCGTCGAAGTTATAGGTGCCGTTGACCACTGCTAGACTACACCTTCAGCAGCAGATGTGACTTTGCTTGCCAATGGACTGTAAGGAGAATGTCTTGCAATGTTGTTTGTTGTTCATTAATTGTGACTGACTGCCACAAATGGCAGTGGAGAAGTTGAAGCTAGCTGCTGCATAGACAGGCCTTGCCTCCTATGATCGCAAAGCTCTCTTGCCTCATTTTTCTCCCTTATAGCAAAAAAACATGGAGATTTTAGAAGGTTCCAACAGAAAATAAAGTGTGTATGGAAACCTGTGCCCAAGACCTTTCTCCTCGAGGCAACAGAGCATTACATTCCTAGGAGACTCAGCATCTAGTTCCATCTTCTCCGTGCCTGATCATGGCATCAGTTGCAATCAACAAACACTATGAGACATTCCCCCTACGGTTTGTCAGTATAAAAAGTCATGTCTGCTGCCGAAGGGTTAACCTAGTGGCAGGCGCTGGCACTTGTAACCTTAAAACTCTGTAGCATCGTTGGACGATGTTTCTGGTTCCTACCCCCATTTTGTTCCTCAAGACACCTTCAACATCCTCTCAGAGTTTGTTGATGTAATTTTGGAACACCCTGTTTATTTAAGACAGTTATGTTCATTAAGAGGTATGCATCTGATATTGGATATCTGTTCTGCAGGAATGAAGATATTCATGTTTGTAAAATATGACAAGAAAAGGAATCTGCTGACTGAACAGGTAAAAAACAAGTGTCATTTAGAGATGAACACTACATTAAGGTTAAAAAATTTTACAAAAGCTCCTGAAATAAATTAAATATCTAGATATTATAATCACATCTTAAAGTCAGATTGAAGGCTTATTTAATTCATAGCTGCTGTAATGGCTTGGGAATTCATTGGGAAGCAACCCACACAGATATTTTAGTACTGCTTACAAGCTGTTTAAAATTTTACAGTAATTGTAAGAATTCACCTGCTATAAACTGTAGATTGACTACGGGTTTCAGAAATGCACTATGTAAGATTCCATATTTTATCACTACAGAAAATATAATTCTCTTCTTGCTTGTGTGTATAAAATAATTTCAGGGAAGTAGGCTATTAGTTTCTATAACACAATTCTAAACTATTTTATGTAACTTAACCACAAATATATACCAATATTATCATAAAAAATGTGTGTGCATGGTATCAGTTCTCACCTACTTATATCATATCCTATTGTATCTTGAACAATAACTGACGAAAGAGAATAAAAAAGTCAATACAAAATACGCTAAAGTAGTTTTGGGAGTATTGCGAGAGACTGTTATAGGGCAGCTGCTGTTCATGATACATGTAACCTATATGCAGAATAGCTTCATAAACTTAGCAAGGATGTTTACAGATGATGTAGTAGGAAGTAGGAAAGTTGTTGTATATATGAAAGTCATAATCAAAGAAAAATATAGAAAAATATAGGAAGGCCAGCAGGGATTGCCATTTGATTTAGGGACTGGCAGTTGACCTTCAAAATAACTTAATATATTGTATTATATATAAATGGCAGGGAGTTACCTTCATAGTCTCAGATGTTATTGAATTTGGTATATGTTAAAATTCACGAGTAAATAAGAAACACATATTTTTCGTTTTCTCCAAAAAAAATTACTGCTCTAAGATACAGGCCTCCAAAGATGGCACTGCAAACAGCAAAAATGCTGTATCTCTGGAATAGTTCTAGATATTTTGTTGTTTTTTTTTATTTGATAGAGAATTGCATTATGATTACAAAGAAATCCTCCATTTGGACTTATCTGTCAAAGTTCTTTTACTACTGTGTTCTGAACTTTTTTTATAATTTATGGAATTTTTTTTTTTTCAAAAATGCCAACCCATAATTTTTTTTCTGTTGATTAGTACCACACAGTTCTATGTTCCTTGAAAAGGTGAGCTTCCACTTTTAAGTTGGACAGGTTTCATTTTAATAAATATTTTTTTTAACTTTTGAGGTAATGTATCTGTTTACTGAAGTTCTTTGTTACAATGTTTATTTCTATTATCTTTGTTGCAGTTATTTCTTATCACTTTCTTTGTTGCAGTCATTTCTGTTCACTTTCATTGCTGCAGATATTTCTTACACTTTGTTGTAGTTTCTTGTCAGTTTCTTTGTCGTGGTTGTTCATTGCATGTTTCTATATTGTAGTTGTTCAGTGCTATTTTGTTTACTGAAGAGATTTCTAAGAAATCTGAGACCATCCACTGAGTTCTGTGTTTTGGTTGAAACAGTTGCAGTCTGTTTTGTGAAAAGGATTGTTTTAAATGTCTTCTGACTGGGGCCACAGGAGAGTGAAGTGTGGTGACTATTTGCATATCCATTAAAGAATGATGTATAAGACAATAAAAAAACAGACTTTGTTCAGGTTGGGAATAAATGTTCTCATTTGAAGACTCTGTTTCAAAGTGAGCACGTTTCCAGTGATGACTTTTTTGCCCTACATGCTTTGACAGAATAACAATAATGATAGTATCTGAACAAGGTGAAGCCTCCTATGGTGCAGATTTTGCTTCAATAGAGGAAGAATTAAATACCCTGAATCAACTACATAGGTAGGTGTCAGTCCTGTTAAGAAACTGTGGTCAGTTAAGTCGAGTCAAGGTGTCAATAAAGCACAGAGAAATTACTAAAGGCTGATGGATGAATACATTATAGTAAAACTGACCACACTCTTCAAAGCAGAAATTCCATCTTCAGAAGAAAATGAACCAGAGCACTCTTGCACCTCTTGCCAGAAATTTTTCACAAATATCAATTCAGCTGGTGAATATTGTGCATCCTACAGTGAAAAGGTGCAAGTTTTAACTATTATTTCAGAGACATTTTCAAAGAAAATAATTTGAATCATGTTCCATCTGTATCAAAGTACATGGCAGGCAAATGAAGAAATGTGAGGTCTGTAAAAGGTCATCCTGTAGAAGCAGCTGAAGTTGAAATAGTGCTGTCATTTTGCCCTGGAAATGGAGGACTATCTTAAGACCGTTACCTTTAATATTCAGTGACTTAGTTTCCACAATTGACCTTCGCCTTTGTCACAACAGCGTTTCACTCGAAATATGTATTACGCGACATTCATACTAAATCTCATTTCTAAATTACGACACCGGCTGACCAAGGTTTTAGCAATTGCGACCAAGTGCCATGACCTATGTTTCAGAAAAAATTGGTCCATATTTTAATTTGAAATACTTAAGTAATATTTTACATCTATTATTGTGACTATAACCAATTGTTTCTGTTACATGTTACGCCAACTGTGTACCAGACAAGGAAATTATTATTGAAATCTTAAACTGATAAATATTTATCCTAAAAATTTCGAAAAAAAGGAAATTTTGCAACATTAAACCTACTACCCAGAAAACTGACCGGAAAATGAAAATATGTAAGGTAAGTGCAACAGCACTATTACACTTTTGGTTGATCGTATATGAGGGATAGAATTGCATATTTGCGACATCCACTGCATAGCACTATTTAATTTCCAATATTTCTTTTTCAGATATTTTTGTAGAGTTTTGTAAATATATTTTACATCAATTTATCACAAGATGGCGGAAAACTTTATAGTAGTTGCGCGGGATTCTGGATCGTCAGTCTATTGTCTGTGGAGACAGATATTTTACTGCATCGATTTAAACCTTCGACCATAGATACTAGTAGACTGGCCTTGCTGTGCAGAAGCTATGACCTGCGTCTAGGGGCCGCCAGGGAATCGGGTTTGCTGATTGGCTACGTCGTGCGATGACGTCTTCTCCCATACCAGCCAATCCAGATCGTTGCTACTTTCTGAAACGCGCTGTTCTTTAAAGGAGGCGATTTGTCTGTCGATACGTTTACGTTGTGTGGCGAACTCGATATACTACTTCGCTGTTGTGTGTTCTAGGCCTGTGTTTATAATGGCAGATTCCAACACGTGTTTTGTGTGCGATAAAGCATTTCAGCTGCGAAAAACTTTATACGCGCACATCAGGAAAATGCATGATGTAGAGCCAAATACAGAAGGTTCGATTAAGTGCCCACAAGACGACTGTAGCCATTCCTTAAATACATTGGCTAGTTTGAGAGCACATGTGGAGGAAAAGCACATGGTTCGAACTGCGGATGAAAAGATTGTATTCCAGTCAATGGACGGTAAGAAACACCGTATAATAATTAGTTTTTACTACTCAATAGTAGGAATGTTTTTGGTAAAACTGTAGAATTTCTTTCTTTCTGCATTCAGTAATCTGGTGCAATGTTGTAGTGCAAAGCTTCTTTCAGTTCATATGAAAGGATCATTTGTATTAACGGCGTAGTCTTAAAAGACAAAGTCGCAATCTTTGTAGTCCACAATGGGTAATCAAACTTTATTTTTACTGTCCATAAATTGTGTAGCAACTGTTTCCTTTTTTTACGTATCGCTCAAATATTTGCTTTCAGTAACATTCTTGCACTCGTGAAAACTTTGTAATGTTTAGAATTACAAGCCATTTTAGCCGTTCTCTTTTACAGCCAAATAGGTATGGCCGATTTACAGTGAACAACCAAGGCTTGCAAATAGTGCAATGTTTTTCGTGTTTGATGTTTCAGACTTTCTAAAATGGAAGTCCAAAGAGGAGAAGTTAGCGAGATGTAGCTTTGTGATGCATGGTGGTGCGAAGCATGTGAAGGGTGCCACCAAAATCACTTATGTATGTCACAGATCTGGGATATTCACATCTCGGTCAAAGGGCAAGAGGCTACTGAAGTCTCAAGGCAGTAACAAAATGGGTGGCCACTGCACGTCTGCCATTGAGGTCAGCCAAGAAAAAAATGGAACGTGTACTTGTGTTTATTTTAAAACACATTTCGGCCATGAACTGAATATTGGTTTTCTGCACCTTAGTAAATCTGAAAGGGAGATTATTGCGGGTGAGTTCAACATTAGAATAAATGTTTTTGCTACAGCAGTTTTTATAATTTTTAAGGCAATGAAATTTAGTTGCCTATCTAGAATCAACCTTGTGTAAAGGTAATGTGGTGTGTTATTCATTCAAAAGAGATTTCTGTGGGTTCGTATGTATTCATTATGTAATGTTAGCGTTATTGGATAAGAAATTATGAATTATTTTCGTAACATATTTTGCTGGTGGAAGTACTACCATCTGATATGACATAATGATTGGCGTTCCTGCTTATGGAATTCACATGAGGAATGTAGATAGTGATCATCTTAAATCGTTGTGTGATGGTAATGCTATTTTCTTGGAAATGAATAGTTCGTTTTCTACCGACGGGAAAAGTCTGGGAGCACACTTTGAATAACCTTTTAGGCTACTTGAATAGGTTGTGGGACTAAATTTTACAGTGAGTGATTCACGTTCAAGTCTTGCTTGTTGACTTCAACTTGTAGTGACGAACTAACTTGTAGTGCAGTCAGAGTTATAGGTAGGTTGGGTAAAGACTCATTAATCAACAGATGCTCAGATGATCTTAGTCATTTTAAGCTCCTTGCCTTTTAACTGATAGTATTTGCAACTGTTATGTGAACAAAATGTTTACCTTTTTTTTTCTTTTTTTTTTGCGCAGTTTCGTGCATGTACTAAGATGGAGTAAAAGAAAACACTTATATATCTTTGTTTGTAGATGACAAAACAGTGACAATACTTCATCAACAGACTAGAAAGAATAGGTGCTGCACATGCCATTACACAGTAGGCTAAAATTATATAATGTCACAATGATACTGCTCTGCAAATCCATTTGCTAACCAAATGCTAAACAAAATTCTGAGTAATGTCACAATTCAGGTGTGAAGTCAGAATGAAATACATTGAATGTGTGAAGTTGTTAATATCTTTCTCTTAAAGTATTGTTAATTTTTTGATCATGAATTATTCATAAATTTCCATCAGATTTTTGCTATTGTAATTATTACCAGTTCTTTAGTTTCCTCCACTGTTATACGAGAACAGGCTACCTGGTTCCTCCTCTTGCACCCATGTTTCCTATAATAACAAATTCCTTCCTCAATTTTTTTTCTCCAACTTCTTGGAGAGATGTCCAGGAAGTATCTTTCTACTAGTCTTTGCCTTTCTGGGTGCGTACACTCGAATAATCGCATATTCCTGGGTAAATCATGACATTTCAACTGGAACATTATATTTAGTGATCAGTTCCCATTTTTTTAATTCTTTGATATTTTCTTTTTCTATCTTTGATATAATTAATACTTTCATATACATTGCATGGTAACCTAATATATTGTGCTAATTCAGAATGTAATAAATATTTGATTTGAGGTGACAGAAGTGAAAATGTCCCTTGTGGTAGTTTTCTGAACAGTGGGTTTTGAAAGTACAGCTGACTGGCAATTTTAACACTGTGCCATGACTCAATGTGCCAGCCTGTGTATAATAAAATGTTGGCAATGAACTGTTGGCTGATGTTTGAGGAAGTAATTTGTTAGTGAATGGATGTGCATTTCATAGTATGTAGGAGATTTCTATTGTTTGTCTTGTAATCACTTTCCATTAAACACTTGTTGCAGGACATTTTTAGTTCATCCACTCTGTAGTAATTAGGTGCTACTGTGACCTTAGAAGTTTTGCCCACCACCTGATGTATTCTTCACCTGTTACATTATACACAATTGAATACATGCTGTCTGGATACCTTACCAATATAATTAGAAGTAAAGATACAGTTTAGATCTGTGAAAGGTGTAATTTCTATATACTTGAGTTGTAATGACTGTTTTTGTGACCCTAACATCATAACTTGCAGCAATGACAATGCATTGTGTTAACTGTTTATTTACTGGCAACCAGTATTTGTCCTGACAAAATTGCGCAAACAGTGAAATATTAGGTATAGGTAGTAGTATTTGTTTAACGTTATGGTTGTAGCCTTATTCATAGTAGAAATGTTGCAGGGAAAATTGCTGAGGGTGTGACGTTCCAGAGGATTTTGGATGATGTGAGAGATTCCATACATTGTGAGGAGGTTGAGAGACTGCACCTCCTTACTCGGAAGGATCTTCACAATATCAAAAGGGAATTTCTAATTGATCCTCACCAGTACCATTCTAGTGATGAAATTAGTGTGAGTATTTTTTTAGAAAGAATGAAAGACTGTGTTCTGATGCACAAACAAGCTGGTCAAAACATGGGAAATTTATCGAGTGAAGACACAATGATAGTGTTAATGACACCATTCCAAAGCGAATTGCTTAGAAAATTCGGTTCCAATATTGTTTGTGTAGACTCGACACATTGCACAAACGTGTACAAATTATTAGTGACAACATTGCTAGTTATAGATGAATTTGGGAGTGGTATTCCAGTGGCATTTTGCATTTCTAATAAAGAGAATACAGCCATAATGACACAGTTCTTTACTTGTGTCAGGGAGAAAGCAGGAGTTATCAAATCAACTGTGTTTATGTCAGACGACACAAATGTTTTTCGATGTGCTTGGGCGGGTGTAATGGGTCTGGCAGAACACAATTTGCTATGTACGTGGCATATTGACCGCAGCTGGAGAAGCAACTTGAGGAAAGTGCATGGTGGCCCAAACAAGCAAACGCAGGTTTACAAAGCTTTGCGTATGCTGTTAGAAGAAGCAGATATAGAAAAGTTCAGTGAGTTGCTAGAGTTGTTTGAGAGGGAGCTACAAGAGGACGAAGACACAAGAGAATTTGGAATGTATTTCACAAATCATTACGGATTCAGGCCCCAACATTGGGCGTATTGTTATCGCCGTGATTTAAACATAAACACAAACATGCATCTGGAAGCCATGCATAGAGTATTAAAGTACTGCTACCTTGATGGCAAGACCAATAATAGACTGGACAAGTTGCTGCTGGTACTAATGAAATTGGTAAGAGACAAATCTTTTGAAAGAATTATTAAGCTCTAAAAGGGTGGACATACTCATCGAATAGAGAAAATTCAAGAACGGCATAGAGAATCCAAAAAAATTGACAGAGGCCAAATCACGGCCAATAGTGATGGCAAACGATTTTATGTGAAATCTCAATCAACAAGTGGCATCACATACACTGTTACTTTAAAAGCACTAGAATGCAACCTCAGTTGCAGACTTTTGTGTTGCACTTGTAATATTTGCATTCACAGTTTCTCTTGCTGTTGTCCGGACAATTTAATAAATCTGAACATTTGTAAACACATTCATGCTGTATCAATGACATATGACTTACATTTCAGTAAAACAGTCAAAGAGAAAGAAACCACTTCGATAGAACAGGCATCTGCTATTTTGTCCTCAATGAAAAAGCAAAATGATGAGGCAACTGCTTCACGGGGAACACAGTTGAAAGCTAAATTAAAAGTCCTGCTAAACCATGTAGATTCATTAGATACTGAAACGGAAGAGACAGTGGAAAAAACAGTTGACCATTTGCTGTCACTTGTTAACTCTCGCTCCAAGAAAGAAGGTCCACACTGTGCCAGCAATGAGAAGGTGCAAGTGCAACGCACATCTAATAAACAGAACTTCAATCCAAAAAGTTTGTTTGGTAAACCAACCCTGGCTGAAAAGTTGAATGTTGCAAGTGCTTTGGTGCAACCCGACAGTGAAGTGTTGAGTGTGCATGTTGGCTTTGATCACACATACTCTAAAAATTAAATTTTTACAGTTGTGTGTGCATGTTTGTGTATCATGGTTTATAGGCCTACTGGGGAAACTCGCCATGTAAAACAATGAGTAACGCATCATACTCGGTACCTCAGGGTGATGTGGAAATCCGAGTGTTCTTAATAAAGAAAATGTCACTGTTTGTGTGTTTCTTTTGACTCATCTATCCTATTGCATATAGTTAACAAAATGTAACTGAAATATCTACTATACTATAACATTAATTGGACTATGGACATAGCCATTTCAAATGGTTTTGCTATTTTTCACAGGTAAAGTGTGAGTATTCACCAAAATCCTCCAGTACAAATGTTTTCCACTTGACAACTGAATGAAGTCAAAAAGCAAAATTTGTGTGGACAATCTGAAAATTGTTTATTCAGTTCCAGTTATTATTTTTTGTATTAAAACAGTCCCCGAGAATTAATTTTGCTGAATTTCTTGGTCTAATTTTCTATATTTAACATGTCAGTTATGACATGCTTGGTGATGGATGTTTTGTCACCAGGTATATGGCATCAGGTGTGTGGCTTCCAGTGACAAAACTGCAGTTGATGTGTTAACAGCTTTCTGTGGCCTTGAGCATGAAGTATATGCATCTAGAAGTCTTATTTAAAAAGTGCATCCAAAATTCTAATGTCTGTCTGAGGAATTTCCATTTAATGTCATGTTTTTGCCCAATAATTCAGTTAATTCTGCTAATTACTTAACATGGTAAGTGCTGTGAGGCCAACACCAGCCACAGCAGAGCCATCTGCCATGGCTGCTGGCAACTTTGTTACAGTTAAGGGATAATGTACAAAAGTGGGCTGTGGAAGAGGTTCAACCTAGTTTTCTTTGGTTAAAGCAATTAAAATCAAACTTGTGAAGCATGTTAAAAATCATACTCCTCACCATAATTTAAATGTTTACATTGAAATGGTTCTGACATGTGCATAATATATGGACTGATCGTAGAAAAACAGCTGTTTGATACAAGGTTCTTCACAAGGACAAATGAAAAAATTCTGAAAAACCAGACTATTTTCTTGAAACCTTAAGAACCAAACCTGTCGGTTGGATTAACATATGAGTAAACCCCATCACAATAGCACTATGTTATGCATCAATTAGCTGTAGTTACAGGATAAGTAAACATGTACAGAAAACTTTTCGTATAAATTTTATTATAAAGCTTGCAAAAGTTATAGAAAAGACGGACAAGATAAACTTGTGTAGACATCATTATAAAAACATTTTTACTTTAAGAAAGCTGAATAGGATAATAATCTCAAGAGTGCCTTAAATTGCATGACATATATCACCAATCAGGTATTTTCTGTTGGAGAAATAGTCTGGTTTTTCAGAATTTTTTCATTTGTTCTTGTGAAGAACCTTGTATCAAACAGCTGTTTTTCTACGATCAATCCATTATTACATGCATGCATGTAGTTTCGGTGACCCAATGGCAGCCATCTTAATGCTGTATGCAAACCACCAGATAAACATATCTACATAGTTGGTCTGCATTGTGCAGGTCCCAGCAGTTTCGTTATTAGATTCTGTGAATGTCTCCTTCAGTTCCATGTGGATACCTCTGACATAAACATATTATGATAATTTTGTTAAATGCTTCCTTGCTGTGTTGTTGACCTAGATCAATGGTGACACAAGAAAATTTTTACTGGATTGGGATTTGAACCTGTGTTTCCTGCTCTCAAGACAGTTACACTGACTACTTCACTACCCAGACACAGTGCCCTTCCCGACTATGTGGATTACCTCAGCAAGTCTCCCATCCAGCCCAAAATTCCATATGTCACTACTGCAGTAGTACCCTTATTCCTGCAAATGGCTCTGAGTATATGAGTGCATCTGAACTGAAGAAAGTTCCCCAATGCCAAGCTAGGCTATGTTTAGATACAATTGTATGCATGGTGACTGTTCTTTCGGATGTCTGAAAGAATGGATACCATGCATATAATTGTATAAATATAACTAGTTGTCTTATGACTGAGGTGTCCACGTCGGTCTGAATAAGTCCATGGAACCTAGTAAAAAAACTGGTGGCGCCTGCACAATGCAGACCAACTATGTGATGTATTTATCCGATGTTTTACATATAGCCTTAAGATTAATGGGATGCCGAAACTAGTTGCATATAGTAAAGGATTTATAAATAGAAAAACAGCTGTTTGGTACAAGGTTTTTCACAAGAATTTGAAGCCATCTGAAGTCCTTTATCCCATCTCCGATGGATTCACAAAAAAAGAAAAATATCATTCATTGCACTAAGAATTTCTCCGAAAATATTACCCATTACATGGAATGACCAGATGCTGCATTCAGAACAAGAATTTTGGAGACCTATGCAGGACCAATGCCTGATAAGTGCTAGATCAAAATATGACCTCTTCCAACACCTTCATTTTCTACCTCGTTTTCATTACTGTCATGGCTGTTATATAATCCGGATAAAGGCCTGACTTGGAGTTGTAGCTGGTTACTTTCTGTAGAAGAGGGCAAAAGGAAGGCAGAAGTCCTAAATTTTGCATTTAAGAACTCACACAGGGCGATAACACAGACATACTTGATTTTGCCCATCACACAGACTGGCATGTGATTGAACTTGACCGTGGCATCAGAGCTCACTCCCCAGTATTTACAAGAGTTAGGTGACCTCTGTGTGCAGATCTGGTGCCAACTCCCTCCAGCGACCTATCAAGGCTTCATTGATTTCATGCAAAAATGCATGGCTATTAGGTAGGTGGTCAAAATGTTCTGGTTAATCAGTGTGTGTAGCTGTACTTAGTCAAGGATAGACTGTAGCCATTCATCAAGTTGATCACTTACTTTCATTTCTTTATGAGAATATAACATTGTTTCAATCTATAGGAACAGGAAACAATTCGTTAGAGAAATCCCACAAACAGTATGGTGGGATCAGTCTGGCCCCAAACTTACCAGCTCTAAAAACAACCACTTGGTTTTACAGTTCAGAGTGGAAAGTCTGCAAAGTAAGTAGACCTACAGCACTACAATTTTACAAGTATTCAGTCTAAACATAAACCAAATTCCTTGGCATCCGTATGACCCAACCAAACTGGTTATGGGTTAGATAGGCTACGCCTGATGACATGGCAGACATTTGTAAAAGAATGAAACGAAGGAAATTAACTGAGGTGATGGAAAAAAAGAGGCAAGTGAAAGTAAAGAGTAAGTACCATCGAAGTAAAGATGCACTTGAAAATTGCATAAAGGAAGTAAATTTTGTGAATTAATTGGAATATATTTCAAAATCATACAGTGTACAGAAACAACTTACTTTCAGTTTATTTAATTATTACTATTTGCCTAAATAAACACTTGCACAATATTGTACATACATTTTCAATAAAAATGTTTTGGTTGCTGGCAGCTTTTCAAGAAGTAATGTATCTTATACAAATTCATCCCACCAAATATAGTAATAAATTGTAAAGTGAAAGAGTTAAAATAATTGTTCTGATAGTTTTCTGTAAAGTGATTGGAATAATGGTGTTAACTCATTCTACAGAAATTCTGGAAGTGTTTCTTAGTATTCCAGCGGGTTATGTGATTCATGTTTTATGTATTTTTAAATAATTCATAATTTAAGTGAACACTCAAAACAGCAAAAAATAAAAATTGAATTTCCAAGTACAGTGTACCATTATATATGTATAGGTAGTTACTTTTATATTTTAAAATAAATGCAAAAGGAAATAGTGTGCAAGGATTAAATTATGGGTAAATCACCAGGAAATGTTAAGCAAACAGTATATGTTTTAGCCACTTCTGACCAGTAATTAATAATGTGTTTCAGACATTGCCTATCATCAGAATATCTGTCCAGAAACATCACAAAATATGTATGACACATTAAGTGTACTTAGATTCATAGGCAAATAAGTTAACATACCATAGAAAAAAACTTTACTTCAGAGTATCATGCCAAGTGTTATCTATCATAACATTGGAGCTCTCAACTCACAGCATTCTGCCATCACATAATTTGCTATTACAACATACCACTGACTGACTTGGTTGTAGAAGTGCTGAGTTAATTTGTCATATCCCACAATAACTAAAATGCAAAGGCAATTTAATGATAATATAAGGCTTCTTAACTGTCTGTTAAAGGCTGAAAATTGGGCAGAGGTCTATAAAGAAAATGATACAAACTACATATTTAATTCCTTCCATGAAACATTTCTCCACCACTTCAATATTGCATTTCCACTGAAATCCAGGATAATCAGAAACACACAAACTCATGGGTAACAAAAGGGATAAGGATTTCCAGCAAAAAAAAAAAAAAAAAGCGTGACTTAAAAATCACATGAAACACCATGAAGTCGATCAGTTTAGGTCATATTAAAAGTCCTATTTTGCAATCTACAGAAAAGTAATCCAACAAGCAAAAAAATTATACAATGATAAATTTATAAAGGAATCTAACAATAAAATGAAAGGCTTGTGGACAGTTGTAAAAAATGAAACAGTAAGCAGCATGTTATAAACAAAACATTAAAACTAAACCTAAATGATGAAATCACATCAGATCCCCAAAAAATAGATGGTTTTAACAACTATCTTAGCAAAATAGCTGAAAACCTGATAAAGAAAAACTGCCACAGACCAAATAAACACCAAACACTAATAGAAACCATACCAGTACAGGCATCAATGTTTCTTCACAAAGTCTCCAATACTGAAGTACTTACAGCTATAAAAGGACTAAAGAATAAGTACTCCAGTGGCAGTGACAACAGTCCTGATGTAATTGTAAAGAAATGTGGAGAATCCATTGTAGAACCCCTAATCCACATAATAAATGCATCCTGTACAAATGGAGTTTTCCCTGGCCTACTAAAGACTTCTAAAATTACCCCACTTCACAACAATGGCCCTAAAATGATGTAGCCAATTACAGGCCCATAGCACAACTCAGCTCATTCTCAAAAATATTTGAAAAAAATTATTTTACACCAGATTGGAAGATTTTACTAATACACTATCCTTATTAACAAAACACAAGCATAGTTTCAGAAAGCAAAAGACAATTACCACAGCTATTTATGAGTATCTTAACAAAACCTTAAAAGCACTGGATAGTAAGGAAATCACATCTGGTATCTTTTTATATTTATCCAAAGCCTTTGATGTAATTGACCAGACCACACTCCTTAAGAAGTTAGCAAATAAAGGTATAAGAGGAATCGCAAACAAATGGTTAGAATCTTACCTGTCAAAGAGATTTCAAAAAGTTGAAATTAATTTTGAAATATATATATATATATATATATATATATTTTAGAAGGAAACATTCCACGTGGGAAAAAATATATCTAAAAACAAAGATGATGTGACTTACCAAACGAAAGCGCTGGCACGTCGATAGACACACAAAATTCTAGCTTTCGCAACCAGCAGTTGCCTCGTCAGGAAAGAGGGAAGGAGAGGGAAAGACGAAAGGATTTGGGTTTTAAGGGAGAAGGTAAGGAGTCATTCCAATCCCGGGAGCGGAAAGACTTACCTTAGGGGGAAAAAAGGACGGGTATACACTCTCGCGCGCGCGCGCGCGCGCGCGCGCGCGCGCGCGCGCGCGCGCGCGCGCGCACACACACACACACACACACACACACACACACACACACACACACACACACACACACACACACACACACATATCCATCCACAAATATACAGACACAAGCAGACATATACAGAGGCAAAAAAAAGCTATATACAACCACCCATCAATCTACTGTCCACTCCTCTGACACAATGCCTATTAGATATGGTGTGCCACAAGGCTCAATCCTGGGACCCATACTGTTTATGCTGTACATCGATGACATAAGCATGAAGCTTTCCACAGGACATACCACACTATTTGCTGATGACACAAGTATACTAATAACAGGTACTGATACAGAGGACCACAACCAAAAAATTAAAACACTTATGTCGTCACTCAGCAAATGGTTCAACAAGAATAAACTGATTATAAATATACAGAAAACAACGTACATCAACTTCAGACTCTCATCCCAAAAACAAGAAATGCCCAATGTGATTCTAAGTAACCAAGAGCTTATGTGTGTGGACTCTGTCAAGTTTTTTTTTTCATATGGCTTGAAGAAAATCTTGAGTGGGAGACTCACACAAATTATATCTCAAAAAAGCTATCAATTGTGTGTTACATTTTAAGGATACTCAAAAATCAGTCACAAAATCTGTTCTCATACATGTGTATTATGCTTACTTCCACTCTACGTTACAGTAATGAATCATATTTTGGGGGAACTCAACTGGAGGTGGATATATTTTCAAAATGCAAAAAAAGGCAATACGCATAATATGTAACCTAGGACATAACAAATGATGCAGACAACATTTCAAAACAAATGGCATTATGACACTGCCCTCTGCTTACATTTGTAATATCTCATTTGTCAAGTCATACCTGTTAAACAATGACTGTACATTAAAATTCAATGGAGATATTCATAACTATGCAACAAGGCAGCAATCTGACCTACATATGATTCAGTCCAGAACTATCTGCTACCAAAAAAGTGTTTTAAATGTTGGGATAAAAATGTATAATAATTTACCAAATGAAATCAAAGCAACAAAGAACCCAAGAGCCTTCACACATAAGTTAAAAAATATCTCTTGGACCATTGCTTTTATGCAGCTGATCATTTTTTTGAAAGGGGTTAAAACTGTACACAACTTTATGATAAATGTTCAATCAGCTCTGAAAATTATATACCGTGCATGTCTATGAAGTATACTGGATTTATTATATACTGTGCATGTCGATGACATATACTGGACTGTTTTACTATTACATTTGTATTGCCTGTTTGTATTTTACTATACAACATTTGTATTTACTGTTTTGTTAAAGATAGCTAACTTCCTCATTACAAAATAATGTAAAATCAATTTATTAAAATTACTTACAAATATGTTCTCTTGACCTGTCCAACATCATATGTACAATTCTATGATTTGTATTAACTGTTTTGTTTAAGATAGATAATTTCATTGCTACAAAATAATGTAAAAATCAATTTGTAAAAATTACTTGTAAATAGCTCTCTTGACCTGTCCAGTACCATATGTACAGCTGTACAATACTATGATTGCCTGGATCAATAAAAATACAATACAATACAATATTTTGACAGATAATTAACAAAAATCAACTGAAAAACCATAAAGACAGCACATCACGCTAAATGATTTTTAATTCCTTTAGGAAAAATAATAATCACAATTGAGAGTGCAAAGATCACATTAGAACAAAAGTAAAGTATTAATACAGGCATGCAAGAGATGAAGGGAAGGGACAAGGGGATGTGGTGAGAGGGTTCCAAATTAATCTCAGCTTAAGTACATGAGAACCAGCAATCTCTGGTATTAATAAACTTAAAATAGGGAATAGAGGCTTACTGTAATTGTAGTAGGTATTGCATATACACTTAATAAGTTGAAGGTGAAATTTCTTTAAACTGCGTAAACAGGTTATTAAATTATTCCCGCACTTAGGTAAGAACACACAATATATTCAATATAATGCTATTTTAGTGGGGAGAAGCCATTAGCTTCTGTCAAACAGTAGTAAGTCACATATTAAGCTTTTTTTGTTTGTTTTCATAGTTTAATCCTTAAGTTAGAAATGGTAGGACAGATAGTGTATGTGTTGGACACAAAAGGAGCTGGCTACAGTTCATGATCAGCTGAAGGTGCTTTTAACTACGGTCAGCAGTCTTCAGGCTGCTGCATTCAGGTGTAGTGGTGGTGGAGAAACTGCTGCATTACTTGGAATTGCTCAGGTATCATTTGTTTCACCATAGGCTCTGCTGCTGAGGCACCTTCTAGTGTATCTGATGTGGTGGGTCTGCCCTGACCATAGGGTGAGTGACGGTCGATAATACATTTGCATCGCCAGACGCAAAGGGTCAGCGTTGAGACAGATCATTGGGAGAGGGGTGGGGGTCGGATAGCACATGGCAAAGTGAGCATTCATGATCAAGGAAAGATGTAAGCAGAACACGGATTAAAGGATTGGGGCATGGAGGTGTAAAAAATAAGAGCAGAAGAGAGGGATATCTTTGTTTGATTGTGTAACTACACTCCAGAAAATACCCTCTATATGTCAACACTAATAGGTAAATTTGGATATCACCTTATAGTGATTGGTATTGGCAGTCATTAGGTGTAGTATGATGGTCTTTGTGATACTAAAGTCTGCCCTATGATTTTGGACCTGCCCCCATGAACCATGGACCTTGCCATTGGTGGGGAGGCTTGCGTGCCTCAGCGATACAGATGGCCGTACCGTAGGTGCAACCACAAAGGAGGGGTATCTGTTGAGAGGCCAGACAAACGTGTGGTTCCTGAAGAGGGGCAGCAGCCTTTTCAGTAGTTGCAGGGGCAACAGTCTGGATGATTGACTGATCTGGCCTTCCAATACTAACCAAAACAGCCTTGCTGTGCTGGTACTGCAAACAGCTGAAAGCAAGGGGAAACTACAGCCATAATTTTTCCCGAGGGCATGCAGCTTTACTGTATGGTTAAATGATGATGGCGTCCTCTTGGGTAAAATATTCCGGAGGTAAAATAGTACCCCATTCGGATCTCGGTGACTACTCAAGAGGAGGTCGTTATCAGGAGAAAGAAACCTGGTGTTTCTACGGATCGGAGCGTGGAATGTCAGATCCCTTAATCGGGCAAGTAGGTTAGAAAATTTAAAAAGGGAAAAGGATAGGTTGAAGTTAGATATAGTGGGAATTAGTGAAGTTCGGTGGCAGGAGGAACAAGACTTTTGGTCAGGTGAATACAGGGTTATAAATACAAAATCAAATAGGGGTGAGGCAGGAGTAGGTTTAATAATGAATAAAAAAATAGGAGTGTGGGTAAGCTACTACCAACAGCATAGTGAATGCATTATTGTGGCCAAGATAGACACGAAGCCCATGCCTACTACAGTAGTACAAGTTTATATGCCAACTAGCTCTGCAGATGATGAAGAAATTGATGAAATGTATGATGAGATAAAAGAAATTATTCAGGTAGTGAAGGGAGACGAAAATTTAATAGTCATGGGTGACTGGAATTCGAGAGTAGGAAACGGGAGAGAAGGAAACATAGTGGGTGAATATGGATTGGGGGAGAGAAATGAAAGAGGAAGCCGTCTGGTTGAATTTTGCACAGAGCATAACTTAATCATAGCTAACATTTGGTTCAAGAATCATAAAAGAAGGCTGTATACATGGAAGAATGCTGGAGATACTAGAAGGTATCAGATAGATTATATAATGGTAAATCAGAGATTTAAGAACCAGATTTTAAATTGTAAGACATTTCCAGGGGCAGATGTGGACTCTGACCACAATCTATTGGTTATGAACTGTAGATTAAAACTGAAGAAACTGCAAAAAGGTGGGAATTTAAGGAGATGGGACCTGGATAAACTGAAAGAACCAGAGGTTGTACAGAGTTTCAGGGAGAGCATAAGGGAACAATTGACAGGAATGGGAGAAAGAAATACAGTAGAAGAGGAATGGGTAGCTCTGACGGATGAAGTCGTGAAGGCAGCAGAGGATCAAGTAGGTAAAAAGACGAGGGCTAGTAGAAGTCCTTGGGTAACAGAAGAAATATTGAATATAAATGATGAAAGGAGAAAATAAAAATGCAGTAAATGAAGCAGGCAAAAAGGAATACAAACGTCTCAAAAATGAGATCGTCAGGAAGTGCAAAATGGCTAAGCAGGGATGGCTAGAGGACAAATGTAAGGATGTAGAGGCTTATCTCACTAGGGGCAAGATAGATACTGCCTACAGAAAAATTAAAGAGACCTTTGGAGAAAAGAGAGCCACTTGTATGAATATCAAGAGCGTTGATGGAAACCCAGTTCTGAGCAAAGAAGGGAAAGCAGAAAGGTGAAAGGAGTATATAGAGGGTCTATATAAGGGCGATGTACTTGAGGACAATATTATGGAAATTGAAGAGGATGTAGATGAAGATGAAATGGGAGATACGATACTGCGTGAAGAGTTTGAAAGAGCACTGAAAGATCTGAGTCGAAACAAGGCCCCGGGAGTAGACAACATTCTATTGGAACTACTGACAGCCTCGGGAGGGCCAGTCCTGACAAAACTCTACCATCTGGTGAGCAAGATGTATGAGACAGGCCAAATACCCCCAGACTTCAAGAAGAATATAATAATTCCAATCCCAAAGAAAGCAGGTGTTGACAGATGTAAAAATTACCGACCTATCAGTTTAATAAGTCACAGCTGCAAAATACTAACGCGAATTCTTTACGGATGAATGGAAAAACTGGTAGAAGCCGACCTCGGCAAAGATCAGTTTGGATTCCGCAGAAATATTGGAACACATGAGGCAATACTGACCTTACGACTTATCTTAGAAAATAGATTAAGAAAAGGCAAACGTACATTTATTCCATTTGTAGACTTAGAGAAAGCTTTTGACAATGTTGACTGGAATACTCTCTTTCAAATTCTGAAGGTGGCAGGGATAAAATACAGGGAGCGAATGGCTATTTACAATTTGTACAGAAACCAGATGGCAGTTATAAGAGTCGAGGGGCATGAAAGGGAATCAGCGGTTGGGAAGGGAGTGTGACAGGGTTGTAGCCTCTCCCCGATGTCATTCAATCTGTATATTGAGCAAGCAATAAAGGAAACAAAAGAAAAATTCGGAGTAGGTATTAAAGTCCATGGAGAAGAAATAAAAACTTTGAGGTTCGCCGATGACATTGTAATTCTGTCAGAGACAGCAAAGGACTTGGAAGAGCAGTTGAACGGAATTGACAGTGTCTTGAAAGGAGGATATAAGATGAACATCAACAAAAGCAAAACGATGATAATGGAATGTAGTTGAATTAAGTCGGGTGATGCTGAGGGAATTAGATTAGGAAATGAGACACTTAAAGTAGTAAAGGAGTTTTGCTATTTGGGGAGCAAAATAACTGATGATGGTCGAAGTAGAGAGGATATAAAATGTAGACTGGCAATGGCAAGGAAAGCGTTTCTGAAGAAGAAAAATTTGTTAACATCGAGTATAGATTTAAGTGTAAGGAATTCGTTTTTGAAAGTATTTGTATGGAGTGTAGCCATGTATGGAAGTGAAACGTGGACGGTAACTAGCTTGGACAAGAAGAGAATAGAAGCTTTTGAAATGTGGTGCTACAGAAGAATGCTGAAGATTAGATGGGTAGATCACATAACTAATGAGGAGGTATTGAATATAATTGGGGAGAAGAGGAGTTTGTGGCACAACTTGACAAGAAGAAGGGATCAGTTGTAGGACATGTTCTGAGGCATCAAGGGATCACCAATTTAGTATTGGAGGGCAGCGTGGAGGGTAAAAATAGTAGAGGGAGACCAAGAGATGAATACACCAAGCAGATTCAGAAAGATGTAGGTTGCAGTAAGTACTGGGAGATGAAGAAGCTTGCACAGAAGAGAGTAGGATGGAGAGCTGCATCGAACCAGTCTCAGGATTGAAGACAACAACAACAACATGATTTTGGAATCAGCTGAAGGCATTTTTCCTTCTACACTTGTTGTTATATATAGTAGAAACAATGTTTTTTTATCCTTATGATTATTATTGAATTGTTGTGTGTGTTTGCATATTCAGCAGCATGATATTGTTTATAATGTTTGCATTCTTTGCAGTATTAGGTATGTAATATATGTATTGGCTATCTATGCAAATTCCCAGTTGGAAGTCAGTTTGCTATTAATTCAGATAGAACACTGCTGTATAAATTTGGTTCATGCCTTAAGACATGTAGTCTGTGGTCTTGTCATAATGCTATGACATAATCTCTTCTGATTTTGTATTTATCATGACTCCAAACCACCTCCCACCCCCTTGCCACGGCCATTTAGTCACTATTTATCTTACTTATATCCTTGACCATACCTCCTCACCTTCCCATTGCTCTTGCACAATCCAACCCCCCCCCCTCCCCCTCCCTCCAAACAAACATTCTGTATCTGAAATTAGGTCAAATCTGTTGAAGAAATCATCAGCCAAGTCATGATGATGAAGACACAGCATGGCTTCCATTCTGTGGTGCAACAGGTAAGTTAGAGTGTAAACAGGCAAGGAATCAGAGGAGTCTTTTTGTCACCAAGGAAAATTAAAGAAAAGTTGTGGCCTAACAAACATACTCTCAGGCTCAGTGTACAAGGGATTTACAATATTCCTTGTGAGTATGGTATCAGTTATATGGGACAGCCTATACAAACTACTGCTAATTGCTGTGTTGATCATCATCATCATCTCAAGCATGAAAAAATGAAAATCAGCAGTTTCCGAGAACTGTTTAGTGAGTAACTACAAGATAGCCTTGAAGCAGATGAGAATCTGGACCATATTTCTAACTGTTGGGTCTCTGTAATTACGGAAGCAGCTGAAATTAGACTGTATGATCACAATAATACACATGCTGGCTATGTATTTATGTTTATTTATTTGCTATTTTCTAATACAAGAACAGACTACATGAGGCAGTATATAGGAATGTAACACAATATTTTCACACAATTTAAAATTAATTAGTATAATTAAGCAATGGATGGAAGCATGCACTTCGGAAAGAAAAATTACAGAGAAAAACTTCACATAGTTCACTACCTACTACAAGTGATGGCACTGCAAGCTATGCTGGACAGCTTGCAAAAAAGGTGACCTATGGATGCAGAGAGTTTTGCTTTAGCATATGCTTTCTCCATGATGTAATTTAGCCAATTGCATTGTGTCTGCTGGGCGTAAGTGTGAACCTCATTAATTTTATGACAGTCAGACCTGGCACCTGACAGTGGTGATGGAGGCAGTAATCAAAAGCATGGGATTCTATTCAGATTTGATGTGGAATCTTATGGGAGAGCTTTTTATCTATGTGAGTAAGATTATTGTGTAAAAGTGATAGTTTGACATCTTACAGAAGCGTCCTCATTGTTTTTGAGTTCACACTCTCGTGTCAATATATTAACCCCCTAATTTTATTTGCTGTTAATAAGAAGTGTGAATTTAGGATTATTTGTGAAATTAAATGCCATAATACTTGCATAGACTGTTTCTCTGCCTGGGATTCAAAATAGAAATTTACATTCTGGTGCAAAATCAGAATTTTAGCCGTGATGGATGGTGCTGATCTCCATGACTGTTCCTTTATTCTACACCCTGTAGTCTAACAGGTTGCTGGCAGGCATCAGACAGAAAACTGGAAACTCCAGATATTAAATAAATGTAATTACTTTTCAAACAGTGATTTACTGCCATATGGAGTTCTACCGAGCGAGGTGGCGCAGTGGTTAGCACACTGGACTCGCATTCAGGAGGACGACGGTTCAATCCCGTCTCCGGCCATCCTGATTTAGGTTTTCTGTGATTTCCCTAAATCCTTTCAGGCAAATGCTGGGATGGTTCCTTTGAAAGGGCACGGCCGAATTCCTTCCCCAACCCAAGCTTGTGCTCCATCTCTAATGACCTCGTTGTCGACGGGACGTTAAACACTAATCTCTTCCTCCATATGGAGTTCTGCTCCACAGACAGCCACTGCCAATCGGTCTGAAGATGACCACATAAGTGATCGAAGCCAGTCACCACAAATAATTTCACATTGTGATCGAGAATGATTTAAAGTAAATTATCCAAAATAAATATAAAGTGAAAGAGTATCTCATTAGCCTCCTCTCCTATAATTAATCATGTTTGGACTCAAGGATGCATGTACTGGATAACAGTAATGTTCATATTAAACAGATATTTAACTTTACAGTTATATGAACATCTGATGGTGCTCTCTAAAAATTATAAAATGGTTTGTATGAACTATTAGAGGAAACAACAGTTGAGTAAAAAAACTATTTCTAGCTTTCTGTACTTGTAGTTCCTTCCTCTGGGAAGATTGGGAATGAGGGGAGTGTCACTCAGACCACAAGTTGAGAGAAATCCACCTGTATTGAACACTGATGGAATTCATTCTGGAGTACCACTTGAATTTTTGGGATCCCCACCCGGTCAGTTTAAGGAAGAATCCCAGAAGTGGGCTTCTAGATTTCTTACTGGTAGGCTCAATCAACATGCAAGTATTATGGAGATGCTTCATGAACTCAAGTGAGAAAACCCTGGACAAACATGTTCTTTACATAGAACACTATTGAGAAAATTTAGAGAAATGTCATACAAGGTACCAATCACCACGTACCGTATTGTAGCTAGCAAATTAGGCCCTATGTAATACAGAATACGGAAAAGAACTATGAGTGAATGTCTAATACATTAAAACATACGGTATCACTCTAACGCTTTGTGATTTATTTCAAATGTTTTGTTACACATTTCACTATAACTGATAAACTGTGATTACCAGTGACACACATCTATAACAGTCTCGTGATTTGGAGATGTTGGTATTGTCAAGACCTATTAATAATTCCTCATTCAGCTTTGTTTATCACAATGCCATATGAACATAACCCGGATTCTCAAAAACTAGATAAGGTATAGGAAGATGCAGTTCGTGCATAACACTGATATATAGTTCTTTGTTTACACAACAACGACCAAAATTGAAGCATAATGAGGCCTAGATTAGTTGAAGGGTGATAATTTCGTTAGTTGTGGAACTCGTAAAGTCTGAATGCGGAATAATTGTGTTGACAAACGGACATGGCATTGCCTAATATTTACGTTTGCTTTATATTTGAAGGTACCGTATTTATCGCACTTCTCGCAATAAAACCTAAAAGAAAAAGGCAAAAATCAGAAAATATAGTTAATGAATAAGCATTCAAAGAATATTTTGATACATATTATGAACAATAACGTACATAAACTGTAGAAAATGCAAGGAATATGTATGTAACTTTTACGTATGTTAGGTCCGCTTTTCCGCATTTGCTAGAGCTGTAACCGGGTTAGTCTGTCACCGCATTCGCGATTATTTGCATTCGAACCAGGGTTTTACATTTAACTCCCATAAATTAAGCTCCATTGAATAATCTGGACTTATTTGGCGTTCCAAAATGACAGCTGTGTGCAGATCTACATGTAATGGCATTTTTAACTACAGGTGGGCGACGTCGCTAATGTCAATAGAGCTCATTACAGTTCTCGTCACCAGGTGGCACTGCTACACACGTCACACGTTCTGTCTCCCTGATGACGTCATGAGCCTCAACCAATCAGCAGACCCGATTCCCTGGCGTCCCCTAGACGCAGGTGAAGCTATGGGGCTAGTGTGGCTCCAACACAAACCACGTGACTGTTGGCAAAACGTGGCGGGATTTCAAATCAGCGGTCTGCCATCCTATGTTTGTATCGGATTTTCCCCACATTTCTCAATTGACTGCCAAACGCTTCCAACAAAAACTACTTTTTTATTAGTGAAAAATTATGCCAGAACTACATTTGACCTGGATTTGTTCAAAGTACCATTTATAAAATCTAACAAATACATCGAACGCCACTCTGGTGGGCAGCGGGACGAAATTACTATAAACTATCAATTATACTAAAAAGTCGTTAAAATTCTTTTAAACAGTAAGAGTGGGCTCGTGTCAAAACTTTAAACATTGTATTCGCCACGTTTCGAGCTTTAGTCACTTATAAAAGAAAATGGGCTATGGGAATTATGTCAACTATAGGTGTCAAAATTGTTTACTTTAGGAGCAGGTCCATTTTATAGTATCAATTTTAGGTGCACTTCAAAGGTTTAGTTCCCACTATTTTTACAAAAGTTTAAACTATCAGTTTAAAAAAAATGATATTTTAGATGAAAGGTGAGACTTTGCAGTTTCAGAAAATAATTTTGGAGCCTAGGTTTAAAAATGACAGACACTGTAAATACAAATTATAGATATACATTGTAAATAATAACCAACCTATCAAAACACTTCTCTGCAAAGTGCTTCGAGCAAAGGCGCGTATGTGCAAATTGCTTAAAGTTTTTCCGTTTCAGGTCCTGTATCCAAAGCTGCCTTCGGTTTTCATCCTTACGGAACCTATGAGTAGCAACGAGAAACGATTATACTTACTTCTGTAACCGAATTATCACAGATACTTTCCAAAATGTAATATCAGTCTGACTTTACAAGTATCACTTTCAACACTTTAATTTACGTGATACTCTATTTCAAGTGTAAAAAACATATAAAAGTCACTTCAGCAGATTTCAATAAACGCATCTGCACCATCTTAGACACACTTACACGTGAAATGTAATGCCATTTCCCCGACAAAACGCTGAGTACAGCCATAAGCGCAACACGAAACAACCATGTTTTGCCAACATTCACGTGACTTCAGCCCAGAGATGTTGGAGCCACGAAAATGACGTCAGGGCCAGTCTATTATATTTATAGTCGAAGATTTAAACGCACAGCGCTACGTCATCTGTGATTTGTGCACGTGTGATACGAATTACTGCAATAGTGAAGCTTGGTTATACAATGACTAACGGGTACAGATAACGATGGTGAAATTTAGGTCTCAAACTAACGTAATGGATAGTTTATCGGACGACGATTCTGTTGCTCAGCCTTTAATAAATCCTGAGGTAGAAAATGTACACAATAGCGATACAACGTTCGCAGCGACTAGTGATACTGTGTCGTAAGCTGCAGGCGATAATATGCCTACGCTAGAAACCATACCAGACTCTGCACTAACGCAGGTTCCAGCAGAGCCAAACTTATTAAAATTGTTCAAAGCTATGCAATCTGACCTGTTGACACATTTTGCAAATCAGATAACCACACGAATGACGACACAATGTGCAGTTAATAAACTAATGTCAATGCACAGACGAGTGGTTTCGAAACTGATGTAAAGTATCTTACAGAAATTCAAAACAACCTAACAACACAGTTAAAATCCGAAGTGGCTGATCAGGTGATTGAAGTAATATGGGACGATTGAAATAATATGAATCAGGACACTGACAAATTAAAAACAACAGTAAAAGATAAACCCGACCAAATAAGAAAGCTAACTGCAGACTTTAATGCCATACACTTACAACAAACAACACTTAACACAAAAATGCAGCAAGCTGGCACTCAAGTTGAAGAGGTAACTAAAAAACAGAAGCGACAGTTTGATGAATTTTTGCAGGAGAAAGATATTAATCTAAAGCGCAGTTTGGAAACAGAAAGCTATAAATAACATAATGGAACAAGTTTACACTAAACAGAACACGTTATGAAATTACACACAGACATAGAGCAAACTAACAGGCAACTTCATGACATTTTGGGGCAACGTAGAAATGCAGAAGAAGAGGAAGAACCTGAAAACACGCATGCAGGTAAGAAAGACAGTGTACATAGAGACTATTTCAGTATACACGTTAATATGTATTTGCCTATGGCAATCAACGGCACCAAAATGTGTTAGGAAACAGACAACAGTAAAACCAGCTTTGTCGACTGTATTGCTCGACGAGAGTCTTATAAAACACTGGCAGTTTCAGGTGTTTATCCCTGAACGCAAGTCTGTACATCCTGTTATTTTTATTAGGTTATTCAGAGATGTGTTGCTCAAGGGATGGTCCGAACAGCAAAAGATTCAGTATGTTACCGGATACATTCAAGGCGATCGTTCGCTGTGGGCAACCTAAATATCTGAAACTTGCCAAACATTAGAGCAATTCGAAAATGCTTTTCATTCTAAGTACTGGTCGCGTTGTGTACAGGAACGACTGAGGAAATCGGCGTATGCTCCTCAACAATAGAATACAAAGTTTGGATCTTTACGAAAATCCTTCGAAAAGTATCTAAACAAAAAGCGTTTCTGGGATGAACAAGTTTCACATACTGATGTTATACTGATTTTGAAAGCGTAACAGCCAATTAACATTAGAGAAAAACTTGTACAGGTACCTGAGAGCAACTTGGAGTACATCTTATCGATCTTATATTCCACAGATATGATTTATGAAGACACGAGGCACAGCGGTAACAGCCAAATTAGCTATCGTAACGGTGGCGGAATTCATTCTCCGCCGCACCAAGCGCAATACGGCGTCAACAATGCCGAGCGCAGCGCAAATACAAAACCAGAATTCGGGAGGCAATTTTAGCCCCAATTACAATTCTAATTACAACCAAGGCTTTAAAAGAAAGAGGAAGAATGGTGATAGAAATTATTATGGCAACGGAAATCGAAACTGGAATAGGCAGGATGGTAGAAATCAGTGGGGAAACGCTTACAACCAGTGTCAACCATAGCACAATAGCAACAATAACTTATCCGATCCTAGAAATACGCAATGGCAGTATGCCCAAAGAACAAACCGTTTCAGTTTCAGGCACAAAATAATATATTAATTAATTAACATTAATTATTCATTAATATTATTCCTGTGAACTCAGGACCAAATAATGACCGCGATGCGAAACGTATAAATAACGCAGCAGCCATAAACATGATCGAAGTGACGAATAAGATACCAACTGACAAAAATATGGTGTTAAACTAAACGTGGCCACATTATACTCTCCAATGTTGGCTATGGATAGTCGTGGGGACGATCCATGCAATCAGCATACCTATTTACTGAGGTACCAAGATGAAGCTGACATACATGGTGTATTGACAAACAGTGAAATACCCCGTTTGTACGAGAAGGATAACATAGTTCAAGCAAGAATACAGGCACTAATAGGAAAAGTACCAATCAATATCTTACTGGACACCGGCGTCGAGGTTAGTGTGCTACCGAAAGCCCTTTTCAATGAGATTGACAGTCACAGAGCCCTTCCAACCTACCCAGTAAAAATTATAGGATACTACGTGCCATAGGTGGCTAATCCAAGTTGATTAAAGTGCAAACCATGATCGAAGTACAGACTGAGGAGATCATATTCCAGTCGATTTTCCTGGCGGTAGAAGGGTTGACAGAACGATGTATTTTCGGACTGGATTTCCTGAGGGAAAAGTGTGCTACAATTGATTTAGAATCTGGGAAATGTCATATTTTTATCAATGGTCAAAACTGTCTAATAGATTTAATAAAGGTTAAAGGTAGGATTGGTAAGCCTTGTAGAAACATACACATTCAAATTTTGAAGGTCAACGCGTTTCACTGCCATGACTCGACAGAACAGTGGTTCCAACAAGTGGAGCGTGATGAAATCGAAAATAAGGTGGAAGAGTACACCGAGACTTCTCTGTAACAAAAAGAAGAACTTAGAAGTTTATTGTAGGAATATGCTTGTGTGTTCGATAAAAGACCCGAAGTTATTAGAATGTATTAGTAGCACGTGGATATTAGGCCCCACGACACGTTTTGCAAGAACACATATTCCATACCATGGTTAAAGAGAGGCGGTAGCTCGCGAGATAAAAAGGATGCTGTCTGGAATATTATTGAAACATCGTTATCACCATACTGCAGCCCGCCGCTAGCGGTAAAAAAAGGCAGATAACACAGTGAGGCTCGTTCTCGACGCCCGGGAAATTAACAAAATTACTGTCCCACTAAATACCTGGCCTGAAAATTTGGGGGAACAGTTATAACTCTTTCATGATGTGCAGTATCTGTACAGTGTTGACCTCTAGCGTTCTTAATGGCAGATCACACTGTCACCTGAAAGCAGAAAGTACACAGCCTTTATTTTTTCAGGCAGGTCCTTCCAGTGCTGCGTTTTACCCTTTCGGGTGAACATTAGTGCTGGAGTTTTTATAATTGCACTTGACACTGTATTAGGGCCTGATCTCCTAGACAAGCCCAATGTGTACATTGATGATATATTAATCGCAACATCTACCTGGGTTGAGCATTTATAACTATTAGACAGAATGCTACAGTGATATTCGGTAGCTGTGGTAACGGCGAATCTTAAGAAATCAGAGTTCGTTACAATAAAATATTAAATTTTTACGTCACATAATTTCACCTCCTGGAATAAAGCCTGACCCTGAAAAACTGCTGGCGATTAAGAATTTTCCTGTACCTTGCACAAAACAGCAGCTAAAAGTGTTGTTTTTTCTTTCGCCGTTTTGTACCTAATCAACTGCTAAATAGTACCACCTTGTTAGGATTGTTAGAGAAGGACAGGCAATGGATTTGACAAGCTGCTTCGAGGACATAAAATGTGCTCTGGTAAACTCTAAGATTCTTGGCCACCCAGACATTAGCCAAGTATTTTGTATCGCTACCGATGTATCATTTTCAGGTTTAGGTGCCTGCCTCTTTCAGATGACCGAAGGTGGTGGCACCAACGATGTGTTTGGTATGCATGTGCGAGTATACAGCGATCATCAAGCACTAAGTTTTCTACTCAGTTGTAGGTTGTTACACAATCGGCTTGCAAGGTGGATACTGTTCTTACAAGCTTACGATTTTGAAATTATACATGTGAACAGTAAAGACAACGTAATTGCTGATGCCTTATCACGATTGCCTCAAGGGTTACCTGAATTTGTGGAATTGGTAGAACCGGCTACTGAGTTTAGGACTATTCTTATAAAGGACCCTAAGTATAGAAAATATTTTTTGGATGTGTGTAACAACATGACTAAACTGCAAAAGGAGGATCGTCGGCGGAAAAACGTTACGGTTAAGCAACAATCCACATGTACCTGTGCGCCAGCATTACCAACTTTATCACGATGTGCTATTTTATAGGAGAAACTCATACAGCAATTCGTGGTGTGTTTGCAGTCCCAAAGTGTGTGAAGGGAATTTAATTTGGCACACTCGGTGCCCGTAAGTGCTGTAAGAAGTTAAATGTTTATTGCTATTTTCCTAATATACTCAGACACACCGAGCAAGATTTTAAAAAGCTGTATTTTTTGCCAAAAGGCAGCCTTCCAACCAGAACTGTGAAACAGTACTACGTCCTATACTGCCAAAGAATCAACTAGAACTAGTTTGTATTGATGCTTCAGGACCCCTGCCATCTGCTCGAGGTAGTGTTAAGTACATAATGAGCGTATATGATGTATTTTCCAAAAATGTAAAACTGTGCACCACAGTACTAGGTCTGCAGCTGCAAACTCACCAGGTGAGTGACAGTAAGAGTCCACATTCGGAGGTTGGTGTTCGTCCACAGACAAGATGGCCGCATGGCCGCCGAGTGAGATCACAGGTATTCCCTTCGTCTACTAAAAGAACTTATTTAAGAGGAAATAGTGTCAAATTTAAATTTTCTTTGTTTTGTATACTTGCTGTAGTGTCCGTTCTTGTCACACAATTGAATATTAGCGTCCCAACAGAGCTTTTTCGTGAAAAAACTTGTTCTTTAGATGAAGTCCCGATAATCGTGACATAACCCGAAATTTTGCGTGACATAAACACAATAAAAAATCTATTCCAGTTTTCTTGATAGTGCAAAATTCGTTTAAAAAAGACTGCTACTAGTTTAATCAGTGTCTATTGTCGCAATAAATGTGTAATGAAACGTTTCTAAATCGTATTTAACTAACACATTTCATATTGTTTACTAGTTATATAGACGCGATCCAGGCCTAAATTTTCCGAATTATAAACGTTTAAAAACCTGACCAAACACGCTACGTAAATTCTCTAAAGGCAAACTAATTACAAATTCATTCTTCTGTCATTGTATCTCTAAATCAGTACAAAAACAATAACCATCGTACATAAGACCTCTGTTTCGTTTTTTGTTTACACACTGACAATCTCTCGTCTTCAACAAATTTAAAACATTCTTTAAACTTAATTATTCTTTCGAAACTGACCATGAGTAAGAAATATGGAAGCTGTTATAGGATAGTGAGTAGAGGGATTTGTTGCCAATATTGTAGGAAATATTTTCACTAGGGAGGAGGGAGGGGGGGATGGAGTGGGAGAGTGTTGGCAAAACAGAAGAGACCCTCTCCTGAAACTGCAGAGTATGCAGTAGAAACATATTGATTGGGGAACAGGAAAAGAAAATCTGTGCTCTTCAGGCACAGTTGGAGGAAGCAAGGAAGGAACTCATAGGGATCAAGGGAGATAGGGGGGAGGTAGGAAGATAGTAAGAAAGAGAACGCGATCTGACAGTTTTATCATCAACACCAAAAACAGGTATCTACTACTGCCAGAGTTAAGTGGAGAAGAGCGTCAGGCAGAATGAGGAGCAGGAAATGTGCATCACACTTCAACCGAGGGCAAGAAGCCTAGTAATGTATAAAGTCTTAGGAAGAAGAAAGTGCTGCTGCTAGGTAGTAGCCATGGGCGAGGTGTAGGCCCCAAATTACAGGAAAGTTTAGGAGCAGTGTACCAGGCCACCAGTATCTTCAGGCAAAATGCAGGGATAAGTCATGTGTTAGAGGACCTAGACGTCTTTATGTAAGGACTTTACACTAGAGAACCATTTAGTGATAGTGAGTGGGACGCGAAACAGTTTGGTCAGGGGTGGTGCATATAACATAGGTGGTGACCTGGACGAGATAGCTTCCCTGACTCATGGCACCAATGTACACTCTGTTGAGCTTTTCTGGCGTCATGATTGACCACACCTTGATGGAGCTGTGAGGTGAAGCAAAGTGCGTTAGGGATGGCTCTAAGGACAGCCAACTTTGTTCATGTTTCTCTTGTGCCTGTCGGGACTATCAACAGATGGGGTTTCACTAGGCATGGCCTACACCTAAACAGGACTGAGAATGGAAGATTGGCACAGCTGATTCATGAAAGTGACCAAATTCCTGTTGTCATACGTAAGAAAAGTAGGTATTTTTTAGGATAAATTCAGACAACAGGTTCTCCTGCCTAAAGAGTATGTCCAGCAGTTTAAAAAATACTAAAACAATAATTCACAATACAGATTTTAATACTACCCATACCAGATGTCACAAAGAAAAACAAACAATTGAAAAGAATAACATGGGACATTTCACAGACTTGACAATCCTCCATCAAAACATGCAATCAATAAAAAATAAAATACAACTATTAGAAGCTCCAGTCTTTGAACTGCACAGTAGTTTGTATTACAGAGCACTGGTGCAGAGACACAGAAATCCAACATGTAGTATTATCATTATATGAAGAGGCAAACTCTGACTGCAGAACTACTTCAAGGGGTGGAGTATCATGTATTTATATCAGAAAAGGAACACAGTTCAAATCAAGACATGACCTCAACACAGTAAGTGAAGATAAACACTTCGAAATATCAGCTATTGAATTAACAGGGCTTGGTATCACCAAGCAATTTATTATTTTGTGTGTGTATAGATCTTCCAATGGTAATATGACCACTTTTTTCAATAAATTAACAGAAATTCTAGATAAAGTCTCAAGTACAAAGGTCAACATAATTCTGTGTGGGGACATTAACATCAACACATATGATAAATGAATCCAGCAGCTCCTTCATAAACATCCTTCGAAGTTTTGCATGCCCCTATTGGTCAATAGTCCAACAAGGGTTACTACACCGACTGCATCAGTAATTGACCATGTGGCCACAAATATGGACAGGGAAAAATGTGATGTAGCTGTAAAAGATCTCAGACTGTCAGACCATCTCTGTCAAATAACAACAGTAAAATCAGGCATCGAATCATTTCCTAAAGTACGAGCCTACAAATGACATCTATCAGAAATTAAAATAAAAGATTTTTTAAAAGAAGTAGGAAAACAAAGCTGGGATGAAGTGTACAAAGAAGCCAATGTGAATATGAATTTCTCTAAACTCTCCCCATTGTTTACATTGAACTTTGAAAAGGCATTTCCAAAAGTATGCATGTCTGTATTAACATCTCACAAAACAGATGGATAACAGCAGGTATTGAGAGGTCCTTGCACACATTTAAACACCTCAGGTTCATGAAAAAGTTTCGCAGTGATCCAAAATTCTTAAATTTCTATCGTAGGTACAAAGAGATTTATAGGAAGAAGCTGGTTGCTGCAAAAAAAGTCATTTAATGACAAAATAATATATAATGCAGAGAATAAAAGCGAAGCAGACTGGGATGTTATAAAAAAGGAAATGGGGAGAGGCAAACAAACGCAGAATAACATACTGCTAACGGAGTGGTATATATGATCCACAACACTTAGCAAAATATTTAAACGAGCATTTTTCAAGTATTGTAGAGAAGTTACAGCAAAAATTCCCCAAAACAAATACAACACCTGTAAATAATGTCACACTAAATACGATGATGTTACTTCCAACCATAGAGAATGAAGTCAATAAAACTGTCAAAAACTAAAAAATAAAAGTGAGTAGGCTTAGATGAAGTACCATTGTGTGTACTGAAACAATGCATAGGGATTATACAAGGCCCCTTAACAAATATAATAAATGAATCCTTCACATCAGGAACATTTCCAGAGTAGTTAAAACAGGCAAGAGTTGTACCTTTGCTTAAGAAAAGTAATACAGAAGATATAGAAAATTACTGCCCCATTTCCCTGTTGTCAGTATTCTCAAAAATAATAGAAGCAATTATGAAAGATAGATTAATGAATTACCTGAATAAATACAATCTTTTAAGTGAATCACAGTTTGGTTTTCCAAAGTGGCAAAAATACAGAGTCAGCCATAGTAGAATTCAGAACAGTTGTACTTGATGCTCTTGGTAAAGATGGGTGTGTCACAGGCATATTTCTGGATCTTCCTAAGGCGTTTGATACAGTCGACCACAAGATTCTATTAAATAAATTAGAAGCATTAGGAATAAGAGGGGTAGCTAATGGCTGTTTCGATCATACCTAACACCTAGGGCACAAAGAGTAGAGATAACACATACTTCAAATAGATGTAAACATTTAGTAAAACACTCATCAGAACCAAAATACACTAATATAGGGGTTCCACAAGGTAGCATGTTAGGACAAATACTGTTCATGATATACATCAATGACTTTCCCAGTAGTGTTACTCATGGTGAAAAAATTCTCTTCGCTGATGACAGCAATATTATAGTCACTGAGAAAACAAGAGAACTCCTTGTCAAGAAAGCAAATGAAACTCTCAAGGAAGTTTGATTGGTCAATAAGCAACAAAGTGACATTGAACATAAAGAAAACTAATGCCATGAATTTCAGTTTGACAAGGAAAAATGACAGTATTAAATTAAATGTAGATGGCACCTCTATAGACTGTGTAACAAATGCAAAACTTCTAGGAATGAATATTGATTCTCAGTTGAAGTGGTGTGAACACACAAACAGAATGTCATCAGCATCCTATTATCAATGTGCAACATTCAGTGTCTTTTAGTTACATATTATTAATATGTACACCCAACTCTTAGCTATGGCATTCGTTTTTGGGAAAAAATGCACAAAATGTGAACACAATTTTCAAACTCCAGAAAAGAGCCATAAGAATAATAACAAAACATACTATTTGGGCGCATTGTAAAGATCTGTCGAAAATACTGGGGATTTTAGCTGCACCATGTGAATACATTTACCAGTAAGTTGTACTCATCAAAAATAACATTGGTAATTACTGCACAAACAGCTCTGTCCATGCCTATGCAACAATAGATAGAATCAACTTACACTTGCCAAGGAAAAATAAACAAAACTCAAAACAGCATTTTCTATCAAGCAATAAAACTGTACAATAAATTACCAAAAGAGATTAAAGAAATTGCAAAAATACACTTATTTAAAAAGGCGGCTAAAAAGTACCTGTAATGTAATACATTTTATGCATTGAAGGACTACTTAGATAAAAGAGAGTAGGGCTTTGGTAAGAAAAAAAATATACAAATAAATAGTAAAAATGATTATAAAACATCCAACATTCCACATAACACCTCCACACTATGTTTTTTTTCCTTCTTTTCTAGAAAAACTTACCCCAAAGCTATGCATAGCACAATACTAACACCTCTTCCTCTTTCTGAGCCCAATATCTCACTCATTATGGAGGGATGCTGACTCAGTTTGTCAGGAGAGCAAATGATAGGACGTTCTGGAACAGAAAACGGCTCAGAGATCACCAGTGTGTGTGTGTGTGTGTGTGTGTGTGTAGTGAGTGAAGTGTTATGAAACAATGTATGCATAGTGTGTGCAGTGACTGATAGTGAGATTTGAGTGAACAGTGTGGCATTACATTATTTAATACGTTATTTGTAAAAAAATGTATTGTATACCAGGAGTAAATCTAATGATTGTCTCTAACTAGGAGTCTGTAAATATATGTGTATACGAATTAGCTTATTTTAAATTGATCTAAACTTGTAAATAATTTGACATGTCCTATATCCTTGTAAAAAGAGATGTATAGATGAATAAAGCTACTACTACTACTACTACTACTACTAAAATATATGGCAGCTAAGCCTGTTGGAAAATCTCAAATGATTTCATTGGACAATGTAACTAGTTTTACCTGCAAGAGTTGGAAACAATTTTTAAGGGAGCAGCAGATCCAGCAAATTTTGATATCAAAGTACAGCCCGTAACTTAATCCCATTGCAAGTGTTTTTTCCGTGAGCTAAATAGATTCATGAGGACATATGTAGCCGGTAAGCAATCAGATTGGATCCAGTACTTAAATCTCTTTGAACTATTGGTAAATAATTTACCAATTTACGACACAACAGTTACATCATTGGATATAACTCATAACAAGAAGAAGGACAATGAGTGTGTAAATCCGATCCCATCTGTTCCAAGAGAATAAGTAAATTTAGATGAAAAGGTGAGGCAAGTGCTAGTTTTCATTACAGATAATGCCAATCGTAGGAGGAAACATTTTGACAGGAAATTACGTGGTATAACAAGAGTTGCTATTGGAGAGAAGATGTTGCTTGAAACTCATGTTAAATCATCTTTATTAACTAAGGGCAACGATAAGTGGCAAATTAAATATACTGGCCCTTTCACCATTGTACATATTCCACTCGATCAATGTTACCTAATCGTGTACCCTCACAACAGCAAAGTCAAAGGACTTTATGCACACCGAGACTTAAAGAAATTTTACCATGTTTAGAATCACACATTACACCTGTTAATGCACATAAATACACTATGTGCTCTATGATAAGAGAAAAAAATCTGGCCAAGAAAGTTATGTTTATACTATACTTGTTTTCGCCACAAGTGAATATGGACACAATATGTAATTAAACTAGGACACACAGACAAGAATTAGTGAAATAAGCACAGAATGTACTTGTAAGGTTCTGATTGAATGATTTTTTTATCACAGTGGTTTTAGTTTTAAGCTTATGAATACAGGTACTTGAAGAGAATAATTAGCACAGACATGGTACTAAAATAAAGTAGTTGTAAGTTTAATTTACCACTTGTGCATCAGGATAATAAGGATCTGGGTAAGTTACATAAAAGTTTGGACCCCCCCAAGGCAGGGTATATGGTTACACAAGTACATGTCATGGTGCATAGAACCTTTAATAACGTATCCACACCACTATGCAGTTTCGATGCAGCTTTGATTAGAACTGAATTAATTAAAGTATGTTTTACACAGATTAAATGATTTCGAGCTGCTGAAGAAAGTCTCTCGCATCATCTACTATTTACTTGGCAACCTAGCCTAATTTATGTGCATCAAGAGATAATAGTTATAATAGAGAATTAGTGTGAACTGGCAAGGATACATTTATCTGTATATGTGAGCTGCTAACTACACTAATGATGTACAATTTGTAAACATGGAATAAGGTAAATACGACACAGTCTACAAAAAGTACAAGATAAGTTACAAATGCAAACCTGGGTAGTTATACTATGTACCACCAAGTCATCGCAATTATTTATGGATGGTGCCATCGAAATTCTACAAGACTTCATCTGGCGATAAAAAGCAGTAAAGTTATACAGACATTACAACTATTCCAGGCAATCTTGTAAAGTTTATTACAGCATTGGCTGCACTCAGCATGCTTTTCAGTAACCCCAGTGGAAACATGAGCTTAATGTCATGAAAAAATGATATGATTGCTTTTAATAAAAAATGTACATACTTTGAATTTTCTTATATTTATAATATTTTATGCAAGATATTTTATGTGTGATAGGAGTTGAGAGGTGACAGAGGTCAGGATGATTGTTAATACATTCACATACTAGTGCACTGAAGAAGCATACACAACATGAGACATGTACAATACATTGACACACACTTAGAAGCAGTCTAGTGCACTGCAACCAAGTTTCATTTAATACTAATATTATTTGTATTACTTGTCAGGTTATTCTTGTTTGATTTATATTTATGTGATGTTAGAAATAGAGATTCGTTTTATTGGTGTGTTATTTATTATTTTCTTTCTTTGGTGTTTGTACGAGAGTGGTTTGGTTCAAAAATGGCTCAAATGGCTCTGATCACTATGGGACTCAACTGCTGTGGTCATAAGTCCCCTAGAACTTAGAACTACTTAAACCTAACTAACCTAAGGACATCACACACATCCATGGCCGAGGCAGGATTCGAACCTGCGACCGTAGCGGTCGTGCGGTTCCAGACTGTAGCGCCTTTAACCGCTCGGCCACTTCGGCCGGCCAGAGTGGTTTGAAAAGTTGTCGGAATCACCATGAGAGGACAGCGCCAGCGCAACGAGTTGTACACGTGATGCTCATTGCACTGTTTCCTGTAAACATGTGCTACGTCAGTGTTCTTGGAAGAGAGATGAGGTGGTGACGTTGCTCTGTTTTTGTTCCAGCGTACTTGTGGTGTCACCGCCAGACACCACACTTACTGGGTGGTAGCCTTTAAATCGGCCGCGATTCGTTAGTATATGTCGGACCCACGTGTCACCACTGTCAGTGATTGCAGACCGAGCGCCGCCACACAGCAGGTCTAGAGAGACGTCCTAGCACTCGCCCAGTTGTACAGTCGACTTTGCTAGAGATGGTTCACTGACAAATTACGCTCTCATTTGCCGAGACGATAGTTAGCATAGCCTTCAGCTACGTCATTTGCTACAACCTAGCAAGGCGCCATTATCATTTGCTATTTATCTTGTGATGCATGTACCGTCAGACCGATGTTCACCAATTATGGATTAAAGTTAAGTACTCCAGTAGTTACGTACATTCTTTCATACTATAACGTCCTTGTCCAGTTCCAGACCTCACCCCAGCCTGCGTGAGCTTAAACGCGTGCCTTTCGGCTTCCTCAGAGTAGCTTGGTTGTCTTGCCAAGTCACAACAGTTTGGCGACGAGCATTTTGCGTTCGTATTGATTTACTTGTGTCATGGCTTTCCACGATCTCCAGATGTACTGTCCGAATTTTATCGCTTGCAGAATCAGCAGACGCAGGCCTTATTGGATGCCCTTGGACAGCTCGTCCAGGGTCAATGTGCACTGCAAAACGATGCGGCAGCCGCCGCTCCACCTCTCACGCAGCCACAACACGCAGTTGCACCACCTTTTCGTCCTTTTGATGCAGCACTGGAAAACTGGACGGAGTGGTCACGCCAATTTGGATTCCATCTCGCCGCCTACAGCATTCAAGGTAATGAGCGGCAGCCTTTTTTGTTAGCATCCGTAGGCGTCCAGATGTACCGTGTGATAGTGAAATTGTTTCCCCAACGCGACGTAGCAGCTCTGTCCTACGAAGAAATTTTGTCTGCATTAGATGCATATTTCAATGAATCAGTCAATGTAGTTGCCAAACGGTATACCTTCTTTTGTACGAAATGTACGGCAGGTCAGACTAATAGGGAGTGGGTTGCAACCTTGCAAGGTCTTACTAGGGATTGTGCTTTTGAGTGTCAATGTGAACTCCCTTATTCAGATACTATGGTGCGTGATGCAATTGCACAGAACGTTTATGATGTTCGTATACAGGAACAGATTTTGAAACTAGTCAATCCCTCCCTTCAACAAGTGATGGACATATTGGAAAGGCAGGACACACTTGACTTTGCTCAGGAATCGTTTGAAACTTCGCCACTTGTGTGTCACGTTAACCGACCCGCCGGACGAGCTGCACGGAACAGTAAACAGTCCTCGCGCCTGGCCGCGCCAAAGCCGCCTGGCTCTCAGCCATGTGTCCCGCACCAGCATGCAAATGCAGTGAAATCATGCCCGCGGTGTGCTACTAGACATTCGCGTGAGAATTGCCTGTCCCGCCAGGCTATTTGCTTTTTCTGTAATAAAAAACGACATGTTGAAAGTGTTTGCCAGAAAAAGCTCCCATCGGACACTCACAACCATTCCAGGCCCTTTGCTTTGCGCCGGAATCGGAATCGAACCATGGATACTCAGGCTCGCGGCACTTCGCCTATGGAAATTCATGTAGTTCATGCCATTCCGCCCAGTGCTACTCTCTCTAACAGTGACTGTGTTCGTCCCACAAATAGTGTGCGTCGACATCGCTGGAAATCCTGTCAAGTCGCAAGTGATTCTGTACCAGTGTCAGTTCACGTTGCACGAGACAGTCGCTCTTGTCGTCAGCAGGACAATAAACTTTTTGTGGACTTGGACATTAATGGCAAAGTGATACCGTTCCAGCTCGATACCGGAGCTGCAGTTACCCTGCTCAATCACGACACGTACAAACAGCTGGGCACACCTCCGTTGCGTGCCGCAAATGTTAAGCTAACAAGTTATTGCGGCCAGGCGATCCCTGTGATAGGACAGTGCAGCCTTCTTGCAACATACACGGGACAAACAAAACTTGTGTCATTTTACATCCTTAGTTCTTCTTCTGCAGTGAACTTGTTTGGTTTCGATTTATTTCAGTTTTTTAACTTTTCTATAGTCAATCAGGTCCTCTCAGTGAAGCAGACTGTGCCTTCAACCAGTGTTTCTCGTCTATGTGAAGAATTTGCAGACATTTTTGCACTGGGCCTCGGTTGCGCTAAGAACTATAAAGCACATTTGGAACTAAAAGTCAACGCACAACCGAAATTTTTCAGAGCGCGCAATGTTCCCCACGCATTGCGTGATGAGTTCACAGAAACATTACACGATTTGGAATCACAAGGTGTAATTGAACGTGTGCAGGCTTCCCTCTGGGCATCACCCTTAGTAATTTTGCACAAACCTTCCGGAAAATTGAGACTTTGTGTGGACTTCAAGGCAACAGTGAATCCCCAACTAGTGACTGCAACTTTTCCTTTACCCCGCCCGGAAGATCTTTTTGACAAACTGTGCCCGGGTAAATATTTTTCGAAGTTGGACCTAGCAGATGCGTACTTGCAAATACCGGTGGACGAAGAATCCCAGCGCGTTTTGGTGGTTAACACGCATCTTGGTTTGTACCGATTCAAACGACTGCCATTCGGGTGTGCATCCGCCCTGCATTGTTTCAGCAATATCTACAAACTGTTTGTGCGTCGGTCCCTACTGCAGCAAATTATCTGGACGATATTGTGATCTCCGGAAAGACGGAAGAAGAACATTTAGCCAATCTCAGAACATTATTTCAGGTCTTGCGACAAAATGGTCTTCGCTTGCGGAAGGACAAATGTGTGTTTTTTGCTCGTGACTTACCCTATCTGGGACACATACTCAATGCCCAAGGCATACATCCCAGCCCAGAGAACCTCCGTGCCATACAAGACTTGCCTCCGCCGCAGAATTTGAAGCAGCTGCAGAGTGTGCTGGGAAAAATAAATTATTATCATCGCTATGTGCGCCACGCCTCTTCCATTTCAGCTCCGCTTCATCGCTTACGCCGTAAAGGTGTTCTGTTCGTCTGGACGACGGAATGCGAACGCGCCTTTCGCCAGTTGAAATCGGCGTTGCTTTCCAATACTTGCCTTACGCCATTCGATCCCCGGAAGCCCCTTTTGTTGATGGTGGATGCATCTGATTTCGGGATCGGTGTTGTGCTTGCGCACAAAGATGGATCGCACGATCGCCCTATTGCCTTTGCGTCCAAATTGCTCTCGTCTGCGCAAAGAAATTATTCACAGATCGAGAAAGAAGCATTGACTCTCGTATTTGGTGTTACAAAGTATCATGATTTCTTGTATGGTCGTCACTTTACCATCATCACAGACCAAAAACCTTTGACATCGCTTTTTCATCCGACCAAGCCTGTACCTCCACGTACAGCGCAGAAATTCATTCGCTGGTCTATTTTCCTCTCGCAGTACCACTACGATATCTTGTATCGGTCCACTGCTAAGCACGGAAACTCCGATGCGTTGTCCCGTTTGCCTGTTGCTGAGGATAGAGCATTCGATTCCTCCGAACTTGCTTGCATGTTCATTGATTCGGAAACCGATGACGTGGTCGAATCGTTTCCGATTGATTTTCGTCGTGTAGCTAAAGCCACAGCCGCCGACCCTGTCCTTGCTACCGTTCTGCGTTTTGTTGCTACGCAATGGCCCTTGTCAAAGTCACGGATCGAGGATCCATTGGTTCGCCGATTTTTTGCTCACAAGGAGAGAGTTTTTGTACGACGTGGTGTTTTGCTGTTGCGTTCTGATAATGATCAGTCCAGGGTCGTGGTCCCACGTTCGTTATAGTCCTCTGTCTTACAGCTTCTCCACCAAGGACATTGGGGTATAGTGAGAACGAAACAACTTGCTCGTCAGCACTGTACTTGGTTCGGAATCGATGCTGCGATTACGAATATGTGCTCTTCTCGCATGGCGTGTGCCGAACAACAATCCGCACCACCGCAGAAATTCTTTGCATGGCCAAAAGCCACTTCCCCTTGGCAACGCTTGCACATCGATTTTGCTGGTCCATTCTGGAATGCTCGATGGTTGGTTGGGGTCGATTCATTCAGTAATTTTCCTTTTGTTGTCCGGATGTCTTCCACGACGTCATCTGCCACCGTCCAAGCGTTATCCGCTATCTTTTGTATTGAAGGTCTTCCACAGACTATTGTTTCCGACAATGGACCACAATTCATGTCCGCAGAATTTCAGTCATTCTGCAAGGCCAATGGTATTCAACATCTGACGTCCGCGCCGTTTTCGCCTCAGTCAAACGGTGCCGCTGAACGATTGGTCAGGACTTTCAAGTCACAGATGTTGAAGTTGAAAGAGTCGCATTCTCGGGAGGACGCGTTATTGCTCTTTTTGTCCTCGTATCGTTCTCAGCCCCGAGATGGTCGCTCGCCGGCTGAGTTTCTTCACGGTCGCCCTCATCGAACCTTGATGTCTTTGCTACATCCGCCGCATCAGGTTCCTGTGCAGCGGCAGACATCTGCTTTTGTCCCAGGCGACGTTGTGTACTATCGCAACTATCGAGGTTCACGGCGTTGGCTCGCAGGGCGCATTCTTCGCTGCCTCGGCCGCGCTATGTATCTGGTTTTGGGGGCCTCTGGTGAGGTGCGTCGGCATCTCAATCAGCTGCGCCTCTGTCGTCACACGGGATCTGCCGCTCCCCGTCTGCTTTCAGCGACGGTGCCGTCCGGTCAGCACCCTGGGGACCCATCTACTGGCTCGCCTCCGCCCCAGGTGTTACCGACGCTGCCTACATTTTGCCCCATGGCGACGCGCCGCCGCCGCCGCCGCCTGTGCTCCCGCCGGCGACGCCCGCCGTGGACGCGTCGCTGCAACCGCCGGGCGCCTCCCTGGGTCACGCGCCGCCGATCGCTTCCCGTGCCCCGTTGTCCTCCGCCATGGACTTCTTGCCCGCTCCGGACCACATGGCGTCTTCGCCCGTCGGGTGCCCCGACCCGATGGAGGTCGACCCTTCGGCCCCTCCTGTCTCTCTACGGGCGCGTACACCGCATGTTGGCGTGCACCCTGGACTAGGTTTTCACGCGTTTCCTAGCTCCCCTCGGACCGAATGGCAGGGTGCGGGTGGCACAGCCTCGCCTGTTGTTAGACTCCCCACTTCGTCGCATACGTCAACATGGGGTCCTCCCCACGGCGGGCGGAAGCCTTATAACACAACAGTACGCCGATTTGCGGGGGAGGAATGTGGTGCCACCGCCAGACACCACACTTGCTGGGTGGTAGCCTTTAAATCGGCCGCGGTCCGTTAGTATACGTCGGACCCGCGTGTCGCCACTGTCAGTGATTGCAGACTGAGCGCCGCCACACGACAGGTCTAGAGAGACGTCCTAGCACTTGCCCCAGTTGTACAGCCGACTTTGCTAGAGATGGTTCACTGACAAATTACGCTCTCATTTGCCGAGACGATAGTTAGCATAGCCTTCAGCTACGTCATTTGCTACGACCTAGCAAGGTGCCATTATCATTTGCTATTTATCTTGTGATGCATGTACCGTCAGACCGATGTTTACCAATTATGGATTAAAGTTAAGTATTCCAGTAGTTACGTACGTTCTTTCCTACTATAACGTCCTTGTCCAGTTCCAGACCTCACGCCAGCCTGCGTGAGCTTAAACGCGTGCCTTTCGGCTTCCTCAGAGTGGCTTGGTTGTCTTGCCAAGTCACAACAGTACTGATTTGCGGAGATGGGAAAAAAATCGAGATTCGTGCAGTGATTAAGTACTTCGTAAAGAAATGAATGAAAGCAAAGGACATCCATGCCGGTATTCAGAATACATTGGGGGACTCTGCTACTTCATATTCAATTATTGCCAAGTGGACAAATGAATTTAAATTTGGTCGGGAGAGCTTAGATGATGATCCGCGCAGTGGTCAGCCAAGACGTGTCACTACTCCAGAAATCATTTCAAAAGTGCACTAAATGGTCATGAAGGATCGCCGATTCAAAGTGCATGAAATTGCTCACGCTTGTCAGATGTCATCTGAAATGGTATATCACATTTCAACTGAAGAATTAGAAACGAAAAAATTATCTGCAAGATGGGTGCCGCGACTCTTGACGCGCGCCCGCACACATGTGCCGTCGCCTTGGCAAAATTACACGAATTGAGGTATGAATTGTTGCCACACCCGCCTTATTCACCTAATATGGCTCCGTCAGACTTCCATCTCCCCCCAAAACTGAAAATTTGTCTTGGTGGACGAAGGAAACTACATTGAAAAATAAAAAACGTTTCGGTGATGTAAGTACTTTTTCCTACTGAGTTTCGAGAACTTTTTAAACCACCCTCGTATCACGCGTTGTTACTTAGGTTTGGGTGACGTAAACACGAGATTCTTGCCCCTTATTAACTCGTGAATAGTTAAAGCACAGCTTTTGCCTCATTTAGAGACAATTTCAATAGGCACTTTTGGTGCATTCATTTATTGTATAGTCGTTTCGACGTATAACTGCGTTTGTAGCACGATCCTAAGCTATTCTGTTATTCTCGAAAACGTGTCCTCCTATGGCCTGTGAGATGTAAGATAGTATCGCGATCGCGAACTGTATCAGTAGAGGCACGTATTTTCTGAGAGCGTATTCACTTACCAACTTGTGTAATTAAATATTTTGAGCAGTATGCACAGAGATAAAGTTTCGAAAGAGGATACAGGAGCAAATAACGAACATGGGCATAAACTACTAAAACGTATCCAGTGGTCTCATGAGCTACAATTTTTTGAACGGTAAAAATGAATGGAAGAGTGTATAGTTACCGAATGACAGTGAGTTGTTCAGTGATAGTGATTTATTAAGTGACATGTGAGTTACATACATAGAGGCAAGTGAGAACAAGTTTTATACCACGAGCCTTCTACTTCGAAATAAATGAGACTTGGTGAATCAAGGAAGCCTGCTACAGTATGGGTGCATTAGGACAGTGTGCCGTTGGCACACTAAATAATAAAGTGCACTACTTACCGTCGAGAAGTGAACGTAGGAGGTGCCGTGAGGCCCCTTATCACAGCCAAGGTGTACGACGATTTGAAGCAGGTGCAGTAGTTTCGTAAATGCTGCGAAGCTGAGCAAAATACTTCATAAAGGTGCATCGATCAGCACGCGCAGTATCACTACCCGCAGGTGGATGCGCTGCTACTGAACTCCAAACGGTGCGTAGAGTGTTCCCAGACTAATTGTTGCTTGTGTGGTTACTTGTAACTGACGCATTATTGACTGACGGCGTCATGCAGGAGGACAGTTTGAATGGAAAGCGAAATCTACCTTCAAATGGACACTCACCATAGTGCAAAGAGATGTATCGACACAGTTTCCCGACCCACGCCGGCCGGTGTAGCCGAGTGCTTCTTGGCGCTTCAGTCTGGAACCACGCAACTGCTACGGTCGCAGGTTCGAATCCTAATTCGGTCATGGATGTGTGTGATGTTCTTAGATTAGTTAGGTTTAAGCAGTTCTAAGTTCTAGGGGACTGATGACCTCAGATGTTAAGTCCCATAGTGCTCAGGGCCATTTGAACCATTTTTGAACCTGACTCACTAAATAAAGTCTTACCACTACAGCTCATGATCTACATCCCACGTTACGAAATAAAAACGACATCCGTGTTCATTGAACTTAAGGCAGAACAGCACCTACCGGTATGTTTATATGTATGTTAGTGTTAAGTTAGACTCAGTACTAATCTCTGTGAACTTTGTTTGTTACATGGTCATCTTGCCCATGATGAGACAACTATAAAACTGAGACAGGAGATACACTGGGATGTTATCAAATGGATCGTGGTATAAAAGAGGGAGGCAACGGAGAGCATAAGCAACTGTAAGGAAGAATTTGTCACACTTAGCACTCCAGATACCCTTGCTAACCCTACAACCTGGATCAGCACACCAAAATAAACGCTGTGCTTATGAATCTTTTTTTTATTTACAGGAAAACTGTAATTGTGGAAGCATAGAAACGACCTGTGGGATGTAATTTTGTTGTCAACGTGCTACTGAGAATGTTATTTGTACACATGAACAATGGCGCTACAGACCAAACATAAAGAACTGAACTATGAGCTTGTATAAAATGTAATATAATAATCATGTATTTGATGTAAACGACGATGCAGCAATTTTTGTGTGTACAGTGTAGGTTAATGTATATTTTGTGTACCCTAGTGTATATGTTTTCATTCCTAAAAAACCACAAACGTACAATATATGGGAGAAACGAATGTTACAACAAATGATTAGCTAAGCACTCAGACCGGCACCAGAACTGTATAAGTAAAGTGGTTGTGAGACATCCCTTACTAAAAAACCCATTCGCCAAATGGGTCAATGTAAAGAAACTTATACTTTTTTCTTATAAAGATAAATGTGCAGATAATTATTCGGCCCTCATACCAAAGATTCATTTGAAAAGTACTTGACACTGATGGACAAAACAAGACTTACACTCTCTGTTTATTAGTATTTCAGCATTTAGGTCATACTTGCCACAACATTCATAACCTCAAACCTTTCTTTTCATTTAATTACGAAGTCTGTTTATTTTATTTCTCAGGCGAATAAATGCATTTTAACCACAATTCGTTTTACACTGGCCACAGGGAATGATAGTACTTAGAACGTATGTGCCTCTATCCCGATCGCATATTCGCATACATCTGAGTGTGTACCGACATAGCTATACTTATGACCCATTTACCTTACAGTATTAATTCTTATTTTGATCCACTCGTTCGCGAATGTACATGCCCTTTTATTTTGCGTAGTCAGTCGTGTGTATTCCTTAATAACGTTACTTTTAATGTTCAGTGGCTTAGTTTCCACAATTGACCTTTGCCTCTTTCGCAACAGGGCTTCATGCAAAAATATTTGTTACATGACATTCATACAAACTCTCATTTCAAAATTACGACACTGACTGACTGAGTTTTTAACAATTTAACAAGGCTGTTACAAAGTGTTACAGAGGTGAAACTGGCGCCTCCTTGTCTAGGTGTAAAGGCACGAGGTGAGTAGTTGAAAGCTTAAATCATAACTATTGTGGAAGCATTTTTATATTTCTAGTTCATCAGCTTTGAGCGTCTAGATACTGGCAGAATATAGAACGAAATAACGCGATCTACTTTCCAATGGAAACAATTTTGGCCACTAGAAATTTCGAATGCAAGGTTTGGTAGACAAATTACATTTGTTGGATCTCACTGCAGAAAAATACAGACAACAGGTGAAGTTTCTAGATAGTGACACAGAAAAGAAATGAATTGAGAAAGATAAACAAATCAAAAATTCTCACAAAATATGATAAAAACTGTTATTCAGAACTAATAGAACGAATTGTGGACAGCTATCTGGAGTAAAGCTGATGTTTGAGAAGATGCATGCCAGTGATCCTTGAAGAGGGTGCTAAAAAACTACAATGGAGTGTGCAATTTCAGTGGTTTAAGAAGAGAAAATGACCAAAATAGCAGCTGCAAATCGGTTCAATGTTCCTGGAACTACACTACAAAGGAGTTTAACATCACTTGTATGGAACACGAGACATCTATGATACCCCAGATGGGGTTTTTCAAACGAAAATGGTTTGTAACGAATTATGGAAGAAAACTGGATCGACTATGAGAGATGTGAGGGCTGAGCCCATTGAATGTTGTTGAGCGGTAAACTTGAAAAAACGTTTTAGTGAGAAGTAGTACAGACTGCTGTCATGTTGATTAAACGAGTTTCTGACGGCTATTCGCGTCTTTCGTGCACAATATTCCACAATGGATTAAGTATCTGACAGCACCTGTAGACTGCAAGTCACGCTGTTGAAATATCGTGCAGGAAACAGGCGAATAACCGGCAGAAACCCGATTAATCAACTTGACAACGCCTCGCTGGGAAAGCTTGAAGAATTACAATACAGACTGCTGTTTACTTGATAAACAGAACACGAATGCATGCATTAAAAATGACAATTCCTGCTACTCTGTGATATGGTGAAATACCACAGTAGGAGAAACAGAAAGTGACTGGCGAATTGATATATTTATTACTTCCTGAAGAAGTGATTTGTGGACACACTGATTGCAGAATAGAGAAGTGCTTCTTGGCTGGATATTGTATAAGTGGATATAGGCTATAGCGTCCTGAAGAGAGACATGTCATTCTTGGAAGAACATCAAGTCTGATGTTATGATTTTAACAAAGGAGATTGGTTGTTTCGCAAATTAGGCAAAAATGATGTTATTATTGATGAAGAAGATGTCAGTGATAACAGAAATGACTCTGCATCAAGTGATAATGAAGCGAAGATAAGAAATCCAAAGAGAAAGAAAAGCTCAGCATGGATGGAAAACTATGCTTATTAGCACTGCATTCAGAAAAGTACATCAGGGATGTTCTGAAGACATTCAGTGACATCTACAGCTGATAGGATAAAGACAATGGCTTCACTTTGTAATAGAATAAATATGAATAATAAATGAAAACAAAACCTGGCGAATATAAGATTTACCTCAAAATAATATGGTTATTGACACGAAATAGATTTTTAAAGTGAAATGCAATGATGTAAGCAACATTACAAATGTAAAACTGGATTAGATGCTCACGATTGTTGTCAAAGAAAATGTTTTCATTAAAGGAAATATGATCCCCTGCAGCAAGACTGACAATTCTGAGAACATTACTTCCTGTTGCGAATCATGAAAAACTGATTATAAATCAAATGGATGTAAAAGATTGTCCTGTACGGAAATTTGGATGACAAATTGTGTATAAAAATACTGGCAGAATTTAATGCATTATCAGGTACTGTATGTATGCTAAACAAAGCAGTTAATTAATCAATGAATCAATCTCTTTATTCATCCATTAACAATATACATTGTATGGATGTAGTCAGTTTCAATATAGATTCATACCTTGAATTTGTTTCAAAAACTTCGATAGTAAATAAAAATATTTTATATCGATGTATATAAATAATATTACTTTTCCATATTCAGATATTCTTCAATGCTATAAAAACTATGTGTTAGTAAAAATTGTTTAAGATCTACTTCCAATTTATGAAATTCTTTAATTTTCTTTATTGTAGAAGGAAATGCACTGAAAATTATTTTGGGCTGGTAGTTTACACTTTACTGGTAGCGTGCTCCTTTGTGGGTGTTTCTGTGAAAATCATCCTTGTTCCTTGTTTCATGGTTATGAACCTGACTATTTAATACTGAAAATTCCTGGTGAGTTTTCAGAGAGCATACACATTCATAGATGTATAAGTTAGGAAGAATCATTATTTTAAATTCTTTAAATATTTCCCTGTGTGACTCTCTGCAGGGAACCTCTTTTATTATTCTAATAGCCCTTTTTTGAAATCTGAAAGCTTGTTTTGCTGTACCTGTATTTCCCCCAGAAGATCATACCATATCCAAGCAAACTGTTCATGTAAGCATAATAGGCACACAGCAATGATTCAGTGTTGCAACATTAAAGCATGCATCAAGACCTTGGAATTTATTGCCTGACAAGTTTTCCAAAGATCTAGGCTTTTTTGAAAGCAGTTCTATTGTTGTCTATATACTTACAGCAAATTAAATGCTACAGCTTATGTTTTATTATCTGTAGATGATATTATCGATTTAGGAAATGATAGGATGATAAATGAAAAATTCCAGTTAACTTTCAGAAGAAAATTTGAAGTGAAAGAGTTAGGAAATTTCAGATTCTCATGGGTAAGGACTGAATTATATACATGACAAAAACCTTAAAATATGCATGAAAAATTCTTAAAAAATGCGTGAAAAGTGTCGAAATATGCAAGATCAAATAATAAACAAAACATGGTAGTTACTGTGTGCATTATATCTCAGAGTCAAACCTGTGCATATCAATTATGAAATTAGGAAAAATCCGTAAATTCAGAATGCTGATATCATTTTCTGAATGCTTCATTGTAGAGGTTAGGAAGGAGGACTTCCTGGGATTATTTTCTAAAAATTTGCAAAATGGGGATGCATACCGTGTTTTGAGAATTGTTCCTTATTTGCTGTTGTCAGTAACAACAGTATGTGATGTGAGGGAGTTGCAGCAAAACAATCGATATGTACAGGACTCACATCGAGATATATCGCACTCTGTAATGTTTTATTTAAAAAACAACATGCAATTATCAATTTTTTTGGAACAGTATTAACTTTTAATTAGTACTGTAGAACCAAAGCATCATTTACAATTTATTTTGCATTTTTCTTCTATTGTAAACATAAATGACCAAGTATGGTTCCAAATGCTCGGTAGTAAGATTTCTCTTCGATCACTCAAAACATTTTTATAAGCAGAAAAGGATCGTTCTACATCAACTGAGGTAACAGGGCAGTATTTGAAGTTGGGTACTATGTTGACATTTATTGTTTGTGGTAGAAGTTCACCCATCCCATTACTAAAACTATCAATTTTTCACAAGGGTTCAAAGCCTGGGTTAGTAGTCATAATATAGCAGAGGTTCTCTGTCACATCATAAACTACTGCTTTGATGAAAGTTGTTTCCCTGAAAAATTAAAAGTAGCTAAAGTAGTCCCAGTCCACAAAAAAGGTGACAATAATTTGCCAAGCAATTATAAGCCAGTTTTTCTTGTACCACTTTTATCCAAGGTCTTTGTGAAACTAATGAGTATTCAAATAATCAATTTTCTAGATTCTCATCAATTACTTTCTAATAGCCAGTTTGGGTTTAGGAAAAATCTATCAACATGTGATGCTGTTATGAGCTACATATGTAACTGTCTTGGAGCAAAAGAAGAAAACTTTATTGTAAGTACAAAGTTTTTTGATTTATCAAAAGCATTTGACACTGTGTGCCACAAAACTCAGCTGCTGAAATTAAAAACTGTAGGTTTCTCAGTCTCTGCTGTTAAAATTATTCAGTCATACTTATCTAATAGAGCTCAAACTGTTTACTTCAATAATCAATATTCTAGTTTCCTACCCGTTAACCATGTTGTTCCTCAAGGGTCAATCTTGGGCCCTCTGTTGTTCATATTATATATGAATGACCGACCTAGCAATGTAATAGATGATACTACAAACTGTTGCTTGTATGGAGATGATATCAGTTTAAGTGTTACAGTGCCTACGAACAATAACATAAGTAACTCTACCTCACTCAAGGTAGATATACTTTCTGACTGGTGCAATGCCAATAGCCTGTCTATGAACATAAATAAAACACAGGAATTAAACATTTCTTATAACAATAGAATCACCTTAGAGACAGTTCCTGTAAAGTTTCTTGGCATTGTTTTGCAAAACAATTTAGGCTGGCAGGCACATGTGAATTATTTAACACCAAAAATTTCTAAAGGAATATTTATGCTTAGAAAATTACAAGCAACATGTAACGGAACTGAAATGATGGTGGGCTGACAGTAATTTGGAGCCCGCGCGTCTGAAACGGGCGCGCTTGTGTGAGACTGCCAGGGAGTGCACCCTGATGCCATCTATTGGCGAAACTGGGAATTAGCGCGGCCTGTCAGACAATGCACTAAGCTCTCAGAGTCAAATGTATTCTTTTTCTTGGTAATTATAAGTTATTACTGTATAATTTAATGTTGTAAAGCGCTAGTAGTAAATTATTATGACTGGTATGGACTCCAGGGTAGTAAATATAAATATTCTTAAATACTAAATGATTTCGGTAAAAAGGTGGTAGGGGAACGCCCCCACTCTTGGTGATACGAGCGTAGCTAGGGGTAGCTGGAGACACAGGGACTGAACAATGAAATGGCCTGGGGAGTGTTGACGTGATCGGACGTGCGTAACTGTGCTCACGCAAAAGTGATTGTGCAACAGCGAAGAGGCGAATATCGTCGCCGTTTGTGGAGTAGAACGCGACGAATGGTTGTCGAAGCCGCCTCTATGCCACTGGGGCTGATTGTAAGAATTCCTGCGCCCAGAATTTATGGCGGACGTGCAGTAGCTTATACGAGTGCTACAGCTCGTAGTTCCAGCCGCCATTAAGGGCATGAGGCGTGAAGAGCTGCGTTAGCCACGTGCATCTCACCACCAGCACCGACACGTCTACTCAAGGCAAGACTGCTTGCAATTGTTAAGTTGAACTTTGTATACATGTAAAAGGAGAATACCAGTTTTCTTTTATGCAAGTGCAGAGGACAGAATATAGTAATGAGTAAAATTACGACGCATGTTGTTCATTGTAAAGTGTAGTAACCTCAAACATAGTATAGTGAAATCAGACTGAGGCCACCATCGCCTCTTTCATTTACAATTCTTTTGGTTGTAGAATACTTTAGCGTATAAGAATGTTGAAAAGAGCAATGGCCACACCAGAATGAGTCGCCTATTTACAGTTACTTAAATTTTTCTGAGCAACCTTTCAAGTAAAGTCACTTAACTAAATCTGTATCAATGGTCCAAAGAGTAATATCCAAAATCATTAAATAAGTTGAAGGATAGAATTTTGTTAACCGAAGTTGCATAAACTGTCTTGGTAGTAATTACCAAGCCACCTCACAGAAATTGAGAGAGTATTTGCTTTGTAGAATCATCTAGAATGATCAGAAATAGTAATATTCAGAATTAAGTTTAAATTCAACTCAAGCCATTTCACTTTGAAACGAGCCCAAAAATTGATTTATTCTTTTGCTCCTTCAGAGCTGGCGACCGTAGTTATAAGTATTTTCAGGAGGATTCGACGGTAAGTCTGCTGCTCTCGTCGTGCTGATAGGATTATCCACTGCTGCCAGCAGTGGTGATTGGATACATAAGCTCACTACCAAGTTAAGTGGGTCAGGTAGGCAGTGTTACCGTGTGAACTGTAGGGCACTGTAGGCCGTGGATCGAACCCGTTCAATCATCACAGCTCTTAGGGAAATAGTCCGGTTAGGAGTGTACTATTCATTAGGTAAATACTGGCGAGTAACGGTCAAAAATGTACACGCAAGTGAATTTAGCAAGGTCCACGTAGCACCTAGTTAATGTGGTGCAATGGCGAGGGTAGGAGTGGAGTAAAAGTAAGCTGAGCTTGTGGCAGCTGTGCTGGATTCAAATATTAACTATGTGAATTCACTACTGCCTCTTACCATTGGGACTGAGCTATTTACAGTCAAAATACGTAGCAGTAAGCGCAAAGGCGTGACAGCTACAAGTCCGTATTGGTTTTATACATACGGAATTGGGAAGTGGGTCATTCCGTCAGTGGAGGGGGTTAAAACAACCGAGTCAGTGGAGAACATACCCCATTTACTGATGGAAAGATTCAGCGGTTCGGTCGCATGTGGCGACTGTGACAGGACTAACCAAGTTTGTAGAATAATGGCTGCAATAAAAGTGTTTTATATAAACTTGTAGTTTCAAGAAAATTTTAAATTTAAAATTCTGTTGTAGACAAATATACCACAATTGGTAAGTTCAAGACGACAACCTGCAAAGCAGCAAAAGAAAGTCCAATAGGAGGAGTTAAACAAGTAATACTTGGTTTAATAAACATTTCTATTAGGCACGAAATACAGCAGCATAAGATGGAGTCGAATAGTAACAAGCAAGACGAAAACATTACAAGGTCAGACCCAGAATTAGGGACCATAGATACTGTTGTAGGGTTGGAAAATCTTATAGATGAATCCACACCCATAAGACAGAAGGAACGGGAAGTGAAACCAAAGGTAGTGAAAAGTGAACCCAATGTATCTGTGGATGCAAGTCACAAGGGAGAGGATATGGAATTAACAAGTTTGTTAAATAGGATGATGGCGCAAATTCAAGAAGGGAATGCTAGTTTGAAAGCAGAAATGGCTAGTCATATATCCCAATTGGATGAAAACCTATCTGGTAAAATAAAAGCCAATTTAGATATTTTGAATACGCTAAGCCAACGTATCACAGAGGTAAACAAATCAGTAAATAGCATTAGGGCTGAAATAACAAATGTTCAGAGAAAAGTCACAGAAATAGAGGAAAGATTTGATACCGAAATTCAGAGAATAGAGAAATCAGTGGAACCTTTGGTTAGTGAAAAATTAGAACCGATAATTGAAAGTAAATTACAGGTGATAGTACCAGTTCTAAAGAAAGAGATTGTTAAAGAAACGGCAGCTGATATTGAAACACTGCGCAATACCATGTTGAGTTTTGATGCATGTGTGCAGGAGCAGGAAAATACACTGCATAATGAGATAAAATTATTAAGTCAGCAAGTTCAGAATCAGACGTTTCTTAACTGTAGTGGTATCCCATTGGTAATGCCAAAATCGGAAATACTGAGTAGGGAGGAAAAATACGATCCTCAAAAGAAACAAGGTGGATGGCATCCAATGGATTTTACAAAAAATTGTGAACGTGTCTTACCAACAGACATGTTGGATAAAGAAAAAATTAATTTAGTAATAGACGCTTTAGCAGGTCATGCTAAACGTTGGGGATTGAATTTGGATATCGACAATTTGAAGTTTACAGACTTCAAAGAAAAGTTCCTTGAGGAATTCTGGAGCACACAACAGAGAGATAGGTTGTGGAGAGAATTCGTTGTCGCCAGAATGCCAGAACATGGGCGTGGGCTCATGAAAGAATACTGTGAAGGATGGTTCAAGCGTTTGGAGTATCTTAAAGATCGTAGATCAGAATCGGAGATAGTGTGGGAGTTGTGGAAAAAGCTACCTGACGATTCAAAGCGTTATGTAGGAGGCACTCATCGAACATTCGATGAATTTTTAGAAAAAATCGAGAATGAAGATAGGTGGCGTGAAACTAGAGAGTTTCGAGGTTTCAGAAACCAGAATGGAATAGTAAAAGGTGGTAGGAATGAACCGCAAATTAACATGATGAGAGGAAGAGGTCAAGAAGGTAACTCTCAGCGAGGGAGAGGACACTATCAGGGAAACAGGATGCATTATCAAAATCAGCAAAACTAAATACCGCGCAGGTCAAGGGCCTAACGCGCGCGGAAAGAAAGAAATGGCCCAAATATAGGGAAGATCGGAGTAGGCAGTACTATAGTAGGATAGTGCGTCGTTCGCCTGAAGAGCAGTTACATAAACGAAACTTTGCGAAGTATAATGCAGGGATACAAACAGAGGAGAGAGAGCAGGGAGGAATTGTTAAGGGAAATGAAGTAGGAAAAGAATATCGGTCGGATGTGAAGGCTCACGTGAATGAAATAAGTACACTTCGCGGTCAGAGTGACGAATTGATGAAGGAAGAGTCAGAGAAGGCGTTGTTTGTCGGTAGGGATGGCAACTGTGCAGAGAGGCAGGGGCAAGGGAGGAGTGATGTGACTTATGGTAAAAGGTTCGTACGAATAGTCGACGAATCGCATCGAGAAGTAATTAAAGAGGAAAGGGTGGATAAGAAAAAGGGGCATAGTGCAGAGACGCATGCCGATTCAGAAATTACCTCGTATGCAGAATATATACATCAGCTCAAAAGCCAGCCAGCACAATTAGAAAGATCTTCCACTCAAGTGATTAATTTGGACCCGAATATGACAGTGTTAGAGAGCCATACCGATTATGATGTGTACCTAGTGACAGCAAGAGTACATGACTGTGATGAAGATTCTTTTAAAGAAATTAGAGAAAGTGTATCTAACCAAGAGAAAGAGTGTTGTGATCCCTGTAGTACTGAAGCAAATGAGTTGAGTGAGACTGTAATTCCATTAGTAGGGGAAAATAATGAAAGCAAGAGTGGCGAATGCACTATCCAACAAAGGGAAAGTATTGAAATGGATTATAATTTGCGAGAATTATTTGAACTCGAAGAAAGTCATATTTCTAAGGAGGAGGAATTATCGTCAGAATCATCAGAAAGCATCCAGGGAGAAAAAGAAATAGAGGAAGTTTCCGATTCCGCAACCGAGAGTTCAGGCATGACAGATTCGAATGAGAACGCGATGGCATTAAAGAGCCTAGACGAAGGACTATTGGAAAAAGTGGTGAAAGAATTTAGGATGAAAAGGAGAAAGAAACCTCCGGATGGAATGGTCAGTATAAAAACCGGAAAAATAATATGGCAAGACTTGGCGGTGGAAAAGGATTTATTATGGGAAGATAAAGAAAGTATGAAAGAGGACAATAGGATGCAAACAATCCTACCTATTAATGTATGTGGGTACGATTTATATGTATTGTTGGATACGGGTGCTCAAATAAGTGCTATTTCGCACGCATTTTTTGAGATGATCAAAGAGCAACGAGGAGTAGTCATGATGCCAGTAACAGGTGTTAAAGTGATAGGGGCGACAGGGAAATGTAGTAAACCTGTTAAACATCAAGTGATGATGGAATTTAAGATAAAAAACAAGCTATTTTCTAATGCGTTTTTAGTAGTTCCAGAGCTCAGTGCCGAGATCATTTTAGGCATTGACTGGTTAATAACACAAAAAGTAATTATAGATTGTGACAAAGGGATAATAGTTTGTAAAGTTGATAGTGCGGTATTAGAAATACCATTTGAATCATCTAGAGTAATGGAAGAGAACCAGCTGAGATGGGTAGAATTTAGAGATGATCATGATTCAGGAATAGGTCAAAAATTCGATTGGTTTCTGGTGAGGCAGATAGTTGAAGATGGAAATAAGGAGACACTCCTTCGAAAGTAGTGGATAAAACGGAAGGACTATCTGATGCCCAAAGGGAGGATCTATGGCAAATTCTGAAAGAAAATCAGGAGGTATTTTCGGACAAACCGGGACAAGTGATAAATTATGAGTACTGCATGGAGGTAGAGGAGCATGAACCTTTCTTTAAACCACCATATAATGTACCCTTGTCTAAGAAAGAAGCAGTTCAAAAAGAAATAGATAAAATGGTTTCATGTGGGGTCATTGAACGGAGTTCTAGCCCATATAATAACCCATTGGTGATAGTAGGTAAGAAGGATGGAAGTGTACGAATAGTGATAGATGCTCGTACTCTGAATAAAGTAGTGAAGAGGGAGTTGGATCGTCCAGAGAACATAGATAATTTATTGCAGAAGTTTAATGGTGTAAAGTACATGACTAGTTTAGACCTAACAGCAGAATACTGGCAAATCCCATTAAGTGAGGAGTCTAGGAAGTACACGGCATTTTTATTCAATGGCAAATGCTACCATTACACAGTGGTACCATTTGGCCTAAATACTTCCGTTTCAGTGTTCATTCGGGCTTTAGACAAAATTTTAGGGAGTGAACTTAGTTCGCTAATCACGGTTTATGTAGATGATTTGTTAATTGCTACAAGGACATGGGAAGAGCACATGGAGTTATGCAACAGGGTGTTCAAAGCTTTAATTAAAGGAGGAATGACCCTGAACCTGAAAAAATGCGAGTTTGTGAAGAAAGAAATAAAGTTTTTAGGTCACATAGTAACACCAGAGGGAATTGAAAAGGATCCCAACAAACTCAAAGCAATAAGAAATTGTCCGGCTCCCAAGAATAAAAAACAACTAAAGTCGTTTATAGGACTTTGTTCCTTTTATCGTAAGTATGTGGATGATCAAGTGTTCAATAGCCCACATCTGAACAGCCTACTTAAGAAGAACAGTGTGTATATATGGACTGAGGAATGTGAAACAGCATTCAACCGGCTAAAAGACAATTTGGCTAAAACCATAAAGTTATGGCACCCTGACCTGTGTGAACCATTCCACATGGCAACAGATAGTTCAGATTATGGATTGGGAGTATCCATATTTCAGGAGGTAATGATAGATGGGGAAAAAACTCATAGACAAATAGCATTTGCGAGTAGAACCATGTCTAAGTACGAAAGAAACTATACAGTTTCAGAGAAGGAGGCTTTAGCTATAGTATGGGGTTTTAGGAAATTTCAACTTTTCTTATGGGGACATAAGACTGTGGTCCATACAGACCACAAAGCTTTAATATTTTTGAAGGACTGCAGATTGTTACATAACAGGTTGACCAGGTTGGCGCTGCTTTTACAACAATTTGATATAGAGATCAAGTATGTTAAAGGGAAAGAACATGCAGTACCGGATGCTTTGTCGAGATTACCGGAAGGAGGTGAGACACTAGAAAGTGTAAAGAATAGGGAAGATGTTTTTGAGGTGAATTACTTCAAAAAAGCGGAAGGAAGAGAAAAAATTAGGGAAATATGTCGGAATATGCGAAGATATCAAAGTGATGATGATGCACTCAAGTCGGTAAAGGTCAAGTTTGACAATCCGGACGCAACTAACATAAGGGCTTCATATAAAATACATAAAGGTGTACTGTATCTTCAAAGATTAAATAATCCAGGGAAGTGGAGAGTATGTTGGCCGGAACAACACACTGAAGTGCTGATAGATTATGTTCACTTGGCATATGGCCATTGTGGTGCACGGAAGTGTACCAATAAGTTAGATGAATGCATTACCTTTAACAAAATGGCACGAAGGGTAGCACAGAGGATAAGATCTTGTGATCTATGCCAAAAGGCGAAAGTAACAAATGCAACTAATCAAGGGCCCATGCAATCAATAAAACCTGATGAAGTATTAGAAATAGTAGCAGTAGATATCTTTGGATCATTACCGAAAACCATGGGGGGTTTTGTGTACATATTTGTAGCAGTTGAACTTTTCTCAAAGTATATAAAGCTATATCCCTTGAGAAAAGCTACTGCCAGAGCTGTGTATGATAAAATGGTGTGTGATTATTTTGTGAAAGTAGGGAAGCCAAAGAGAATACTATCAGATAATGGTGTTCAGTTTTGCTCAAAAATGTGGAAGGATGGGATAACTGAGAAACAGGTAGAAGTGGTACATATCTCAGCTTATCACCCATCAAGCAATCCAGCAGAAAGATATATGCGTGAGATAGGTTGGTTATTTAGGACGTACTGCCATAGTAACCACAAGAAGTGGGGCATGTATGTGAGTGAATTCGAAGAAATCATGAATTCATTAACAAACGAGAGCACTGGATTTACTCCAGAAGAAATCCTGAAAAAGACAAGGAGTAAAAGTCTAGTAGAAGACCTACTAGAATTTCCAAATAGAGTTGAATTAGATTATGATAGTAAAAAGAACTTAGTAAAAGACAAGATGAGAAAACAAGCAGATGCGAGAATTCGTCGTCACGACGAAAAAGTAAGGAATCCCAAATTCAAAATAGGTGATCTCGTTCTTGTAAAAACACATGAAAAGTCAAGTGAAATTAATAACGAGATCAGCAAATTTAAATATATATATAATGGACCATTTAAAATAGTGTCCATACCCAATGTGAATGCTTATTATTTAGAGTACCCATTAACAGGCAAACGCCTGGGAGTAAGAAACATAGTGGATCTCAAAAGGTATGAACCACGAATTCTACCAGATTGAAAATAAATATATAAATAAATATTAAAGTAAACCAATATGTAAATAGTTGTGTTTCTTTTGTTCTATGTGAAAGGTAAATGCTCACTAAAATACACTCCTGGAAATGGAAAAAAGAACACATTGACACCGGTGTGTCAGACCCACCATACTTGCTCCGGACACTGCGAGAGGGCTGTACAAGCAATGATCACACGCACGGCACAGCGGACACACCAGGAACCACGGTGTTGGCCGTCGAATGGCGCTAGCTGCGCAGCATTTGTGCACCGCCGCCGTCAGTGTCAGCCAGTTTGCCGTGGCATACGGAGCTCCATCGCAGTCTTTAACACTGGTAGCATGCCGCGATAGCGTGGACGTGAACCGTATGTGCAGTTGACGGACTTTGAGCGAGGGCGTATAGTGGGCATGCTGGAGGCCGGGTGGACGTACTGCCGAATTGCTCAACACGTGGGGCGTGAGGTCTCCACAGTACATCGATGTTCTCGCCAGAGGTCGGCGGAAGGTGCACGTGCCCGTCGACCTGGGACCGGACCGCAGCGACGCACGGATGCACGCCAAGACCGTAGGATCCTACGCAGTGCCGTAGGGGACCGCACCGCCACTTCCCAGCAAATTAGGGACACTGTTGCTCCTGGGGTATCGGCGAGGACCATTCGCAACCGTCTCCATGAAGCTGGGCTACGGTCCCGCACACCGTTAGGCCGTCTTCCGCTCACGCCCCAACATCGTGCAGCCCGCCTCCAGTGGCGTCGCGACAGGCGTGAATGGAGGGACAAATGGAGACGTGTCTTCTTCAGCGATGAGAGTCGCTTCTGCCTTGGTGCCAATGATGGTCGTATGCGTGTTTGGCGCCGTGCAGGTGAGCGCCACGATCAGGACTGCATACGACCGAGGCACACAGGGCCAACACCCGGCATCATGGTGTGGGGAGCGATCTCCTACACTGGCCGTACACCAATGGTGATCGTCGAGGGGACACTGAATAGTGCACGGTACATCCAAACCGTCATCGAACCCATCGTTCTACCATTCCTAGACCGGCAAGGGAACTTGCTGTTCCAACAGGACAATGCACGTCCGCATGTATCCCGTGCCACCCAACGTGCTCTAGAAGGTGTAAGTCAACTACCCTGGCCAGCAAGATCTCCGGATCTCTCCCCCATTGAGCATGTTTGGGACCGGATGAAGCATCGTCTCACGCGGTCTGCACGTCCAGCACGAACGCTGGTTCAACTGAGGCGCCAGGTGGAAATGGCATGGCAAGCCGTTCCACAGGACTACATCCAGCATCTCTACGATCGTCTCCATGGGAGAATAGCAGCCTGCATTGCTGCGAAAGGTGGATATACACTGTACTAGTGCCGACATTGTGCATGCTCTGTTGGCTGTGTCTATGTGCCTGTGGTTCTGTCAGTGTGATCATGTGATGTATCTGACCCCAGGAATGTGTCAATAAAGTTTCCCCTTCCTGGGACAATGAATACACGGTGTTCTTATTTCAATTTCCAGGAGTGTATATTGCAGTATTCTAATGAAACTTCTAGTTTAAGTAGAGACTAAACAGACTGGAAAAGACTGAGCTTCTAAGAAAGCCTTAATAGATGTGTAAATAAGTGTTGTGGAAGAGGTAGAAAAGTGAGGAGGTAAAGTGAAAAGGACGGGCTACAAAGTAATAGGCGCATAACGTGTGTTTTACTTGCCTGAGATAAAAGAAGTGTATTTAAAACTTTGTAAAAAAAAAAGATGTTTAAAGTGTACTGTGTTTAGAAGTAAGAAAATTGGAAAGAATATATGTAAATCATTTATGTAATGTTTAGCAGGAAAGAGAGAAAGAATTGGTGTTTAATCTTAAATATGTAATATAAGTATCGAGGTGTATCAGTAAGAAAGGGAAAACCCTTGGTAAAAAGCTTATCGAACATTTCAGATTCATTATAGGAGAGACTTCTTATTGAATTATCACTGTAAGATACTTCAATAAGAAGTGGGGCATGTGTAACGGAACTGAAATGATGGTGGGCTGACAGTAATTTGGAGCCCGCGCGTCTGAAACGGGCGCGCTTGTGTGAGACTGCCAGGGAGTGCACCCTGATGCCATCTATTGGCGAAACTGGGAATTAGCGCGGCCTGTCAGACAATGCACTAAGCTCTCAGAGTCAAATGTATTCTTTTTCTTGGTAATTATAAGTTATTACTGTATAATTTAATGTTGTAAAGCGCTAGTAGTAAATTATTATGACTGGTATGGACTCCAGGGTAGTAAATATAAATATTCTTAAATACTAAATGATTTCGGTAAAAAGGTGGTAGGGGAACGCCCCCACTCTTGGTGATACGAGCGTAGCTAGGGGTAGCTGGAGACACAGGGACTGAACAATGAAATGGCCTGGGGAGTGTTGACGTGATCGGACGTGCGTAACTGTGCTCACGCAAAAGTGATTGTGCAACAGCGAAGAGGCGAATATCGTCGCCGTTTGTGGAGTAGAACGCGACGAATGGTTGTCGAAGCCGCCTCTATGCCACTGGGGCTGATTGTAAGAGTTCCTGCGCCCAGAATTTATGGCGGACGTGCAGTAGCTTATACGAGTGCTACAGCTCGTAGTTCCAGCCGCCATTAAGGGCATGAGGCGTGAAGAGCTGCGTTAGCCACGTGCATCTCACCACCAGCACCGACACGTCTACTCAAGGCAAGACTGCTTGCAATTGTTAAGTCGAACTTTGTATACATGTAAAAGGAGAATACCAGTTTTCTTTTATGCAAGTGCAGAGGACAGAATATAGTAATGAGTAAAATTACGACGCATGTTGTTCATTGTAAAGTGTAGTAACCTCAAACATAGTATAGTGAAATCAGACTGAGGCCACCATCGCCTCTTTCATTTACAATTCTTTTGGTTGTAGAATACTTTAGCGTATAAGAATGTTGAAAAGAGCAATGGCCACACCAGAATGAGTCGCCTATTTACAGTTACTTAAATTTTTCTGAGCAACCTTTCAAGTAAAGTCACTTAACTAAATCTGTATCAATGGTCCAAAGAGTAATATCCAAAATCATTAAATAAGTTGAAGGATAGAATTTTGTTAACCGAAGTTGCATAAACTGTCTTGGTAGTAATTACCAAGCCACCTCACAGAAATTGAGAGAGTATTTGCTTTGTAGAATCATCTAGAATGATCAGAAATAGTAATATTCAGAATTAAGTTTAAATTCAACTCAAGCCATTTCACTTTGAAACGAGCCCAAAAATTGATTTATTCTTTTGCTCCTTCAGAGCTGGCGACCGTAGTTATAAGTATTTTCAGGAGGATTCGACGGTAAGTCTGCTGCTCTCGTCGTGCTGATAGGATTATCCACTGCTGCCAGCAGTGGTGATTGGATACATAAGCTCACTACCAAGTTAAGTGGGTCAGGTAGGCAGTGTTACCGTGTGAACTGTAGGGCACTGTAGGCCGTGGATCGAACCCGTTCAATCATCACAGCTCTTAGGGAAATAGTCCGGTTAGGAGTGTACTATTCATTAGGTAAATACTGGCGAGTAACGTTCAAAAATGTATACGCAAGTGAATTTAACAAGGTCCACGTAGCACCTAGTTAATGTGGTGCAATGGCGAGGGTAGGAGTGGAGTAAAAGTGAGCTGAGCTTGTGGCAGCTGTGCTGGATTCAAATATTAACTATGTGAATTCACTACTGCCTCTTACCATTGGGACTGAGCTATTTACAGTCAAAATACGTAGCAGTAAGCGCAAAGGCGTGACAGCTACAAGTCCGTATTGGTTTTATACATACGGAATTGGGAAGTGGGTCATTCCGTCAGTGGAGGGGGTTAAAACAACCGAGTCAGTGGAGAACATACCCCATTTACTGATGGAAAGATTCAGCGGTTCGGTCGCAAACAGTAGATGAGAAAATTTTGCTTTCTGTCTATTATAGGTATATTCACTCTCATTTGATGTATGGGACAATCTTGTGAGGAAATAATAGCTACTCAAAATGCTTATTTACAGCCCAGAAAAAAGCTGTCAGACTGATATGTAATGTACCACCTAGGACTCACTGTAGAGAATTATTTATTAAACTTAGTATTATGACCTTGCCACGTATATACATATTTCAATGTCTCTTGTACATTAAAAAGAACTTGTCTAGTTTTCATTTGAATTCTGATGTACATATTTATAACACATGACACTGTAATGATGTAAGAAAAGACTACTGCTCATATACCAAAACTCTAAACAGCTTCAAGCACACATCTGTAAAGCTATTTAATAAACTACCAGAGTCAGTTAAGAGTCTGGAGCTGAAAAAATTTAAGATATTTGTAAGAACTTTATTAATTCAGAATTGTTTTTATACAATGGAAGATTTCTGTGAGCATAATTTCTAACTTAGATTAATTATTTGCGTATTTATTGTCATTGTTGTTTCTACATTTTTGACATTGCTTATACAAGCTTTACATCCCTGTAAACGTTTTGTTTTTGGGCCATAAAAATCAATCAATCAATCAATCATGTTTAAAATGTTTTCAAACATTTCTTTAAGTTTTCTTGGGAATACATCTGGCAATGAGGAGCTCACTAGAACAATTTTATTTATTAACTGGACATATTAATTCAACGCCAAACCTTGAGTTTCAAGCTTTTTTTATACTTGTAGGTATATGGGAAAAATGAATGCTAATCACAGCAATGTCTCTATTAATACCAGAATATTAAAAGCTTCCTTCCACTGGCAAACTGCCAGAGCCTCTGCACTATTGAAGTAGTGTACTACCCCACTAATGGCCTTGAAATGTTCGTTGTAGAACAACACAGCTTTGACCCACATACCTCAACGAGTTACCATTGGTTTGGGAGGTAAAGGCACATTTGGTAGTTCATCTTTGTAGGTGTTGATGCGAGCAGGCGCCTTTAGAAACAATTTCTTTGTGGGTAAAATCAATTTATTTACGTTCACGAATGTGGAACACACTCCTTTAGCAAGGCAATGTACTCCATGAGCAAAGCGCAACGCGTGAATCAAATTGGGATAAAATACTCACAAGGCTTTTCCTGCTTTCATCATATAGGGAGCAGCATCTGAAATAAAATCATATACCTTTTCATCTGCAGAAGATTCTGGAAATATTTTTCTAATAACTTTATTCACAAATCTGGCGAGTGTAGAACGATTTACTTTTTCAAGTTCTTTGCAGGCCACTAAATAGGAAGAAGAATGCTCTTCTTTTAAAACACTAACAATTAAATTTGCAATGCAATGGCCACAAATGTCTGTAGTCTTGTCATCTGAAATCCAGATAATGCTGTCTTTGAGTTCATTGCGTGTTTCTTCCAGAGCATTTACGTAAATTGTCGGTAGATAATTTTTACGTAATGTTGATTCATCTGTTATATTTTGATTTGAGAAATATTTGCGTAGGTAGCTTTAGAGAATAGGGTTTGTAGGTTTGTGAAGAGATATATTGCTTGCAATGAGTGCTTCACATAGCTCCATGTTAAACTGACTTGTTTCGTTACCTTTCGACAAATCCCAGCTACTGCAACTTGCTATTGTCTGAAGTTGTTGTCGTGGTCCTTTCGTCTGCACTCTTGCGATATGAAGACTTGTCTTGACATGCTGGTCCATTTGAAACGTTTTTTGCATGCAGCTGTGCACAAGTAAATAGAAAGCTAAATTAAAACAATGGACATACGACTAAAAGTTTTCGAAGTTTAATTTAATTGTTGCCGACGCATACAGTATGACTGCGGAGGGGATTAACTGGGGGCGCGGGCGCAGGAGCATTGACTCTATCTGCCTGTTCCTGTTCCTCTTCTGTAATGATTTCGCTAGGCAGTGACCTCGTGGGTAGCGATTGCACGCAGTTCTAGGTTGGGTTCAATCTGTGAGACATCAAAATTAGATCGAGCTAGAGATCGCCCTTCTAAATTTTTAAAATATTGTAAACATAGAGAAAAATATGCATCGTCACTAGTTTTTAGTTAAAATATGCAATAACCGGTGAAAAGGACCCCAACATACAAATGCATATGCAACATGCAAATGCATATTCCATGTCATGGGATCTGAGATAGGTGAGAAGGAGAATGGAATGATTTTGAATCAGAAAACTTACTCGGAAATCTGTTGAAGAGTTTTGGTAAGAATGAAAGCAAGCTAATTAAAGCATTCATGGAACTCAAATACAGATAAGTTGGTGACAGTGAGAAACTGCACGAGAAAGTTTCTTACATACAATTGACAGGATGTTTGTCTTATGTAATACAAACCATATGACCTGATTTAAACTCTACTGTGAGTTGTTTCAGTCATTATTAAGGTGATTTGATGGAATTACATTAATAACGTTTAAAGAGAATACTGCACTAAATGCAAGGCAAAGTGAATTATGGAATGCATTACAAAAATGAGGAAACTATGGAACTGTAACAGCTAATGCTGATGCTGATTAGGCCAGCAGCTCAGATAGAAAGTCAGTAAAAAGTTATTCTGTGAAGATGTTTGGTAATACTCTAGGTAGGAGAACTCGTTCTACAAAAGGAGAATTTACGCCACTTGTACCTTGCGTTGAAGTATGACTTAATAATTCTGGAAAATGAAAAATTCATAAATTAACTAAACAAACACTTTTAGCCTGGTTTCACAATTTATTATTAATGTTATTGCACAACCTAGGTTTCACGTTATAAGCCCATTTTCAAGTTCATGACTGACTCCCAAAGATGATAATGCACAGATAAACATGCAGACAAGGCAAAGATAATCATTTCAACTTCTTGAGGTACCGATCCATAGTGTAATGAACAATTACGTCAATGACAATATTTTAACAAATTACATACATTATTACTATTCTATCCTGGGGTTGCGATCTCATCTAAAAGAGGTGAATAATTGAATTGGGTTCGCTTGTTTAACAATAGGTTTTTGGATATACTCATAGGTTTTTAATTTCTAAAACTTAGGGTTGCATGTGTAGGTTCAGGTGGAGTATTTGTCTACACGATTGACATGATATGCCAGTGTCTATCGACAGGCATTGGGTTGATGTGGTAGAACTCTGAAGCATTTTCTGGTGAACTGCTGCCACATTGTCTGGTTTCGGAACGTTTTTTGATTTGGCCTCGTTTTCGTCTGTGTGTAGGACTTGTACATCTATTGTGTGGTTATTGTTAAGGCAAAAACCAGGCTTCCTTTATATCCAGCTTCTGTGGTGTTCTTTGTTTTTCTGTTTGTCTGTGTTTGCATTGGGGAAAGTAGGGACGTAGCTTGCTTCTTATGTTTTTACCTAAAATTTTATCAGTAGTGTTGGGGTCAAATTCAAAATTTATGGCTATTGTTTTTATTGTAATAAGTTCCTGGTGAAAGTCTTCTTGGACATAGGGATAGGAAGGAGACAGTGGATCATGTGATGAAATGCTGCATCTTTGTAGGTTGTAGGTTGTTGGGAGGAAGCCGGAATGAAAGTGTCAGTGAAGGGATCTTTTCGGTAAATTTTAAATTTATGGTTACTGTCTTTTATCTTTAAGCTAATGTCCAGGAAATTTATATTGGGAGCCCCCAACTCCATGCTGACCTTTATTTTAGTGTGCCACTGATTTATATTTTCCACAAGTTTATGGAGTCGTCTATTGGAACCTTTCCACATACAAAGAATATCATCTACATATCTATACCAATTCACGACATGTTTTGCCAGTGGTTCCCTCTTCAGAAAATCAGTCTCCCACTTGTCCATGAACATTACTGCTGGTAAGGAGGATAAAGGTGAGCCCATTGCCAGACCATCTGCTTGCTGGTAATAGCTCCCTTGAAAACAGAAATAATTTTGATTTAAACAACATTCCACTGCACTAACAGTGCTCAGGTGCTCTTCTGGATTTATATTGTGTGAATACATTGATTGTCCCACAATACCTTTACAGTCTTTCACTGGAATACAGGTGAAATAGCTATGCACACCAAAAGAGACTAGTTTTTCATTTTTTGGAACCTTAACATCTGTTAACTTGTTAATTAAATCTGAACTGTTCTCAGTAGTATATTCCCCTTTGAAGTTCAGCTTCTTCTTCAAGATAGTGTTGATTCTCCTGGCAATCTTGTATACTGGAGCATGTATTGCAGATACCACAGGACAGATTGGCACTTTTGGTTTGTGGAGCTTTGGTAAACCATACAGCTGTGGTGTCCTAGGGTTCATTTGCAGTAAGCTCTTACAGGCATATTCAGAAAAGATATTGGAGTACTTGTTTGCTATCTGCTTAGCCTGATCATCGTAGCTAGCTGTCGGGTCTCTCTGCAGGTTTTGTAGCTGCACTGATTGGAAAAAATCCTCTACTTTGCTTGTGTAATCTGTTTTATATAACAGCACTACAGTCCTTCCTTTACATGTCCTTGTCAGAACTACATTACTGTTTTCAATCATAGTTTTAAATTCCTTTATGACTAGGAATTAATTGTTCCTCTGATGTTGTGGTTGTTGTTGCTGTTTTCAATCATAGTTTTAAGTTCCTTTATGACTAGGAATTAGTTATTTCTCTGATGTTGTGCTTGTTGTTGTTGTTGTTGTTTCTGTGCCTGCTTGATTTCTTTCATACACTGCACTTTAGTTATTATATCTTTCTATAGGGCTAGTTCCAGATCTACCCTTGATCATCTAACACTTGAGGTTTTGTTATCATGTCTGGAGTGTATTTATGGCCTTTTGATATTAACTGTTCTTCTGGTTCAGAAAGGGTTAATGTTGATAAATTAACAATCCTATCTGCAAATTGGATCGGCGTTTTTGAGGTTAAGGTTCTCTCCTTCACTGATAATAACTGTTGTAACTTCTTCTTTTGACACAGAAACATCATGATCAAACAGACCTTAGCCTCAGCAATACATATGAAGAAGGCAGCAGAAAAACTATGGAATAAACAAGAAATGTCGAATATTCATGATAATGTGAGTATGCACCTCATATTAGTACATATGCAGGTTACTCACTTGCTTCATCCATGTGAATTTATGTGGTTGGATAATACTGTTAGGGAAACAGTTCCAGACACCATTTATAATACGTTTCAGTGGGAGACTGATTTTCTGTAGAGAAAACCACTGGCAAAACATGTTGTGTATTGGTACAGATATGTAGATGATATTCTTTGCATGTGGAAAGGTTCCAATAGACAAATCCATTAACTTGTGGAAAATATGAACCAGTGGCACACTAACATAAAGGTCAGCATGGAGTCGGTTGCGCCCAGCATAAATTTCCAGGACATTGTCTGAAAGAGAGAAGACAGTAAAAATAAATTTAAAATTTACCGAAAAGATTCATTCACTGATACTTTTATCCCAGCTTCCTCCCAACATCCTGCAACCCACAAACATTCAGCAGTCCATCACATGATCCACTGTCTCCTTTCTATCGCCATGTCCCAAGAAGACTTCGACCAGGAACGTAACACAATAAAAACGATAGCCATAAAAAATGAATTTGACCCCACCACTGATAAAGTTTTAGGTAAAAAGATGAAGAAGCAAGCCAGGTCCATAATGTCCCCAATGAGAAACACAGAGAAACAAGAAAATAAATGGTGCAGATTACTTTTTATAGGGAAAACATGAAATAGTATAAATAGCATATTGAAGGCAAAGGGTTCCTATGTGTTTTTCTATCTGCCTCAGACAATAGGTAGTTTGTTGTTCAATGCAAAGGACAAACAGCCAGCTACCACAAAAAGTGGGGTTTATAAAATCATATGCCATGAGTGTCAGTCTTGCTTCATTGAACAAATGTGGAAGTCAATCTGTACCAGGCTTAAAGAACACCACAGAAGCTGGAGATAGAGGAAGCCTGATTCAGCCTTTGCCACACAGCAGATGTACAAGTGCTACACACATAGGTAAACGGGGCCAAACTCAACCAATCAGAAATTTTAGAAATTAAAAAACAGATGCGTCTTTCCCCACACCTATTTTTAAATGAGCGAAGCCAATTCAATTATTCAACTCTTTTAGATGAGATTAGAACCCCAAGACAGAAGCGAAATTTTGGGCCCCAGTCCATTGTAGTTAAAAATATCTTGGCTGATGCATAAATTTAGTTTGGTCATTGTAGTATAATTGGTGAATGGTAACACTGTATATAATTTGTTAAAAATGGTCATTGACGTAATTGTACATTAAATTATAGATTGATATCTCAAAAACTAGAAATGATTATCTTTGCTTTGTCATGTTTATCCGTGCATTATCATCTTTGGGAGTCAGTCATGTAAGTGACATTAGGCTTATAACCTGAAACCTAGGTTGTGCAATAATATTAGTAATAAATTGTGAAACAAAGCTAAAAACAGTGTTTGTTTAATTAATTTACAATGTTTCACAAAAAAACCCACAGTTGATTAAATTTAAATGAAAAATTATAATTTATGAAGACAATCAGTCTTCTATTACCTCTCCTTGTAAATAGGAGTATAACAGACTAAGATGTTAATATGGATTTGTTACATACTTCGTCTAAAAAGGAGAATAGGTGTTTAGTACAGAAAATCAGGTAGCTGACATTTTACAAAACGTTGTGTAAACAAAAATTTCGAATTGTCACAAGGGTTGGGAATGTGTGAAGTTGTGGATTATATTTAAATAGAATTGAGGTGGAGTGAAAAAACAGCAATTCTATATTATAGTCTTTATGATCTGTTTCCTATTTATTCATCTTCAGTAATGGATAGACTTCGACTTTTTCTGCACATTGAGTGCTTAAGTGTGTGTTGTTGCAAAGCATTTCTAACATAATACTTTCTTCAGTGAATAAATTAATTAAAACTAAAATTTCTTGCTCAAAAACACACAATGCTACGAGATTTCTCATCATCATTGTCTGCATGCAACTTTTCATTCTTTAACCAAGCTTGTATACCACAAGAGCACTTTATTCACAAAACTGATCAAAGATATCAGATTTGTGTATAATAAACAACATATATATAGTAATGTCATATTTCAGTTTGATAAGAAACTTTGCACCATTGCCTGATTCAGCTGACATCTAACCACAGATGCTCAAATGTATAAATTCATCTCAGTTTGTGAAATGGATTGTGACTTTGTTATTTCAACTTTTCTTGCCGTGCTGACAATATTTGCAAACAAATCTTCTTGTTTTTTTTCATTAGGTCCTTCAATGATTCCTTTCATTGACATTTGCTGCAGCACCCTCTGTTGACAAGCTCCAACTGTTGATGCCATTGCTTCAGTCATTCACTGAAGTGTTTACTTCATCACTCACTTGAGTGGATTTCATCATCAAAAGCAGTCTATAAATATTATATTCGTACTTCACCTTCTGCTACACTTTATTTATTATACACTAATAGAACTTGATAGTTTTGGAAAAATATAGTGATTTTCTGTGAAGTACATGCTCTGACACTAAACAAATTCTTTTTGATAGTTGGCAGATCGAGAATGTTTTCATGACATGATTTGCTCTATTTGCTATCAATTTTTTGCTGAAACTGACAGTTGCTATACTAGTGATTTGGCATTCTTTATTATTGCCGAGTGAGACATGTTCTGAACTTGAGAACTGAACCTCTCAGAAGTATTCCAATAAAAAAGTACGTGATGTAAGGCACAACTCTCCATGAACATGCATACTCAAACCAATTCACACAAATCTATCATGACGTTTTGACAACAGGGCACGTTTTATCGGACTAGACTATAAATGCACAGCAAGATTTAACTTTGACTCTTTTATGTTTCTCCATGTCTCACTTTTCTTCTGGGACTAATGAGATATTGTAAATGTCACTGCTTTTTGCAGTAAAAACACTCGACAGCAGACTGTGTTTTTCACTCTTGGTTTCATCACGTTTAATTACCTTTTTTGTTTTCTTACTGATCGCCATTGCTGCAAATACAAAACTTCATCATCAGCTGTGGATAACTGGAACCGTGCTTTGATAAGAGGTTCTCACTACCATTTGCTGTTTCAAATGTGCTGTACATCCATAGTAATGATGTGACGATTTTCGGCAATAGGGCTACTTTCAACAACTTTTATCCAATATCATGAAAATGTTGCCTTAAGAATAACTGACTGGTTTCTGATTGCTGTTTGGGTATGAATCCCAACTTGTTCCACATTCCCTGTGCTGTATCATAAACTATCAGATTTTGCTTTTGATTTTCGTCGTCTGATGCGGAACATCCTCGATACTTTCTCTTTTCTGAATTTCCAAGACTTTTTTGTCGGTGTTAGATATCTGAATAATTTTTCTAACTAGAACATCAAAAATTACTTAGACATTAAGAATAACAGTCATTTGTAATTTACTGGCTTGATAATTCTTCCCGTTTAATTTCCTGGTATGTCTTCCAAAAACTTTTTCAGCCATTGTAGATTACTTTTCGTCCGAACACGCCGTGAGCACAGTTAACGAAACTTCACCATTTGACGGCGGCTGACAGCGTTTTTCTGAGTAACTTCTTATGATACAACTTGTCTATTTCTCTCAGGCAAACCGCTTAATACCTGGGTCCAGAACCTGATTGGGTATTTCAAGACTTTCAGGGACAAATAACATAGAATGGTTCTTTGTCAGTTAATTTGATTTGGTGTCCTTCCATGTGGAAACTTCACTTATCATGACGTTATTTGCTGTTTAGAAGAAAAGTTTAATACATAAGATAAGCAGGCTCTGTGTATCCTCTTGAACATATTATTTAATGTTTTTATGTATATATTTTCTGTAGTATGTAAATGTCGATAATCTGAATTTTTGTTTCACTTCTCAGCAACTTACAACACAAAATTGATCAAGAACACCCAGTATGAAGTTAACTTAGGCCTTTAATATACTTTATCGTTGTTAGTTCCTCAATTCCGATTTTATTATACTCTGACTTTTCGATCACAGATAGTATCAAATAACTCCACTTTAACTGAACTGACATCATGTGTTTTGTTCCATTTGGCATGAAGTCTCCATCATGATGTAAACTAATGATGTAAACTAATGATCCAGTTTGTCCTGTTGATGTCATGTGAACTTGAGTTTATCTTGGTTGGATGGTTTAGGAATATGAGACAGTTGATGGCAGTTCCTGACCTTATGGCTGATAATTTGATTTGATTTGATTTTCGTTTGGTCCTGTTAAATTACATTATGTATAAAGGCTGTACAGGATAAATAAAGGAATTCAGTATTACACAGAGAAACAGAAAATAAATTAAAACTATAACAAAAACAGTTAACAATCAAGGTATGCAGTCCTATGTTCAGGTTTCAGGAAATACAACAATACTTTAAGGCATACAGTATTTTGTGCATTAGCATATATTATTACAGTGTTATTTATAGTTTAATACATCTTTCACATGACTTATAGATCTAGAAGTTAATTTAAATTGTATACAGTGTGGTTTATGAGGAAACGTTTCACTTTCTTTTTGAATGATTGTTGTCAATGTCCTTATTTATATTTAGTTGGAATTTATCATAAATTATTACTGCAAACTTTGCTAACTCCTTTTTTGCACTATTTTGAGAGTTATTGATTCTTCATGAAGTCTTTGCTTCTGCCTTGTGTCATGATTGTGAATGTCACAGATCATTTGGAAACTTTTAAAGTTGATTATTACAAATATCATCAGTGAGTAGCTGTACTGACTTCTTGTTGTTGTTGTGGTCTTCAGTCCTGAGACTGGTTTGATGCAGCTCTCCATGCTACTCTATCCTGTGCAAGCTTCTTCATCTCCCAGTACCTACTGCAACCTACATCCTTCTGAATCTGCTTAGTGTATTCATCTCTTGGTCTCCCCCTACGATTTTTACCCTCCACGCTGCCCTCCAATACTAAATTGGTGATCCCTTGATGCTTCAGAACATGTCCTACTAACCGATCCCTTCTTCTGGTCAAGTTGTGCCACAAACTTCTCTTCTCCCCAATCCTATTCAATACTTCCTCATTAGTTATGTGATCTACCCATCTAATCTTCAGCATTCTTCTGTAGCACCACATTTCAAAAGCTTCTATTCTCTTCTTGTCCAAACTATTTACCGTCCATGTTTCACTTCCATACATGGCTACACTCCATACAAATACTTTCAGAAATGACTTCCTGACACTTAAATCTATACTCGATGTTAACAAATTTCTCTTCTTCAGAAAGGCTTTCCTTGCCATTGCCAGTCTACATTTTATATCCTCTCTACTTCGACCATCATCAGTTATTTTGCTCCCCAAATAGCAAAACTCCTTTACTACTTTAAGTGTCTCATTTCCTAATCTAATTCCCTCAGCATCACCCAACTTAATTACACTACATTCCATTATCCTCGTTTTGCTTTTGTTGATGTTCATCTTATATCCTCCTTTCAAGACACTGTCAATTCCGTTCAACTGCACTACCAGGTCCTTTCCTGTCTCTGATAGAATTACAATGTCATCGGCAAACCTCAAGGTTTTTGTTTCTTCTCCATGGATTTTAATACCCACTCCAAATTTTTCTTTTGTTTCCTTTACTGCTTGCTCGATATACAGATTGAATAACATCGGGGAGAGGCTACAACCCTGTCTTACTCCCTTCCCAACCACTGCTTCCCTTTCATGTCCCTCGACTCTTATAACTGCCATCTGGTTTCTGTACAAATTGTGAATAGCCTTTCGCTCCCTGTATTTTACCCTTGCCACCTTTAGAATTTGAAAGAGAGTATTCCAGTCAACATTGTCAAAAGCTTTCTCTAAGTCTACAAATGCTAGAAATGTAGGTTTGCCTTTCCTTAATCTTTCTTCTAAGATAAGTCGTAAGGTCAGTATTGCCTCACGTGTTCCAGTATTTCTACGGAATCCAAACTGATCTTCCCCTAGGTCGGCTTCTAATAGTTTTTCCATTTGTCTGTAAAGAATTCGTGTTAGTATTTTGCAGCTGTGACTTATTAAACTGATTGTTCGGTAATTTTCACATCTGTCAACACCTGCTTTCTTTGGGATTGGAATTATTATATTCTTCTTGAAGTCTGAGGGTATTTCGCCTGTTTCATACATCTTGCTCACCAAATGGTAGAGTTTTGTCAGGACTGCCTCTCCCAAGGCCGTCAGTAGTTCCAATGGAATGTTGTCTACTCCGGGGGCCTGACTTATGAATGTCAATATCATAACGGTCTTGAGTAGGCATCTACACAATAGGTGATTTGAAGGAACACACATAAATCTCATATCTCGTTTTTGTAGTTTAAAAGCTTTGTCCACTTTAGCATCAACCCCCATAATATTACACCACATGAGAGCAGCATGTCACCATCTTCTAATATCGAAAGGAATTGTATTTTCGCTGTGCTCATGAGAATATAGTAGTTGGTTTTTGTATTTTTATTTCTTCTTGGTCTAAATTTTTATCCTTTTGCTTTGTTTTCATGACGTAATGCAAATGTCCCATAATGACATTGATATTTTTTCAGTGAGTGTGCTTCCACATGAAAGACCAGATATCTGAAAGCAAACATTGATTTACATTTTAGAATAACTGCTCAGTGAAAAGCCTGCCATGTGTATTATTAGAAACATCAATTGATGAAGATATTTTCATTAAATAATTGTTTTTAACAATTAAAAAAGCCAGTTCTATTGCTGGAGTGAAACACAGTACTTTTTGGCGTTATTTGGTGTTTGGCAAGAAAGAAATACAATGCATTACATTAGCAGGCTTTCTGTGTTTTTCTTTTTTATGTGTTTCTATGTATATAGCAAATAAGTGTTGTCTTTATTACAAAACTTTTGATTTTGTTCCACTTCTCATTAGTTACAATACAAACTTTACCAATAATAACCCCTGTGAGGTTTCCTTTGGTCACTAATAAACTTTATCATTGATAATTCGTTACTTACAGTAATATAATATGCCATTTTGTATCATGGATAGTATCTAATAATCTCACTTTTTCTGTTCAGTACCAGGTTTAGCTGAAGTGACGATATGTTGATGTACAGTCTAGAGCAAGGCTTCTATAATCAGTATGCAACAGTCAGTGACTTGTGGTGACTTACTGTTCCTAAATACACTCAAGTCTTAGCTACAGGAGTCCCTTCTGAGAATCAAAGGCATAAAACACGGACACAAATTTTTAAATTGCAGAAAAGGACCACAAGAATATCACTTATAAACAGTAATGGAGACGAATAAAGAACTACTTAAAAAACACAGGCATATTATTGCACCAAGTGAATAGGTCTACGAATCTCTTGTGCAAATCATGGAAAACCTTTTTAAGCATTTCACAATTCTTTATTTCTGTACATAATCAGGGAACTAGCGCCAGTTTGGAGCTAAATTTATCATGGAAAACATTTTATGCCAAGGAATAAATTGCACAAAGGGATATCTTAGGTTTCTAATATACCATTGCTTGAAAAGGCAGGTATAACATTCATCATAAGTAATGCATACTATTCAGTATATCTGATGCTAACAGAGTTTTCAGGCAGACTGATGGGAGAACCTGAAGTCATGCACAGAGCATAGCTGCGAGTTTATGATCCTGGTGTCAAATGTCCAAGCAGGTTGGAGTTACTGCAAGGGGCATAGCAACATTTTCATGGTTCAGGAGGCACCAGTGGGTGACCTTAATATGTTCAGTGATGCAGTACAGAACAACCTTTTGTATTACAGTAATCTGCTTCAAATTGTGTGTAAAGTGAATAACATTGTGCAATGAAGGAGGCAGTCTAATTGTTAAGGCATTGACCTCATATTCTGGACAATGGAGTTTGTTCTGTCTGGCCATCCTTATTTATGTTTTCAATGGTTTTCCTAAATCATTCAGGCATATGTTAGGATGGTTCCTTCTCAAGGCCTTGGCCGATCACCTGTTATTACCCCATAAAATTATGGAGAGCTTCCATAAATTATTATCCTCAAAACAAAACAATATAACTCATTTATTGGCACAGTAAATGAAAATGAGTTACATTGACTATCCATTAAGCTTTGAACCTTACACAGAAATTTAATACAGGTAGTGTACTTCAACATATAACCCATTTAAACATGTGTAACCATGGTAACATGCAAAATATCAAACCGGTATTCAGTCTCTTGCCACACATTCTGCAACATGTCTAGTGTTATTGTGCCAATGGCATCTCTGATGTGTTGTTACAGTGTCACAATATCAGTAATTGCTGTTTTGCACACAATATCTTACACATACCCCCAAAGAAAGAAATCTAATGGGGTAATGTCAGGAGATCTTGGAGTCCATGGAATTGGGCTCTTTCTCCCGGTCCACCTGTTGCAGAAGATTTCATTACCAAAATACCTAACTTCTAGGGCCCAACGAGGGGAACGCCATCAGCGTGAAAAATGACAGTGTCTTGCATATCCTGCAGCTGGAGAATGGAGTAATTTACTAATATGTATAGGTAACCATATCCACTCACATTGCTCTCAAGGAAGAGAAATGGACCAGTCACTCGATCACACATTAATACACATCTTTGGACTGTCCCAAATGTGTTCTCACATGACATGAGGATTTTCTAATCGCTAGATTCGGACATTGTGGTGGTTAACTGAGCCACAGGCATGAAATGTAATCTCACTGGGAAAGTACATGTGCGTCAAGAAATTATTGTCCTCATCCACATGGTTCAGCTCGTTCACTGCTAATAGTTCATGTTCTGGGCGAATATCTAATTGTAATGCCTGAATAATTTGTACCTTGTATGCATACATTTTAAGACTTTAGCGACCACTTTATGCACTGTACCCTTTGGCACTTGAAGATCCTGTGAATCATGCCTAATTGGTTTCTGGGCGACCTCATGAATGTAGTTTGAACTGCCTGCCCAATCTCCTCCAAAACAGATGGTCTGCTGCTGCTTGTTTGTTTGTGAAACAACCCACTAATAAAAAAGTTTCCATCCATGTCATTATTAACTTGACATCAGGCGTTTTCTTTCATTAATGGGACATAAACTATCACTGCACAGTGGGAGGGAAGCTATTTTTACGATGTAGCTGACACAGTGGTCCTTATGGCGAAAATGTTGAATGAGATATGGATGCACAGTAACTTCATGGGTTTGCTAGTAGATCTGTAGCAAAAAACAAATATTACCATTATAATAAATATGAAATTAATAGATAATCTTGAAATTGGGGCAAACATTTATGGCCAACCTGTATTACATATCAGTGTCTCTGTTTATTTAGAACTATTTATTTTCATCGAATTATGACAACAAGTCCTATATCACAGTAATATGATCCCTAGCTTTATAAGTAAATCAAATTAGATCATTATTTAATGGTGATACTGCCTGCTATTCCATTTTGCTGAAGACAGGAATCGCCCTTTACATCTAAGAAAATCATCATTGTGTTCAACTGTTTTTTTTAGAATGATGTGTAATTGATAATGAAAGTCTGGTGAAAAAGAATCCACTAACCGTTAAAATTAACAGGGACAAGTTACTTTTCTTATGTAAGTACCAGAAAGTAAGATGAATTAGGATGCCACATTCTGAATGCTCACTCCATAAATATTCTTGTTCTTTCTCTTCACTTGTGTCTCTACTCTGTCTTGCAGCTATGTCTCCATGGTACCGTCTCTCATGGGAAGAGCCAAGGATCTGTGATACAGCAAATGGAAGATAGACATTGTTTAATGGCTTAATGTTTGATGACTTAGAGTGCGAGAAAAGTTATGGTCACAACAATAATTTAAGAAAAATCTTATTCCACTCACATTCAGAGAAGTTAGTGTGTCACTTCACAGTTACAGTTGCAAATATTTTACAAGTATTTGTATGGTTTATTTGGCATACAGTACAACCAGGACTTAAATTTAATATGGCGTGAAAGAAACATATGTGCATCATGGGCCACCACTAGTTACAAGTGTTTAATCCTGGACAAGGCCAGACCGATTGCAACGTGACTGGGGGTAATCATAATAAGAAGTTAATCTTCATACAGGTTCATTACATTGCTACCTAGCTTCCAGAGACATCCTATAATTTGAATATGGCTTATCTGATCTAATAGGAATCTATCATGCACTGTTGCTTTAAGTTCTTATAGAGACTAGGACCATACATGAGGCACCATTTTAACAGAGACAGAGTAGTAATATATTTAAACAAATCAAAATAGACAGTAAATACTAAATGGAAAACCATTAATAATATATTCCTGTAGAATAATAATGTGGGCTACAACCAATCGCTTAATCTCTGATTATTTGCCTATTCAAACTGTCATACAAATTTATTCAGATGGTGTTCTCACACGTGTTGTTACTGAACACAATATAATTACAAGAATTCAAAATATTTAATTTCCTATAGTGCAAGTGAAGCATTTTCTATTAGTAATTAATGTGAACTAGAAGCATAGAGCCAACCACTGAATTATTAAAACTGCAAAGCTATACATAATAGTCTTAATACAGTAACAAAATACCAAAATTAAAATGTTGTCAATCTTAGCTCATCTATGAGACTATGTTCACTGGCACCCAGAGTTTGAATACATTTTTAACTCCCAAACAGGTGCACATCAAAATATTTCAAGTCCTGAATAACACTTAAGCCCTGGCGACTCGCTGCCACACAAATGTCACCAAAAATAACCTCATCAAGAGATGAGGACGAAAAGACCCTAACTCTGCCCTACCTGCATATGTAAGAACTTGGTTGTGTGATCCCACATCTGAATCAGCACAGCAAACTATAATTTGACCATTGAAGTGGCTTCTTCTGTATAAACTACTTAGACCTCCATGTTGTCAGAGTATCATAAAAAAAAGCACTCCGTCTTCAGGCCACAAGTGGCCCACCAGGACCATCCGACTGCCATTCTCAAATAAAAAGTTGCACTCCAAAGGCAATAAAAAAGGATAGTGCAAATGTTCTCATTGGCAGTTGAAATTATTGTAAATGCTAATTATTGTTACTTCAAATCAAATTGCACTCATTGACATTAGTCCACTAAATGAAAATTAGCTTCTGGCCAGAATATCATTGTTGGTTAATGGCATGTTTGATGACCCATGATCATGTAGGTAGTTAATGGTCATACAAAAAAAGTTATTTTGTGGAAAGTGAACCAGACATTGAATTAAGATGCAGACTCGACTGTTTAGTAATAAAATAACGAACGATGGATCACTTGATACACTCGATTGTTGCATCACCAAACAAACCACTTCCACCTTAATTTAAATGGCCTGAAATGAACTGCATGATTTAGCTGAAACAGGAGAACTGAGAGGTGTTGTTTTACATAATAAAACCGAGGTCCTTGAAAACCGGTATGTCAGGGTGTCTACATGGACAAGGAAAAATAATTCCCGGATTTTTCCCGGATTTCCCGGTTGAAAATACACTTTCTCCCGGGTGAAAATACACTTTTTCCGTGTTAAGTGACAGTATACTTTTTCTCGGCACTTATCAATCCTTTTATGGTTTATGGTTTTATACACCTGTGTAGAATTTCCCGGAACTTTAGAAAATGAAACTCAGGGGGAAAAACACGTTTTGGAAAGATCTTTGATGTGCACCAACATATGCACTGCATATTTCCGTGTTACGAAGGGATAAATTCGAATTCCATCAAACACCGCATGTTGCTTTCCAAAGCATTAAAATCGAGATTGGGACGCGCTTTTGTAAGCAAGTCATAGCTCATGTCACCTGATCTCGCCAGCTGATGACAGCATTTGACATGTGATGTAGTCAGATCACTCTTAAGTAGCGCGAACACACAAATAAGAAAAATTAATGGATTAAATTAATGTACAATTGTTGCTACACGAAAAGCAAAGCTATCACATATAATATTGGTCTCTAAGATTAGTAAGCTGCAGGAGAAGCTAAGCTTCCACATGTATTGTTGATCTTTTTTGCGCGTCATACATCACATAAATGTGCCAGTAAATTTTTTTAATAACGACGTAAATGTCTGATCTTCTGGGCTCGAAATTCTTCATATGGTCGTCCCCAAACAGTTGATTTTTAAATGAGAGTCAAACGCTGTGTGATTTAAGAAATTCGTCGTACACTCTCTCACATAGTTTATCTTACATAAAAGGAAATTTACTTTGAAAGTAACGCTTTTCAAAGCAATATTCGCAATATTTTTCCGTGACCTGTTAGAAAGGTACGTTTCAGCAGTTGCCAGAGAGCGTCAGATAACAGGCGTCACTGCGCTTGCGCAGCTATGATGACGCAGGAAGCCCGCATGTTCGTACGTGTGAAATATAAAAGATCTTGCATTAAAACGAATCTAATGTACGTAACTGTCACGTCACGCTCATTGGAGGCAATTTGTTGTTAAGAAGCACTGCACAGTCTTCCTAAAGCCTTTGACACACTTTGCTGTTGGCAGACGCTTGTAAGAGCACTGTCTTTTGTTGTTGTATATGGCGCATTTTCTTTGCGACTTAAGTTTCATTTTCGTTTTTTTTCTCTCGTTTATGTTTTGTTGTTGCAGTTTTATACTGCAGAAGCGGGATACGGTAAATTTTTTTTTTTGTTATTGTATTGGTTCTTACCAGTCAAAATCACAAATATTTAACTGAAAACTAAAACAATGAAAAATTCCTGGAACTCAAAAAGATTCCCGGGTTTTTCCCAGTTTTATCCCAGATGAAAAAATTCCCGGGTTTTTCCCGGATCTCCCAGTTGTCCCGGGTCGTAGACACCCTGTATGTGTATATAGATCTTAGATAAAGCTCATAATCTCAATCAAGATTGGTAAAAGTAAATAGATATCTATGAACGTAGAATCCAACAAATTTTGTAATCTATGCATGGGGAGTGAACATACAACTGTATTTACACATTTAGCCTGAAAATAAACAACTAAATTCTATACAGTTCTTTAAATTGTAATAGTTTTTTTTACAAACACAGCAAGTACAATCAAATGTAAAACGAGCTGTGTATTTTTGTTGGTTTCATAATTCACACTAATTTATCAATGCATGGAAAGAAGAAACACATGTTAGTACGTTTTGCCAATTTACTTGAGGAGTATGGGCATTTGAAGTTACCTGTTCACATATAGTCTTTCTGGCTGAGATGTGATGAGCTGGTTTCCAGACAGGAAGGAGGAATCGATCGTAGGTGACAGGAACTGTTGTAAAAGTTTAGGAATTTCGACAGCCACACCAGTGAAGTAGTGGAAGGTCACGGCCCTCAGGATAGGTTGATTTCATTTCATGGAGACATTAGGCAACTTGTAAGATATGGATTACATGAAGCAGTTGTACAATTGTTTCAAAAACATGTAACATAAGACTTACATTAAATTGTTCTGAAATAAAAACGTTATTAACACTTAAATGAAGTTTACAGAAGTATATGAAGAAATTGGTAAGTATTTGAGCACATTAAACAGATCTGGGGTTTTGTTAGGGACACGTTTTCCTTTTCGTCTATTGACCACTGACCCACACATTTTCATATACTGATTTAATTTGTTGTCTATTATTAATGAACTGTACATATTTCACAGGCAAGTCTCATACATTTCAATATCTACTATATGCACTCAATAAGGTCTTATAGAGCTAAGCTTTCAACACTGGAACTACAAAGTTTAAGTCAGTAATGATCAAGCTGGCAGCATTCCATGCCAAAAATCAGGTACAGTGCATTCATTATTGTCATCTACAGAAAGCATGGATACAGTGGCCATTTAATGTTCTCTCACAGTGAACTTGCTTATCCTTGTTCATAAAAAACAGTTTATCAGACTTGTCTGGAGTTGAGGGCTCTCACTGGATCATGGATATGAACACATCTTACTGCAAACTCAAATAAGATGAGTGAGAAATTACAGTTTATTTATTTATATACTAAACTTGCTGTTCTTGTCGCCACTTGCTAGCATCACTCAAAGGAGTGTTTTAACCGTCACTTTGCAAAGTTTAAATACGAACACTTCTACAACGAATTCGTAACACCACAGCTTTTCAGTTCTCATTCTATGTGAGCAGACATTCTAATTTTGTCCCCACGGTCGCCATTTCTCATGATACAACGTACAACGAAAAATATTTACATTGCATTTATGCATCTTATAGATAACAAGAATTGTGATCCACAGCTGTTCACATATTTATAAGAGTTTGGCATTTTAGCTTGAACTTTACAGGCATGCAAACCATCACGAAATTATTATATTTACTTTAAATTTAGGGTATCATTGTCTATTTTCAAAAGCGTAAGTCCTTGCGTACACAATATCTATATCAGAATGCGGGAAGAAGACTTCATTTAGTTTGAAGTGGAAGTCAACCATGAGCTCTAGATGACTGAAACAACTATTTCCTAACTACAAACTAGTGTCAGCTCCACAATAAATGGTTCAAAGGCCATATGTGAGTAAGTTCAATATTGCTACCTCTAGGTCTATGAACATCCTCATGTACCACTTGGAAATTGTTACTACACTACAGTTCTGAATAACCATAAATCTACATCTATATCTACCATACAGCTATAGCTACATGATTACTCTGCAGTTCACATTCCAGTGTCTGGCAGAGCTTTCAGTGAACCACATTCAAGCTATTTCTCTACCATTCTACTCTCAGACAGTGTGCAGGAGAAACTTAGACTTAAATCGTTCTGTGCAATCTCTGATTTCTCTTATTTTATTATGATAATCATTTCTCCTTGTGTGAGTGGGTGTAAACAAAACTTTTTAACACTCTGAGGAGAAAGTTAGTGATTGAAATTGCATGGGAAGATCCTGCTGCAACTGAAAATGCCTCTGTTTTATGGTTTCCAGTCCGATTGGTATATTACATCCATGCCACTTTCCCCACTGTTTCGCGATAATACAAAACGAGCTGCGCTTCTTTCAAATTTACCGTGTCCTCCATCAGTCCCATCTGATTCGGATCCCACACTGCACAGCAATACTTCAGAAGAGGGCAGACAGGTGTAGTGTAAGCATTTACTAAATGTACTGCCAATAAATCGCAGTCTCTGGTTTGTTTCCTCCACAACATTATGTATGTGATTGGTCCCATTTAAATTATTCGTAATTGTAATCCTCAAGTATTTGGTTGAATTTAGAGACTTTAGATATGTGTGATTTATTGTGTAACCAAAAGTTAGCGGATTCCTTTTAGTGCTGTTGTGAATGACTTCACACTTTTCATTAAAAATTGTTCAAATGGCTCTGAGCGCTATGGGACTTAACTTCTGAGGTCATCAGTCCCCTAGAACTTAGAACTACTTAAACCTAACTAACTTAAGGACATTACATACATCCATGCCCGAGGCAGGATTCGAACCAGCACCGTAGAGGTCGCGCGGTTCCAGACTGGAGCGCCTAGAGCCGCTCGGGCACTCCGGCCGTCCACTTTTCATTATTTCGAGTCAATTGTCACTTTATGCACCATACAGATATCTTATCTAAATCATTTGCAATTGGTTTTGATCGTTTGGTGATTTACAAAACAGTAAGTAACAGCACCATGCCTAAACAATCTAAGAGGGCTGCTGAAATTATATCTTAAATCGTTTATATACACTCCTGGAAATTGAAATAAGAACACCGTGAATTCATTGTTCCAGGAAGGGGAAACTTTATTGACACATTCCTGTGGTCAGATACATCACATGATCACACTGACAGAACCACAGGCACATAGACACAGGCAACACAGCATGCACAATGTCGGCACTAGTACAGTGTATATCCACCTTTCGCAGCAATGCAGGCTGCTATTCTCCCATGGAGACGATCGTAGAGATGCTGGATGTAGTCCTGTGGAACGGCTTGCCATGCCATTTCCACCTGGCGCCTCAGTTGGACCAGCGTTCGTGCTGGACGTGCAGACCGCGTGAGACGATGCTTCATCCAGTCCCAAACATGCTCAATGGGGGACAGATCCGGAGATCTTGCTGGCCAGGGTAGTTGACTTACACCTTCTAGAGCACGTTGGGTGGCACGGGATACATGCGGACGTGCATTGTCCTGTTGGAACAGCAAGTTCCCTTGCCGGTCTAGGAATGGTAGAACGATGGGTTCGATGACGGTTTGGATGTACCGTGCACTATTCAGTGTCCCCTCGACGATCACCAGTGGTGTACGGCCAGTGTAGGAGATCGCTCCCCACATCATGACGCCGGGTGTTGGCCCTGTGTGCCTCGGTCGTATGCAGTCCTGATCGTGGCGCTCACCTGCACGGCGCCAAACACGCATACGACCATCATTGGCACCAAGGCAGAAGCGACTCTCATCGCTGAAGACGACACGTCTCCATTCGTCCCTCCATTCACGCCTGTCGCGACACCACTGGAGGCGGGCTGCACGATGTTGGGGCGTGAGCGGAAGACGGCCTAACGGTGTGCGGGACCGTAGCCCAGCTTCATGGAGACGCTTGCGAATGGTCCTCGCCGATACCCCAGGAGCAACAGTGTCCCTAATTTGCTGGGAAGTGGCGGTGCGGTCCCCTACGGCACTGCGTAGGATCCTACGGTCTTGGCGTGCATCCGTGCGTCGCTGCGGTCCGGTCCCAGGTCGACGGGCACGTGCACCTTCCGCCGACCACTGGCGACAACATCGATGTACTGTGGACACCTCACGCCCCACGTGTTGAGCAATTCGGCGGTACGTCCACCCGGCCTCCCGCATGCCCACTATATGCCCTCGCTCAAAGTCCGTCAACTGCACATACGGTTCACGTCCACGCTGTCGCGGCATGCTACCAGTGTTAAAGACTGCGATGGAGCTCCGTATGCCACGGCAAACTGGCTGACACTGACGGCGGCGGTGCACAAATGCTGCGCAGCTAGCGCCATTCGACGGCCAACACCGCGGTTCCTGGTGTGTCCGCTGTGCCGTGCGTGTGATCATTGCTTGTACAGCCCTCTCGCAGTGTCCGGGGCAAGTATGGTGGGTCTGACACATCGGTATCAATGTGTTCTTTTTTCCATTTCCAGGAGTGTAGATCAGGAAGAGCAGAGGCCCTATAACACTTCCCTGGGCAATGCCAATTTTACTCGATGATTTTCTGTGAGTTACTATGAACTAGAACCTTTCTGACAGCAGATCACAAATCCAGTCGCAAAACTGATGGTAATGTTCAAACACAATACATGTACCAAAATACGATTTTGGTACATGCTCCAAAATCCTACTGCAAATGGAAGTTAGTGATATCGGTCTGTAATTCAGCTTATTAGTCTTAATTCCTTTCTTGGGTACTGATGTGACTTGTCCAACTTACCAGTCTTTAGGCACCGTCTTTCTATGAGTGAGCCAGTTGTATATGACTGCTAAGTATGGAGCTATTACATCAGCATACTCTGAGAGAAACCTGACATTTTACGCAGTCTGGACCACAGAGTAAATATCTCTGGAGTGAGCATTGCGTTCTGCGCATGCTGTCAACATTAAACCAGGATTGTCACGTGTTTTCGAGACTTCGCTGTGTGTGTGTGATTTCCTCATAGCTTGATGTTTACAATATCAAGAGTTTTTGTTGTGGTTTCACCGTTTGTTGATAGTGTAATAGCGATGGCCAATTACTGTTGTTGCTAAGGATGAAAAGAAAAATATATGAAAGGAGGGATAGTAACTTTTCATGGGTACTATGTTTAAAAATTTCGAGACGCATTATAATTAAAGCTTGATTCTGTAGACCTAGTTTTCTACGATTTTATGACTATATAATAGATATTACAGCTCGTACAAAAGCTTACAAACAATCGCTTCCTCTCGTAAATTTGCTAGTGGAACAGGAAAGGAAATGGTTAGTTGTTTCAGCAAATACTACCCTCCATGCATTTGTCAGTGACTTGTCGATTATGTATATAGATTTGAAAGATGGGAGACAGAGAAATTCAATAGGGTGGGAGTCTGTAATTGTCTTCGTATAATATGTGTGTTCAGACCTTTTTGTTTACTATAAAGTTACAGTAGGAGGCCATGTTAAGTTTGTCTAGGACATGGAGAATGATTATGTGTGATTCATATTTTAGTTTCCCGAAGGATGAACAATGAGCAAAGATGTGGGTCCAGAAAATAAGGAGGAGTAATTTTGTCCCCACAAAATATTCCAAAGTATGTTCAAAACACTTTGAAGAGGAATGTTTAGAAAGAGAAAAATTTGGACGTGTGTGGCTGAAGGTAGATGCTATACCAACCATTTTTAATTTTCCACAGCACCCACTACCAATTTCTGCATTCAGCTTAAATACATTTTCTGCACAAATCAAATAAAAAACGCAATAGTGTAGCTAATCAAAGTACACATTCATCATCTTTGGTGTATTTTGCCTTCAATTTATTTTCTTCACCATTTGATTAAGAAGCGTAAAATATTAGTAAACATGTCCCCAAACTCATTCATTTGTGTCACTTTCCACTTCCCTTAATGGTGTTATATGGGTTGACTGTTACCTGACCAACTGTATTTGTTTTACAGTACATTTATTCTCCGATCGCCTTTTTTCCCCCTTCTTACTCAGTCTATTATTTATTTAATAAACTGGGAGCAAGTACGTAAAATGCGTTAAATAAACACTTCAAAGTGCCACCGTTAAGAAAAATTGTGCTTTAGGTCGCAAAAACGAGAAAATACATACGCAGAAATAGCAGAAAAAAAGGACGAATTAGCGGGGATATAATCGCTAATGTGAGGCAAATTCGGTGTTTTTCGGACACTTGCAAAAGTACTAGCGTACTGTCAAGTCGTTTTGCAAGACTATCACTGCAAAAATGTACGTCGGGCTCTGTAATACTATTAAGTGCCGTATTATACCGAAAACTACCAAAAACCGAGTGCATCTGAACTGTGACACGTATCGAAAAGAAGCAGAATGCAATATCACTTGCCCTTAAAATTTACGTAGCTGGTTTATTCCTGGCATCAAATGGATACTGTTAAACTGTCTGCGCAACACATATAAATAATCCACGACACGTACGAAAAGAATCCGTCTGTACTAGGGATGTAGTGACATTCGAAATATACAAACATACGACGTCCCGAGAACACGTGACCAGGCCGGCAATGTATGTTGACAACACAAAATCTAGAATGAGATTTTCACTCTGCAGCAGAGTGTGCGCTGATATGAAACTTCCTGGCAGATTAAAACTGTGTGCCCGACCGAGACTCGAACTAAGGGACCTTGCCTTTCGTGGACAAGTTCTCTATCATCTGACCTACCGAAGCACGACTAACGCCCGCTCCTCACAGCTTTACTTCTGCCAGTATCTCATTTCCTACCTTCCAAACTTTACAGAAGCCCTCCAGCGAACCTTGTAGAACTAGCACTCCCGAAAGAAAGGATACTGCGGAGACATGGCTTAGCCACAGCCTAGGGGATGTTTCCAGAATGAGATTTTCACTCTGCGGCGGAGTGGCTAACCCATGTCTCTGCTGTATCCTTTCTTTCAGGAGTGCTAGTTCTGCAAGGTTCGCAGGAGAGCTTCTGTAAGGTTTGGAAGGTAGGAGACGAGATACTGGCAGAAGAAAAGCTGTGAGGACCGGGCCTGAGTCGTGCTTCGGTAGCTCAGATGGTAGAGCACTTTCTCGCGAAAGGCAAGGTCCCGAGTTCGAGTCTCGGTCGGGCCACACAGTTTTAACCTGCCAGGACGTTTCAACACAAAATCTGTTCTGCGCGTGTGATGCTCACTCCAGAGATATTTACTCTATGGTCTGGACCAGAGACCTTGCCTTTATTAAGAGATTTAATCTGCTTTGGTATACCGAGGCTATCTACTACCAACTTACTCATATTGGAAGTTGTTCTTGATTCGAATTCTGGAATATTTATTTCATATTCTTTGGTGAAGGAATTTCGGAAAAACGTGTTTAGTAACTGCGTTATTAGTAGTGTCATCAGCAACGTTACCATTGTTATTGTGCAGTGAAGGTATTGATTGCGTCTAGCCACTGTTGTAGATAGATATATACAAGTGTGAGAAGTGTTGAGGCGTATACATATTTCGCATTACCTTTGTACATTCTTTTGTGCCAGTTATGTACATCCTGATGGTAGAAATATTCCTTTTACTGTGTGTCAATGGTTAATCTTGGAGCACAGCTATTATGCCATGTATACTATATGTCTTCACCACATTGACATCTAAGTCGGATCAACCACTATCCTATTGAAAAATAGGTCTCATTCTCAAAACTGTATCAAAATTTACATAGTAAGGTAACTTTTCATATGGTTCAAATGGCTCCGAGCAGTATGTGACTTAACGTCTGAGGTCATCAGTCCCCTAGAACTTAGAACAACGGTACTTAAACCTAACTAACCTAAGGACATCACACACATCCATGCCTGAGACAGGATTCGAACCTGCGACCGTAGCGGTCGCGCAGTTCCAGACTGAAGCGCCTAGAACCACTCGGTCACAGTGGCTGGCAGGTATACCTTTCCTCAGCTTAGTACTCATTTGTGCTTTTCCTAAGCGAATGCTTGAATATATGTATCTCATCTTATCGACTATGTCTTCAAATGTTATTAAGGTCTGCAGTTCAATGAACTAACGATAATTATCAACATAGGGACAGATGCCAATAGCAATGTACAGTAGATAGTTTTTAATGGCATGGTCCATTCATGCCTGGATTTTTTTTAAAAAAGAATTTAAAGTGCATTTTATTCTATGTGCTTACTCACTACTATGTGATATACACAAATACAGCAGGCATGGAGGGGATTAGCTGATCACACACTTACACAGTTTCACAATGTAACTATATGAAGGCATTGAAACAGAGGATGACACGCATAAAGCTGAAATACTAAACACCTTTTTCCAAAGCTGTTTCACAGAGGAAGACCGCACTGCAGTTCCTTCTCTAAATCCTCGCACAAACGAAAAAATGGCTGACATCGAAATAAGTGTCCAAGGAATAGAAAAGCAACTGGAATCACTCAACAGAGGAAAGTCCACTGGACCTGACGGGATACCAATTCTATTCTACACAGAGTATGCGAAAGAACTTGCCCCCCTTCTAACAGCCGTGTACCGCAAGTCTCTAGAGGAACGGAAGGTTCCAAATGATTGGAAAAGAGCACAGGTAGTCCCAGCCTTCAAGAAGGGTCGTCGAGCAGATGCGCAAAACTATAGACCTATATCTCTGACGTCGATCTGTTGTAGAATTTTAGAACATGTTTTTTGCTCGAGTATCATGTCGTTTTTGGAAACCCAGAATCTACTATGTAGGAATCAACATCGATTCCGGAAACAGCGATCGTGTGAGACCCAACTCGCTTTATTTGTTCATGAGACCCAGAAAATATTAGATACAGGCTCCCAGGTAGATGCTATTATCCTTGACTTCCGGAAGGCGTTCGATACAGTTCCGCACTGTCGCCTGATAAACAAAGTAAGAGCCTACGGAATATCAGACCAGCTGTGTGGCTGGATTGAAGAGTTTTTAGCAAACAGAACACAGCATGTTGTTATCAATGGAGAGACGTCTACAGACGTTAAAGTAACCTCTGGTGTGCCACAGGGGAGTGTTATGGGACCATTGCTTTTCACAATATATATAAACGACCTAGTAGATAGTGTCGGAAGTTCCATACGGCTTTTCGCGGATGATGCTGTAATATACAGAGAAGTTGCAGCATTAGAAAATTGCAGCGAAATGCAGGAAGATCTGCAGCGGATAGGCACTTGGTGCAGGGAGTGGCAACTGACCTTTAACATAGACAAATGTAATGTATTGCGAATACATAGAAAGAAGGATCCTTTATTGTATGATTATATGATAGCAGAACAAACACTGGTAGCAGTTACTTCTGTAAAATATCTGGGAGTATGCGTGCGGAACGATTTGAAGTGGAATGATCATATAAAATTAATTGTTGGTAAGGCGGGTACCAGGTTGAGATTCATTGGAAGAGTCCTTAGAAAATGTAGTCCATCAACAAAGGAGGTGGCTTACAAAACACTCGTTCGACCTATACTTGAGTATTGCGCATCAGTGTAGGATCCGTACCAGATCGGGTTGACGGAGGAGTTAGAGAAGATCCAAAGAAGAGCGGCGCGTTTCGTCACAGAGTTATTTGGTAACCATGATAGCGTTACGGAGATGTTTAACAAACTCAAGTGGCAGACTCTGCAAGAGAGGCGCTCTGCATCGCGGTGTAGCTTGCTGTCCAGGTTTCGAGAGGGTGCGTTTCTGGATGAGGTATCGAATATATTGCTTCCCCCTACTTATACCTCCCGAGGAGATCACGAATGTAAAATTAGAGAGATTAGAGCGCGCACGGAGGCTTTCAGACAGTCGTTCTTCCCGCGAACCATACACGACTGGAACAGGAAAGGGAGGTAATGACAGTGGCACGTAGAGTGCCCTCCGCCACACACCGTTGGGTGGCTTGCGGAGTATAAATGTAAATGTAGATGTACGACGGTCGGTCAAAAAGTAATGCCTCCCATTTTTTTTCTACTTAAAGAAATTAAGTTAAGTGAAAAATTTGAATTTGGCGCCATTCCTCAAACCTTCTTCTGCAATCCACTGCAGTAGTAACTTTCTGTGTCAACAGGTGGCAGCACAGCAGAAGTTTGTAAGATGGCCGACATCGATGTTCGTTTGAGACAGCGTTGTGTGATTGAATTCTTGAATGCAGAAGGTGAAACGCCCATACGCATTCATGAAAGACTGAAGAAGGTGTATGGTGTTGTGACAGTGGATGTCAGCACTGTTAGACGATGGGTTCGTCGCTATAAGGAAGCTGAAGGGCAAACACCGTTGACTGACGAAAAGCGGAGCGGCAGGCCGGTGAGTGCAGTGACTCCACACAACATTCAGCAAGTTGATGACATCATTCGTGGTGACCGTCGGGTGACTGCAGATGAAGTGTGTCGCATTATTTCTCTTAGTAAAGGCAGTGTGATCACGATTATTAAACAATTGGGGTACTCAAAAGTTTGTGCACGGTGGGTTCCAAGAATGTTAACCGATCAGAATAAAGAGGCAAGGAAAACAATAGCCTCCCAACACTTGCAGCGCTTCCGTTTGGAGGGAGATGAGTTTCTGAAAAAAATTGTAACCGGGGACGAAACATGGGTGCATTTTTTTGAACCCGAATCAAAGAGTCAGTCAATGGAGTGGCGTCACACAAGCTCGCCGAGGAAGAAAAAATTCAAAACTGTGCGATCGGCAGGGAAAGTTATGGCAACAGTTTTCTGGGATACAGAGGGTGTGATTCTGGTTGATTTTTTGGAGCAGGGATGCACAATAAATTCTGTTCAATACGTCACAACCCTCAACAAACTTAAAGCACGTCTTCAGCGAGTTCGCCCAACAAAATCAATGGCAGATGTTCTTCTTTTGCATGACAATGCAAGACCACACACCAGTCGTCACACCTCTGACGAGATTGTCAAAATTGGATGGGAAGTTTTGCCTCATCCCCCATACGGCCCTGACCTGGCACCATCAGACTTCCATCTGTTCGGGCCACTAAAAGAAGCTCATCGTGGGATTCATTTTGAAGATGAGGAGGCCGTCAAAACATCCGTGCGTCAATGGCTTAGGAAGCAGAGCTGTGATTTTTACCGTGCTGGGATACATGCCCTTGTTCAAAGATGGACCAAAACTGTAGAGATGGGCGGAGATTACATTGAAAAATGACAAAATGATCCTCAATGTTGTGGTTTTCAACCTATGTAATTGCATTTAAATTTCCTGACAATTAAACGTAGAAAAAAAAATAGGAGGCATTACTTTTTGACTGACCCTCGTAGATGTAGATATATTTGTGTGGAGACAGTCGTGTAACTGACAGCAGACAATTTCTGTTACTGGGTACGTCTTGAAATACATACAAAATAGCTACAGAATATACATATATCATACATACAGTATGTCTATTAGCACAACTCATATTAATGTCTGCAGCTTTTTTGTGCTCTCGTACTTCTTTGCGTAACTTGGTGTCCCTCTCCTGTAAAAATTCAATACCAAAGATGCTATCGATGAACAGACCATCTAGAATTAGGAAGTTGCATCTGTTGACTCCATTTTGTAGGACTAGAGGAAGTTATGTTTGCGCCTTGATACTGTGTGATCTGGTATCGATTGCACCAAGAATTTTAGAGTTCTGGACTGGCAAAGTAGGTACTTTATTAGACTCATTCATTCAGTTAAATAAATTAGTAGATATCACAATGGCAGTAGCTTCACTATCTAGTACAGTCATACTTGGCACGTTTCCCATTACATCATTAACAGCAGCATGAACTAGGTTATCATGTTGCTCATTACACTTGTTAAGATCAGTACACAACTCATTTCTAGTTTCCATTCCATCACTGTATTGCAACAAGTTAACAGAACTGGCATCATATTCAACCAACCCATCCTGTGACTGAAATTTGAGGGTTCAATGACATCACTTTTAATTTGTTGAATTTGACATAACAGGATGGCCATCTTCTGCCACCTCAGCCAAACAAACTGTTGAATTCTGGGTGTGCCAGTTCACTTTGGCAGTGCAATTTTGGACTTGATTATAACCCTGGTGAATATTATTTACATTTTATAGATCGTGATTTCCTAAATTAGGATTTCACCTAGTGTAATGATTACAATGCCACTGATTTCCTCCATTAACGATGTATCTGGTATTGAGACTATTGTTGTGTCTTCTTCTTCTATTTTGTTTCTGTGGACTTTGATTTTTTTGTGCATGGTTGCTCATTAGAGGCCATAATGACGACGTTGAACAGCTGTTGCGGCAATTGTTTGTTCTACCTTGATTGCTGAAATGGTTACCTGACAGAGTGGACTGGCCACTAGTGTTGACATTTGTTTTTGAATCCTCCTGTGTCACATCATTCGAGTCCAATATGGACATAAAATGCTCCAAGTTTGTTTCAGAAACATATATTAATTTTTCTCTAATATCTGGGGGTACTTTAGCTTTAAGAATCTGTAGCACATCTCGGTGTGAGTTCGGGTCACGCAGTACTGCGTTTTGTTCAAATATTTTTTTAAGTATTTACACAAACTAATCTGTCAGCTATAGAAGGACTCTGAATTAAAGACTTTATTCCTAAACCGTTCCTATACACATATGGACAAGGAAGCCTTTTAAAATTGTTCATATGAGCGGCAACAGTCGACAGTTGCTGTTGCCCATACTGCTACTTAGCGCTGTATAAATGTATAGTGAATTATGTTTTTTACAAAGTCTTAGGTAAAACTTCTTTAAACGATTTTATGAAAACAGCTGGATTTGTGCTCCTTCTATTAGGCGAGAAGACTTTGAACTGCCTATGCTTTAGCAGACATTCCTCTAAAAGAACAGATAACAAAGTAGGAATTTCGCCGATCCCATAAGGTGCAAAGGTGCATGGTTAGGCGATGGGCTACTACGATCTACATCATCTCTATGTATCCTATCAAACTAACTCAGGATGTTAAAAGCCTCACCTGCCCTAATAACAAGGGGCAGTGTGTCATGCATAGTTTCCTTAGCGGCAGGCAATTCCCTCCTCATATCATTAATTTGTGTAGCAACATCATTACGCAACTCAGGGAAGCCCTACTCAGTGTAGTTTTAATTTGACACAACACAGATTTAGTTAGTTCCCCTGAAGCATCTCGTTCTGCTGATACTCCAATAGTAGACTGTCGTGATACAACTTTTAACTCAAAATCCACTTGTTCATTAATCTGTGTGTCTTTCTCAGATACCCATTTTGTAAATTCACGAGAAAAATTCTGGCTCTGTTCACCAAATTGTTCTTTCGATTTTATGACTCGTTCAATGCCTAAACTATCTACTGTCTTGGTTAGCTGCTGAACAATTTCTTTTAGGTTGGATTGTTCTGATGGTACTGAACCCACTTCTCCTCTTAATTTTTTTGTGGTATCAGGACTATCCTCGTAATCACTTCATAATTCCGAGATTTCGGTTCTTAGTGCATCCTTGGGTTGAAAGGTGTGCTGAATGGACTAAAATGAATTCTCTTTGGACTGAAAGGCGTCCTGTTTTGATGATATGCAATCGAAATTTGTATTCGCCATTCTTTCTATCTTTAAATACAGCTTCTGAGATGGATCTGTAATGTGGTTAGTTTGTGGACGAACTCCTTAACTAAGCATGCGATTCTGTATCAACAGTTGAAGGTTCTACATGATCAACTGCTGGATCATAAAATTTGCCGTCAACATCATCACTTTTTTCTACAGATTCCATATTTATAATTTTAGCTATTTTTACGCTGCCACCAATAGCTGAAATTATATATATTCATATGGTTCATATTTCCATATAAAATAACAAGTAACATTGCTCCAAGTACGACCTTCCAACAATAAATTGTCGATTTGAAGGAACAAGATAGGACATCTCAACTATTCTAATTGTTGCTTGACATTATTAAAAAATTTTAAGTACTTTTACTTCAAATTAAAAAATTATACTCATTGACTTTAACAGATCGACTGACAATTAACTTCAGGCCAGAAGGTCATTGCTGATTAATGCTGTTCTTGGTGACACATGACTGCATAAATAAATAGTTAGTTTTTGTGAAACATTACTCGAATGTTGAATTAAGATGCAACCTTGGCTTCTCGATGATAAAATAACTAATTACGTCCACAAACAAGCCACCTCAAACTAAATTTAAAAAGTCAGAAATTAACTGTACAATTTAATTGAAACAAGATAACTGTGATGTTTGTTGTTTTATGGAATAAAAAAAGCTTGAAATGTGGTATTCCAATTACTGTTGACAAAAAGATAACTGGGATATTACATTTCAATCTTGAAACATTCTGGCAGATTAAAACTGTGTGCGTGACTGAGACTCGAACTCGGGTCCTTTCGCAGACAACTGCTCTACCAACTGAGCTACCCAAGCACGACTCATGACTCATCATGACACCTCCAATTCCGCCAGTACCTCGTCTCCTACCTTCCAAACTTCACAGAAGCTCTCTTGAAGGAGACTAGCAATCTCATATCACATTATTTACTTTTAAACATAAAAAATATACTGACTTTATTCAGTTTTATACACCAGAAATGTATCTGCAGTGACCTAGTCAGCCTGACAACTTTATTCACCTTGCTGTTACAATTCTACATTATTCAAATGACGATTTTGCACAATTTAAGTTACTAAAATCTCATTAAATAAACATATGGGCTGCGCGGGATTAGCCTAGCGCTCTAAGGCGCTTCAGTCATGGACTGTGCGGCTGGTCCCGGCGGAGATTCGAGTCCTCCCTCGGGCATGGGTGTGCGTGTTTGTTCTTCTGTCCTTAGGATAATTTAGGTTAACTACTGTGTAAGCTTAGGGACTGCTGACCTTAGTAGTTAAGCCCCATAAGATTTCCCACACATTTGAACATTAAACATATGGATAGTAGAGTAATAGAACAACTCTCTCTTACTGGCAATAATCGTTTGTGTACTTGTGGAGAAATTTTTGTTTTTGCAGTGTTGTACAAATAATTCAGTGAATAATTTATAACTATTTGTGTAGTTTTTTAATAGTAACATTAACATGGTCAACCCTAGTTGGCATCAAAATCTTCCTAACTGTGTGTCATAAATATATTTTACATGTCTGTATTATTTGTATTGATTCTGGAAACAATTTTTAGTGTATATGTTAATAACTTTGTTAATAATAATCTTTTGCATATGGTGATAATTTTAATGAGCTTGTCTCACTATGACGAATTCGGCGCTGTCTTTAGATTGTTCGTAGTATGCGTGGAACTAGGTTTAGTTTTTTCAGTAGAAGTATCACTTTTAACATAGACAGTTGCTGACCATTTTGCCTCATTTCCTTAACCATAAAGTAGCTCACTCTCCTCCAAAACCACAGGATTTCTACGTCACTAGGCCGCTGTAACTAGCTGAGCAGCTCTCCATATCCATTCATAGCTTGACACAATAGCTGGGGTACTTTGCACAGTGCAATCTGTAACCTGCTTGGTTGGAGCACTTCATGGCAACTTATCATTCACATACCACTGAACCAAATGGTTTTATGTACAATATTTAATGGACTCGCCACTTGTAATGTCACTATCAGTAAATGGTGATAATATGGAAATATAACATCGGCCATGCCATCCTTCAGTCGTTTCTAAGACATGCAGTCGAAATATGATCTATTTATCATGTCAGAAGAGACTAAATTTGAATTTTTCTCCATGTTCAATGACTTGAAGCAGCAAAGTGAAAGGAATATGTTGTCACTTGACATAAAAAGCATGTATCTTAGCATACTTTAGATAATGTCACATGACAAGCAATGAAAAACTAGTGCTTGTCCTAGCAGCATTGAAATAACCAAGACTATGTATGGTTGCTAAGAAATCAAATATACAACCACTCATGTGGGTCATCAGAGTGTTAGAAGTCATTTAGGCTTAACAAAAATGGAAGGCATTGATAACGGCATCGTTAATACAATTCAATTCCAGACATACATGACAGTAAGAGAACCTCTATGTGCTTCCAAGTTAGAGGGAATTCTTTTGGCAATAAAATAGATTTATATGACATTAAGCAATGCAATAATATACGTTCAAATGTCTTGACATAAAGACATAGGTAAGCTAAGAACATCTTTGTGTAGGTTAACGAGATCAACATTAGCCCTGTGTGTTGTTCTACAAGTAACAAGATGTAAAAAGCCTATGACAACCACTCCACAGAAAAGAAGTCATCGTTCTCCTTGTTCTGAGTAGCACTGAAGGAGAAAAACTGGAAAAGTATCACATAGGCTGTTCTTGCTTCGATGGAACCAGTAGTTATTCTTGTGAATTAATTGTTTCCGTTTGGGCAGGGCACGATTCACAGATATGTGAGATATCTTGTTCGTTGTAATTATGTTGGGTATTTGTGTCATCTTTGGTGATAAGTGTCCACATTGTCTTCAGTCTGTTAATTGAGACCATTGTGGTAATTCCAATGGTATTAATTTCAAAGGAATGGGCTCCCCATTTGGCCACTCGAAATGGGTAGTTGCATGGAGGCTATAATGCCATTCCTAGAGTATCGTCAAGGAGCATGGTGTGTGTGGAATGCGTGAGTCTCCTATGTATGAATGGTTTCAGTAAGATGTGTGGCACTAGAGGAGGTACAAGCAAATTGCATATATCGTTACTGACACGTTGTATCACTGCCAGAAGATTCGAGGGCTCAGGCATGGGTGCCAGTAATACAAATTTGTTTTGCAGTGTTAATGTCTCACTTTAGAGTATCTATGTTACTGAGGTTTGTAGATCTTCTTTACACGCTCTATGTATACCAGGGGGTAGCCATGGGAGAGCTTTGGCCCATGTGCCTCCGAGGCATATGGTAGCCATCTTCATTGTGAAGTGCCATCTCTCAACTAAACCATTGCTTTGAGGGTTTTATGCCATTGCACTATGGTGAGAGATGCCACAGAGGTTACAGATAGCTGCAAAAAGTGTCAACTCATATTGATGTCTCTGGCCCATAGCGATAATATTTACACAACCAAAACCCGATATCCAGGCTGTAATAAATGCCTTAACTGTGAATTCCACTGTGATGTCTGTTAGTGGGATGGCTTCTACCTAGAGTGAAACTCTGTCAACCATGGAGAGGAGTTATTTTCAGCCCTCTGACACCGGTACCAGGCCCACAAGGACTAGGTGTATGTGATGGAAGTGCCCACGTCATATTTCAAAACTGCCAAGCATTGTTTGCACATTTCGACTGACTATACTTCACAGGCAGTCAATGTGCATGTGTGTCCAGTTAAGATAGTTTCTTCTAATACCCCACCAAACAAAATCGATTGTTGACTAACCATGTTATGGAGTGGATACCTGGGTGTGCAAGATTATGTATGCTATCAAAGACCATTTGTTGCATGGAGCTGGGCAAGATTGGGGCGAATCTTGTATTATGAAATGTCACAAAGGATATTGATTTCTGACCAACGGATTGATTGTCGTTCAGTTGTGGGTTGGACAAAGTGTATGTGAGCAAGGCTTGCAAGAATGAGTGTTTTTTTTGTTCTTCTGTTAGTGTGCTACAATCCTGTGTGAGAGAGGTTGTGTGAAGTTGTAACAGGTGGTCTGCTACTACTTTGTCTCTGCTGTGAAAGTGCCAAATGTTAGTTGAACATTGAACGATTAAATCTAGACACCAAAGGGTGTCTTATGGCCTCTACTAACGGCTTGTGTCAATGTAAATGAGGACAAGATACCATTCTGTGTCTTCCGGGTTGTTCCACATTGCTTCGTATGCTGCTATAACTTCTGGTCGAGGGCTGAGAATTTTGATTGTAAAGTTGTCAGTTTCTTGGAGAAAATCCTGAGATGCTGTATTATATCCGTTGCCATCTGTTGCAGTGTAGCTCTGATAGCTGAGTCGCTGGCATCAGTTGTAAGTGTAATTTAAGTGTCTGATACTGGATATGCCAAGGACACTGTCATCGTTAGAGATTCTTTACAGCGATCGAATGCCTTTTGAATTCTGTGGTCCACTCTATTTTCCGCTTCCCCTGTATGTGAGGGCGCGCTAGGGCGTCAGTAAGAGGTGCCTCTACATTTTCTCCATGAAGTAAATGGCGTCGATAAAAGTTCAGAATACCAAAGCACCGACGAAGGTCGTGGTAAGTTTGTGGGGGAGCAAGCTGGCGACCTGATTCAGTTCGATCTAGAGTCGGTTCTATGCCTTCTGCTTTGAGAGCGTAGCCAAGGAACGTGGCTTCTTGTTCTTGCAGTTGCGATTTGTCACCATTGATGACGACACCTGCGTCATGGAGAGTAATGAGAACTAAATCGAGGTGCAGTTTGGGGCTGTGTGTATTACATCATCAATGATTTGTTGCCACACTTGTGCTGCGTTTTCTGGGCCATGTGACACCACCAAAAATTCAAATAATCCAAATGGAACGATGATGGCGGTTTTACTGATATCATAAGAGCGCACGGGAATCTGATAGGAGGCTTTTCAGGAGTCAGTTGCGCTGAAAATCGTGGCTTCTGCGAGCGAGTGTGGGAAATGTTGGATGTTTGATACTGGGTAGCTATCATGTATCAGAACTGAGCGACGTGTAGTCACTGCAGAGTCTCACAGAAGCGTCTTTTCTTGTCACCAGCTTTATGGGCGCTGCCCAGGCGCTGGCAGAAGGATCATCTATCACTGTCGTGGCTGCCTGAAGAAGAGTTGGTGTGAGACACCGTGCCTTGTGGCAGGTGGACAGACCTGGGGTTGCGCTGATACAGTGTGCAGTACCGTGTCTAACCGCACGCTGATCGAGTTTAACCCTTGGTATGTTACACGATGGATTGAAATGTCCCCATTGCAATTTGGTAGTGCAACACGCCATGTGTTGTGATATAGGCAGGCTGTGGCCTAGTAACATACTTAGTAGTAGACCACTGTCAGTGTAGCACATGACATAGGCCATTTGTGTTGCAAATTGTAATTCGTGGCCTGTGATGATGTCGGTGCAAAAACCCCTGGGATGAGATGTTAGGCGGCATGGTAGCATAAGGCACAGTGGCAGCTGTTATATAAGAGCACAAGAGCACATGAACACCCTAACTTATGACACCTTGCGGATGTATTGGTTGCTTTTCTTTGTAATGTAGGTGCGGTAATCTGAAACACATGGCACTAAATCCACTGTGCTGTGCTATATTGCTCCTCTATACTCGGTGAAACTTGGCATCAGGGTTGTGAGAACACCTTCACTTGTGCACGTTTTAAGGAGGTTCAGCTCAATCGCAACTGGTGTGACGTAATTGCCTTACAGATCAAATACATACGAATTTGATATATGTGGTGTCACAGCCAGACACCACACTTGCTAGGTGGTAGCTTTTAAATCGGGCGCGGTCCGCTAGTATACGACGGACCCGCGTGTCGCCACTGTCAGTGATTGCAGACCGAGCGCCGCCACACGGCAGGTCTAGAGACACTTCCTAGCACTCGCCCCAGTTGTACAGCCGACTTTGCTAGCGAAGCTACACTGACAAATACGCTCTCATTTGCCGAGACGATAGTTAGCATAGCCTTCAGCTACGTCATTTGCTACGACCTAGCAAGGCGCCATTACCAGTATATTGAGATTGCACTTATGTATCAACAAGAGCGATGTTCACCAATTGTGGATTAAAGTTAAGTATTCCAAGAGCTTCGTACTTTATTTATTAGACTCAACTCCTTTAACTGTTCGAGACCTCACGCCAGCCTGCGTGAGCTTAACGCGTGCCTTTCGGCCTCCTCTAGCTATACGGTGTTGGCTCTTCTGCCAACACATCAATATATAATTTGCACAGTTCATGGTGTGGACTGATGGTCCTTCCTACTCAGCTACAGGTTTACGTTAATGGCACCAGGTGGAAGCACACTGCAGCACGCCTATGCATGTTCACTTGTCATAAATCCCACTAAGCGGTAGCACATTCCACACATATGCCATTTCACTCGTTATATGCTAAAATTAGGTCGGACGTCAGTATATGTTATAGTATTATTCACAGAAAAATCTATTTCATGGGGTTTTGAATGAGATACAGTATATTAAGTTTTGGATTTTATCATACAGTAATCCGTTTGAGGCGCTGAGAACCATGAAGCACATCTTTGTCGATTGTGAGACTGTAGCATTCGTTCATGTTTCTAACATCTGTCGTTCTTATGGTGTTTCAGGTTTATCTGTACTGTAGGCCCACATTGTGTGTACAAGGGCATTTCAAAAAGTAAAGATACAATGGCTTGCAATCCTTAAATAGAAAATTTATTTAGAATACGTCAGTTACATCTTATTAACTGAATTATTTGTTATTTTTCGACATAATCACCCCCGTTGTCCAATCATTTGTTAAGTCGGTGCACAAGCTTTTGTATCCCACAGTCATAGAAGGTTGCCGCCTGCTGTCGGAACCACATTTCAACTTCATCTTTGATCTTTTCAATGTCGTTGAATGATATTCCACCAAGTATTCAGGTAACGAAAGACATGGAAGTCGGTGGGCGCAAGGTCTACCTTATGGCGGATGGTCCAATACGTCCCATTTGAATTGTTTGAGTACTGCTTTGGTTACGAGCGCTGTGTGACGCCGAGCATTGTCATGAAGCAAGCGGACTTCACTTGTCAGCATTTCCCTGCATTTGTTTTGAATTGCCCTTCGAAGACGTTTCAAAGTCTGGCAATATGCATCAGCATTAATTGTCGTTCTAGGAGGCATAAATTCCAACAGAAGAATGCCTTGTCTGTCCCAAAACACAGAAGCCATGATTTTCTTCGCTGAAATCGACATTATGCATTTCTTGGCTTTTGGTGAATTCGAATGGTGCCATTGCATTGATTGTTCCTTGGATTCAGGTGTGTGGTGATACACCCACGTCTCATCACCTGTCACAATGTGATCAAGGAACTCATCACCTGCTTCAGCATAGCGTGTGAGAAAGTCGAGTGCAAAGCCCATCCTTTTCATTTTGTGTTCTTCCGTTAACAGTTTTGGAACCCAGCGTGCACTATTTCCTGTACCCTAACCTGACAGTCACAATGTCATAAAGAGTTGTCATTGACACGTCTGGTATGATCTGATGCAATTCTTTCAATGTGAGATGTCTATTTGCACGAATTGCTTCCTCCGTTCTCCGAAGAAGGGCATCAAATATCACAGATGACTGACCTGTTCTTTGTTCGTCATGAACATCAGTCCTACATTTAGGGAAATGACGACACCATTTCGTTACATTTTGTCGTTTCATAATGTTCCCATAAACAGAAACAATTTCTTTGTGAATATCCGCTGTTCGATGACTTTTTGCATGAAGAAAACGTATGATGGAGCGCACTTCGCATTTGGCGGGATTTTGAATCGGCACAGCCATTTTAAACACGACCTACTCCTACCAGAAGCAACGTTCAACTGCCGAACGACCGCGAGGAGAAAGCTAATGGTTCAAGGCTAACACCAGTGTTGCCAACTTGCTCGCCAAAACTCTTCTGTTACTCTGGCGTACCCTCGTATATATCAACATTCATGAAAAACTGTCTTTCTGGTTTCTCTGATATTAACTTAAATATGGGGGGAGGGGGTTGGGGGATCGAAGACGGCGTGCTTTTGGCCCTTATGACGCTCAGTGCCTCATTTGTATTCTAATCAAGTGGCCTTGTTGGTAGATACTACTACTGGAATTTAATAATTTCAACAAATGGCAGTTTATGTTTGCAGTTGGTTGCTTACTGTGCAGGAATTGTCTTTCCTGTGCAGTGTCAACATGGCTTCTGTTGAACCTATATTAAGCACTAACAGAAAACAAAACTACCAGGAAAAGTTAGTCGCAAAAAAAGTTGGACCTCCCAAACTAGATCTATTGCCTGAGAAAGTGGCAAAATCAAATAAGCGTGTCTACAGGCGGACACTTAACGAAGTGTATAGTAAGCGTAAGTTGCTGTGAGGGTGCAACGTAATAATGTCTGATTTTCAGCCCAGGAGTTAATTCGTTAATTAATACATGTATTAGAGACCTTGCACATTTGTCCAAAAAGATAAAAAAGCATGGAAACTTCCACTTGCACAGACATGCGAAACAGAGATTAGTGAAAGCTTAACATTATTTCGTTCTTGCCATAAACTGTACTTAATTCTTATTTGACAGCTGCTGAAGCTATATAAATATGTTGATAAGTATAACTGTTATACAGCATATGTTATTAATTTCGTACTCTCATATTTATCCGAACATTTGTGAACACCCAGAATCCATTCCTACGAGCCGCCACTGATAAGGCACCATGGTAGAGGTCAGGTTAAGAGATTGAACTACCCCTATCACCAGCTCAGCGACATTGGCTATGTAGAAGGTCCATTTACAGTATAATTTTTTTTGGAAACATGAATTGCGAAATTTCGAGTGCCATGTACAGGGATACCTGCACTATTAGCCACTTGCAAATGCTGTACTATGTTTGCAATGTTTAATTCAAATAGTAGGAAAAGTACGATGCACATGTCTGATCCTGTGTCGATGAGAAAGTACAGATTAGTGTCAAGATCTTGAATGTAGATATATCCATTGTGTGAAGTCACTGTAGATGAGGGGAGGTGACTCGTCTATGTATTGGTGGGTGGTGCGTATATTTCGTCCCACAGTTGTCTTTTAGACATTCCCAAGGCTGAAGACAGTTGTATGCTGATACACCTTATCACACATGATACCAGCAGCGTTCCAGGTGAGAATGGGTGCAGTTAGCTGGTGCAGTCGACTTGACTGTTGCTGTGGTGTCATGTACAGGTGGTGGCTCATTTTTTGTAGGGGAGCTTGTGATGACAGCTTTGTGTGAAGTCAGGAGGCATCGCAATTGTTCAGAGCGTGTGCCAGTCAGCCAGACAGAGGAGGCTTGGGTACCAAATTGATATTTCGACCATGCTGAACGACTCAATATAGTCTGCCCTCCGGGGCCAACTTCATATCCAGACTCTGATGGTGGCCATTATTGATCCACAGTCACCATATTTTGTGAGGCTATGTCTGTACACACTTGTTGCTCTGTATACAATACAGGGTGATTCAAAAAGAATACCACAACTTTAAAAATGTGTATTTAATGGAAGAAACATAATATAACCTTCTGTTATACATCATTACAACGAGTATTTAAAAAGGTTTTTTTCACTCAAAAACAAGTTCAGAGATGTTCAATATGGCCCCCTCCAGACACTCGAGCAATATCAACCCGATACTCCAACTCGTTCCACACTCTCTGTAGCATATCAGGCGTAACAGTTTGGATAGCTGCTGTTATTTCTCGTTTCAAATCATCATTGGTGGCTGGGAGAGGTGGCCGAAACACCATATCCTTAACATACCCCCATAAGAAAAAATCGTAGGGGATAAGATCAGGGCTTCTTGGAGGGGAGGCCAGTGATGAAGTGCTCTGTCACGGGCTGCCTGGCAGCCGATCCATCGCCTCGGGTAGTTGATGTTCAGGTTTCATAACTAACCTTTTTCGTAGGACTCTCCATACAGTTGATTGTGGAATTTGCAGCTCTCTGCTAGCTCTGCGAGTCGATTTTCCTGGGCTGCGAACAAATGCTTGCTGGATGCGTGCTACATTTTCATCACTCGTTCTCGGGCGTCCAGAACTTTTCCCTTTGCACAAACACCCAGTCTCTGTAAACTGTTTATACCAACGTTTAATACACCACCTACCAGGAGGTTTAACACCACACTTCGTTCGAAATGCACGCTGAACAACTGTCGTCGATTCACTTCTGCCGTACTCAATAACACAAAAAGCTTTCTGTTGAGCGGTCGCCATCTTAGCATCAACTGATGCTGACACCTAGTCAACAGCGCCTCAAGCAAACAAATGTACAACTAAATGAAACTTTATAGCTCCCTTAATTCGCCGACAGATAGTGCTTAGCTCTGCCTTTTGTCGTTGCAGAGTTTTAAGTTCCTAAAGTTGTGGTATTCTTTTTGAATCACCCTGTATAATTCGTTGGCTGAAGCAATGGGAACACTGCACTGCAGTCCTTGTTGATGGATTTGTAGCAGTATAACAGGAACAGGAAAATGGTCAAATTTGTGTCCATTGTTAATGCACAGTGGCATGGCACATGACAGTATTTTACAAGTAACACAGTGTACTCTGCTGTTGTGGGTCGCCAATGTGGCAGTACACTTCAATATATTAATAAGTGACGTGATAATAAGACGTGGACACTGTTATGTGTGGATAAACATTTGTTCAATACACAAGAATATAAGAGGGGAGTGCCATCTACGATTGCTCGGTCCGAACTGGCGTCTAGATTGCAGAGATTTTACATCCCCACTTTGCAGTATTGGTGAGTGATTCTCTTTGTGTCGATGTCTTTGATGTCTCCATATGTGTGGAACAGGAAAATGGTTAAATTTGTGTCCATTGTTAATGCGCAGTGGCATGGCACATGACAGTATTTTACAAGTAACACAGTGTACTCTGCTGTTGTGGGTCGCCAATGTGGCAGTACACTTCAATATATTAATAAGTGACGTGATAATAAGACGTGGACACTGTTATGTGTGGATAAACATTTGTTCAATACACAAGAATATGAGGGGAGTGCCATCTACGATTGCTCGGTCCGAACTGGCGTCTAGATTGCAGAGATTTTACATCCCCATTTTGCAGTATTGGTGAGTGATTCTCTTTGTGTCGATGTCTTTGATGTCTCCATATGTGTGGTAAATCACTTTTCTTTTGCAAATGCGTTTAAGCTAAGCGTGTTTATAAATTCTTTCAATGATAATACAATGTTCTGGTTGGCTGTAAACATCAAGCTTACTTCGTGTTGTATGCCACAAAAATTGGTGAAATTCGTATTTCCCACCTAAGTGTGGCTCACTTCACAAGTTTGAAGCTGTAATTTTATTGGGTTTGTTTCCTTAAAACAATACAGCTGCTACAGTTGCTTATTAAGGTTACAGAAGACAATTAAATTTTAAGTATACAACTATTTTGCATACACAAAATTACAGATATCAGTATTTGACATGTCGGAGGTTTATATCCACATCTTGCAGGTAAAATTCTGTTAAACAACATTCAGAGCTGCTTCTGTTTTCATGACAATACGATTAACACGTTTGGTCCAGGATAATCTGCTGTCCAGAAGAGGCCTGAATAGCTTTGCTGACTTTTGTACATTTAATCTAAAAGGTCCCAGGCTGATAGTATTCGTTGGGTTTTGAGGGTATCAGAATCACACTGTTCCTCAGGGATAATTCAGGTAGTAGATCAGCCGCATTATTCATCTGTGAGCAATGCAGTTCTAAGCTGACAGAAGCTGTTTTCCAATTCTGCTGCAAATAAAGAATATAAGAGGGGACTTTGAATAGCACATTGAGGTATTCCTTTCGGCACTGAGAAGATTCTGTGTTGTCTTGCTGTATAATGTAAGCGGTTCTGTGATGTAAATTATTCTGAAGAACACAAAGACAAATATGTGGGACACCAAACTTTTGCGTAAACAAGAAAACATCATCACAGTGATAAGCTGCCGGAATATCTGAGAATAAATCTGTAATATAAGCATTCTAAGCAAAGGTTTTCTCGACTTGTGTCATCAGGATTCTTAAATAGTCAATGGTGTTCCTCCCTTTATGGAAGCCGTAAGGAGCCACAGCTATGGTCAAGAGCTAGACCCAAGTTGTCTTCGATCACAGATACTGAATGTAGGTCCACCCCCTTAGCTGAGTGGTCAGTGTCTCTGACTTCCATGCAGTGGGCGAAGGTTCAATCCCTGGCCTTTTTGGAGATTTTCTCTGCTCAGGGGCAGGGGGTTGTTTTGTCCTCCTCATCATTTTATCGTCATCGACACACAAGTTGTCCATGTGGTGTCAACTGAAAAGATTTGCAATTCAACTGGCCAAGCTTTTCCAGGTAGGGACTCCCAGCCATCAGTGCCATACAATCATTTCATTTCATTCGCTGGATGTATGTGACTGCTGAGACACGTTTCTAGGGCCTGATGTGCAATTGCAGCTCCATGCTTATGAAGTGACCTGAGTGTTGGTGGGACATACGAATTTCAGTGATATTTATGTGTTAGCCAACACAACAGCAACCTGATCTTTACAACCTACCACTCCACTGTGATATGACTGAAAGTACATATCAACACGCCGAAATCAAATGCAACTGTAAAAAAAGATGTTTTACTTATTGTGTTATATACTCGTTCTCTGCTGGTGACAGAGGCTGAACCCAAAATCGACTTACATGAAGTAGTTTCTTCCTCCATATCACTGGCACATGAACCGCTTAAGACCACTCTTTACTATTTTAATCACGAATATAAGAGAAAAGAGGAAAAAGCACAGCACTACAGTAATTTAGTTGTTCAAATTTATCAAGGGACATTCTTATTGATTCTCCTTCTTCATACAATTTAATGCATCTTCCTGTATGACATCATTAAGACCGTCAAAGCATCTGACATTCGCTTGGCTGGATGGCTTACTTATTTTGCATAAGCAGACCTGATTGTGGACTCTAGTGTGAACATATGTATTGGTGGATGCAGGTTTCAGGTGCAGTACAAATCAATTTGTAACTGCAGTTGTGTAAATTTTCGTGAACAAAATAAGTGAAATTCACCTCAGAAGTGGATGATGTGAGGTCAGCCTTTTCCTTTCTCAACTATGCGTTCTCTAACCATGTCTACACTTAAGTTGTGTTTTTGTGAACATCGTGGAGTTTACTTGTGACTTTACTATTTTTACAAATAATGAGCTTGTCAAATAATTTGTCCCTGACGACGCTCATGAATACTTGAAATGATTTGTTGAGACATTTCACGTTTTTGTCATACAGATATATGTATTTTATGGCTTGGTGTAGTCTTTCAGGATGCATGTTTGTGCTAACACCGCTGTTTGTTCTGTAACGATATGCTCAGAACCTGGTGTTTTAGCATATTGTTCTTGGAGATACAACTCTAACTCAATGGTGTAGTCACGGGGGAGGGAGGGAGTGGGATTCTGGCACAGCCATGACAACAGGCGGCACAAATGGTGGGTGGCAGGTAGTGACCAAGCTGGATAATCCTGTCTGCATGGTCATTAGATTAGTTAATGCATTTTCATTCTGTCTACATAGGTTTTTACACATAATATGAAGGCAACTGAACAAATGGAACTGGTTCAAAATGAAGGTGTGAGATTACACCATAAACTAGGTTTACTTGAACTCTTCGTGATAGCTTCAGCCAGAAGAGGAAAAAAGTTTTGATCTGTTGTCAGAGGGAATAGTTAATAATATAAGTGTTGGAACAATGATTTTCGAATAGGTAACAACAGTGTCATTAGTATGAATAGATTGGTTAGTTCATATACTGGCCACGAGAGACTTCGTTCTGGCTTGTTTGCCACAATGAATAATTATTGTTTTGTTTACTCCTCAATACTTATACTTTCAGTTATTGATTCCTGCAATGTTATCCTGCAAGGCTTCTATCAGGAAAGCCCACAATACCTGGATATGGTTATGAATACCAGTGTTCATTATATCTGTGGTGTTCGACTCTGATCATATTTCACCATCATATGCATAGCTATCCTGGCTGCATGCAGACAAGTGCAGAGATTTCCATACTCTCTGTCTTCCCTAATCGCTTATTAACGAACACTGTCCCTCATATTTCTCCTCAGCCCTAACGTTGTTATCTGAACAACATGGCATAAACACCCATTCCCATGAGAGCAAAACCTTTCTAACCCACTCCATATCATCCAGTCACTTTCTTTAAGTCTTCCTCAGTGGCAGGAACCCAACTAGAGTAACCTCTGGCATTATAGTAGGGAACTGAATAACATCTCCAGCTTTAGAAGACAGTTAGCGACATTGCTGCTGAAGCAGCAATAAGAATTATCATTGTCCCTGTACACACTCGTTATCCTTGTGCATCCATCTTTCCGACCAGATCTTACTCTCTTCCCAGGATTCTTAGCTGGTGCAATCTCCCTACATTTCCCTTCCCTAGACCTCACTATATCAGAAAACATCTATTTTGTGCATCTTTATATTCTTTTTATCTCCAACACTATTATTATTATTGTTATTATTATTATTATTATTATTATTACTCTTAATGCTACTAGTGGCAGCAGCTGCTGTAGTACAAGCACTGTCACTATTGGTTTTATTATTCATTGTATTACTTGCTCACACTGCCACTTCAGACACTCAGATTGTTTTAATACTATTTGTCATATAAAAATTGTAATTTTTTTAGGAAACTATGGTGTAAAAAAGGTAGCCTTTATGTGAAACCATTATCCAGTGTAAGAGCGTGGGGGCCGAGAATATTAGCCAGCCGCACACCCTCAGGAAGTCAGCAGTCGCAACTGCATTGTAGGCTGCCCTTTTGACGATCGCGATGTCGAGAATGTCGCGTTGGCCGCGCTTTGGGTAGTGTACGGGATCAAATCGACCCAGCGCTATGGCGTCATGGTCGTTAACTAACTGGAGTAGCCTCCTCCCGCAGTTGTTGGTGACCTAGGAGTTCCACTCCAGGTGTTTGTCTTTGAGATAGCCACCAGTGAAGTTTCCAAGGTATCGACAGCAGCGTCTCGAAGTCTTTGGGTTGCAGGAGTCCTGTCGGCTGCCAGAAAGCCGACACGAACGTTTCTTGGCCAGCTGAAGTGCTGAACATAATGCCCATGGTCTCCAGTATTGCCATCTCTAGGAGTTGCACTTGTTAGTGGTGCAGCGTCATCATCACATAAACTGCCATCCTGCCTCCCTGAGTCGTCCGATTGGAGCAATAGCATCAGAAATTCGCCCCACACATATCCACGCCAGGTTTCAGCCATGTTTCAGAGACGAGGCAGACGTCCACGTGCTCACCATGCAGAAACTGCTGAAATTCTCCTGTTTGAATGCTGATGGTGTTTGCTTTCCACACACAGATGGTTAGTCCTTGGGTGTATTTATCCATATGTGGAACTCGAACAGTAGGCTGTGGGGTGGCAGACTCATGGGCTGGACACTTCCTCCTTCATCTGCACTAGAGGCCTGCCTCAGCTGGTGCACGATGCTCCATTGGTGGTCCACTCCCACGAATGGCTACCGCTGGATAAGCAGCAGCAGAAGCAAAGCTCCTTCCAGGTTGATCCAGTGCGGAAGAGATTGGTTGTCGTTGTTTTGCGGCCACACGCTGGAACGCACAAGGCAACAAGACAAGAACAAACATATTAGCAGTGACAACTGAGAGGACAAAGCCAATACAAAGTCAACAATTTCAGCATGAATCTCCAAAGCAGGAACAGCTGGATCTGCTTAACCTTCATCAGCTGTGCATGATTGCACTCGGGCCACATCTGCCTGCCTGTTAGGAGTTCAATTCGTCAGCACACCTGACGATGGGGACATGTCTGATCGCCAAAATATTGTGTCTGTTTGACACTATGAAATGGCAGCACACCAGTGGACGGTTCAAGTACCAGCAACATGGGGGCGAACATTGTCATAAAGAAGTCTGATAGCATTGGCATTAATGTTGTGAACAATATCGTACAGCACAGCATAGGAAATGTTGAGCTGCTATGTAAGATTCGCAATTGCACTCGCCAGTAGTTCACGATTGCTGCCTCTATGGCTCTGACTTTCTGAAGGGTTGTAGCCGTTATGGGCCACCTGGAGCGTGGCGAATCACTAAGGTTCATGCAGTCCTGTTGGCTGAATGCACACTACCTGTAGTCATTGTTGTGGTCCATACAGTCGTCCCTATACACGCTACACATGTTCTTATGAATATCACTCGGTTTATGCCCATGTCTTACAGATATCGAACTGCACTTCGCTGCTCTTAACAAATTGACGACTGTAACATGCGCGCCATGTTTGTTTCCAGTTCAGGCTTTTCTCGCTGGAGCTACACGTGAAAACTAAATACCATCTGTAGAGCAAACTTCATACTGTGTCATCTTGAAATTCCAACATTCCAGCTGCTGTACGAATGGAGAAAAAATATTGTGCGTTATTTACCGATCTTCCCTCGCAAAACAATTTGTTGCCTATTGGACAGATACCTAGGACATTAGAGGCGAACGAATCCAAAACATAGCGAAGCTGTGACGTTCCTTTTCCCGTTTTCGCGATGTCTATGACAACACACGCTGTCTTCGTCCCTGTGCTCCAGGTGACATGAGACACACTCTACTTCGTTACAGAAAGTACTCTTAACAACATCATGACTGCTAAAAAAACGTTAATTACATTTTTATCGACGGTTCTAGAAATACTGAAAGAGCCACCTTAAATCGCTAAACAAGAATATCCCGTCACAGCTGCTTTTAGCCCTAGCTATAGAGAACTCCATTTTCTCAACAGAAAACCTTCTTTAACTAACTATTACTTCTACTACCTGTCATATGGCTGCCACCGAAAGATAATGCCATGCTTAAGTTAATGCATAATCACTCACTCTCAAAAATCAGAGCTGCAAATTAAAAAAATCTCCCATGTGTTTCCCATACCCCACTGGATGTCTGCCTGTGGTCTAGACTCAGCAAAGGTTTATTATTAGGTAATCTAAATCTCTAGTATGGAGGACATTCCTTTTAGATTAAATGTTTCAGCTTTCACCCCAGTATAAGCATTCCCATTCTTCTCTGCTACAAGCAGTTTCCTCCTTGGTGTCGCTTTCTGGCATAACTATTCGTTGCTACTACTTTCAGTCTAATATATACACTCCTGGAAATTGAAATAAGAACACCATGAATTCATTGTCCCAGGAAGGGGAAACTTTATTGACACATTCCTGTGGTCAGATACATCACATGATCACACTGACAGAACCACAGGCACATAGACACAGGCAACAGAGCATGCACAATGTCGGCACTAGTACAGTGTATATCCACCTTTCGCAGCAATGCAGGCTGCTATTCTCCCATGGAGACGATCGTAGAGATGCTGGATGTAGTCCTGTGGAACGGCTTGCCATGCCATTTCCACCTGGCGCCTCAGTTGGACCAGCGTTCGTGCTGGACGTGCAGACCGCGTGAGACGATGCTTCATCCAGTCCCAAACATGCTCAATGGGGGACAGATCCGGAGATCTTGCTGGCCAGGGTAGTTGACTTACACCTTCTAGAGCACGTTGGGTGGCACGGGATACATGCGGACGTGCATTGTCCTGTTGGAACAGCAAGTTCCCTTGCCGGTCTAGGAATGGTAGAACGATGGGTTCGATGACGGTTTGGATGTACCGTGCACTATTCAGTGTCCCCTCGACGATCACCAGTGGTGTACGGCCAGTGTAGGAGATCGCTCCCCACATCATGACGCCGGGTGTTGGCCCTGTGTGCCTCGGTCGTATGCAGTCCTGATTGTGGCGCTCACCTGCACGGCGCCAAACACGCATATGACCATCATTGGCACCAAGGCAGAAGCGACTCTCATCGCTGAAGACGACACGTCTCCATTCGTCCCTCCATTCACGCCTGTCGCGACACCACTGGAGGCGGGCTGCACGATGTTGGGGCGTGAGCGGAAGACGGCCTAACGGTGTGCGGGACCGTAGCCCAGCTTCATGGAGACGGTTGCGAATGGTCCTCGCCGATACCCCAGGAGCAACAGTGTCCCTAATTTGCTGGGAAGTGGCGGTGCGGTCCCCTACGGCACTGCGTAGGATCCTATGGTCTTGGCGTGCATCCGTGCGTCGCTGCGATCCGGTCCCAGGTCGACGGGCACGTGCACCTTCCGCCGACCACTGGCGACAACATCGATGTACTGTGGACACCTCACGCCCCACGTGTTGAGCAATTCGGCGGTACGTCCACCCGGCCTCCTGCATGCCCACTATACGCCCTCGCTCAAAGTCCGTCAACTGCACATACGGTTCACGTCCACGCTGTCGCGGCATGCTACCAGTGTTAAAGACTGCGATGGAGCTCCGTATGCCACGGCAAACTGGCTGACACTGACGGCGGCGGTGCACAAATGCTGCGCAGCTAGCGCCATTCGACGGCCAACACCGCGGTTCCTGGTGTGTCTGCTGTGCCGTGCGTGTGATCATTGCTTGTACAGACCTCTCGCAGTGTCCGGAGCAAGTATGGTGGGTCTGACACACCGGTGTCAATGTGTTCTTTTTTCCATTTCCAGGAGTGTACATCAAAAAAAGTTTTGCATCACCTCGTTTCCGAGAGTTCCGGAACCTGTACAGAAAATTGGAATAGAGATCAACATAAACATCATTTCCGCTCTTTTTATTGCTCATGAAAACCACATATTGCATGTTTTACGACCATACAGTGAGACCTCCAGGGATGGTGGTCCACATTTCTGTGCACACCGGTACATTTAATATCCAATAGCACGTCCTCTTGCATTGATGCATGCCTGTACTCGTCGTGGCATACTATCCACAAGTTCATCAAGGCACTGTTGGTCCAGATTGTTCCACTCCTCAATGGCGATTCGGCGTATATCCCTCAGAGTGGTTGGTGGGTCACGTCGTCCATAAACAGCCCTTTTCATCTATCCCAGGCATGTTCAAGAGGGTTCATGTCTGGAAAACATGCTGTCCCCTCTAGTCGGGAAATGTTGTTATCCTGAAGGGAGTCATTCACAAGATGTACATGATTGGGGGGCGAATTGTCCATGAAGACGAATGCCTCACCAGTATGCTGCTGAATGGGTGCACTATCAGTCGGAGGATGCCATTCATGTATCGTACAACCGTTATGGCGCCTTCCATAACCACCAATGGCGTAAACCAGCCCCACCTAACGCCACCCCAAAACAGTAGGGAACCTCCACCTTGCTGCACTCACTTGACAGTGTGTCCAAGGCATTCAGCTTGACCGGGTTGTTTCCAAAAACTTCTCTGATGATTGTCTGGTTGAAGGCATAGGCGACACTCATTGGTGAATAGAACATGATGCCAATCCTGAGCGGTCCATTCGCCATGTTCTTGGGCCCATCTCTACCGCAAAGCATGCTGTCATGGTTGCAAAGATGGATCTCGCCATGGACGTTGGGAGTGAAGTTGCACATCATGCAGCCTATTTCGCACAGTTTGAGTCATAACACAACGTCCTGTGACTTCACGAAAAGAACTATTCAACATGGCTGAGTCGCTGTCAGGTTTCCTCTGAGCCATAATCCGTAGGTAGTGGTCATCCACTGCAGTAGAAGCCCTTGGGCGGCCTGAGCGAGGCATGTCATCGACAGTTCCTATCTCTCTGTATCTCTTCCATGTCCGAACAACATAGCTTCGATTCACTCCGAGATGCCTGGACACTTCCTTCATTGAGAGCCCTTTCTGGTACAAAGTAACAATGCAGACGAGATCGAACCGCGCTATTGACTGTCTTGGCATGGCTGAACTACAGACAACACAAGCCGTGCACCTCCTTCCTGATGGAATGACTGGAACTGATCAGCTGCTGGATCCCCTCCGTCTAATAGGCCCTGCTCATGCATGGTTGTGAACATCTTTGGATTGGTTTAGTGACATCTCTGAATAGTCAAAGGGACTGTGTCTGTGATACAATATCCACAGTCAACGTTTATCTTCAGGAGTTCTGGGAACCAGGGTGATGCAAAAATTATTTTGATGTGTGTATTATAAAAAGTTTATGCATGACGGTAAGCTATTGTAAGTCGTGAAACTCTCCTGAATCCAGCAAAGCCAGCTGAATTCATCCCATCAGCTAGTTGTAAGCTGAGAAAATGTAGCATGCCAGTCCATACACAGACTGGATGCATATCATGTAGTGTTCAGTGGAAATGCCTACTAAGGTCATATTGACAAGGAAGTATTACAGACTTAACATACATAAAAGTACTCCCCAAACATAAATCAGAACAACATAATTTATTGCTATGAAAGCCTGTTCTCTGTAGGTCCAGATGTAGCAAATTATTTACTTCTCATTGCATGAAAGTATGTATTTTCTTTGTTGTAACTGTTTTGGATACATGATTTTTTCTTTGCTGTTATGGACAACTCACACAAACATGTTATGTAAATAATTTTTGAGAACTTATCTGTTCGGGATAAAGGCAAACATAGAAGACACTAAGAAAATATGCAGGTAAAATAAATTCTAACGTCCCTATCTTCTGATTACAAGTATTAACTAAATATTGCTACTCATTGTCAACGATCTTAATTATATTTTGCTTAATTGAGTGAGAAAGGAGCGGAAAATTTAGGGCTTGTATAGGCTAACAAAAATCCACATTATGCCACTGCTCTAACTTAGTTGTAACAGGATCTAAAATCAGTCACTCCATTGCTAGAGAAATGTAATTAAATTCATTTAATTCAATTTCTTCATTCATCCAATAACTGTATAGATATAGTCAATTCATAGCCAGGGCTAGTGACAGTAAGATTTCTTATATGTAAGGTGTTTACAATTAATATAAAAGTACAACCATCTTACATCAGTATACGTAAATAATTTTACTTTCTCATATTCAGATATTCTTCAACGTTATAAAAGTTATGCATTATTAAAAATCATTTTACCTCTACTCAGAATTTATTAAACTCCTTAACTTTCTTTATAGTTGCAGGCAAGGCATTCAAAAGTATTTTTGTTTGGCAATGAAGATTTTTTGGTAACAGTTTTTTTGTGGATATCTCTGCGAAAGTTATCTCGGTTTCTTGTTTTGTAGTTATGAACCTGGTTGTTCGATGTTTGAAAATTCCTGGCGAGTCTTCAGAAAGCGTACACATTCATGAATGTATAAACCAGGAAATGCCATTATTTTAAATTCTTTAAATGTTTCCCTGCATGGCTCTCTATAGCAAACTCCTTTCATTATTCTAACAGCCATTTTTTTGAAGTTTGAAAGTTTGTTTGCCATACCTGTATTTCCCCAGAAGATCACATCATATCTAAGCAGGCTGTTTATGTAAGCTTAATAGGCACGCAACAGTGATTCAATTCTGTGGTAGTCCTGAAGCATTTTTGCTACATAACAGTATTTACTTAGTTTTTTGCTCAAAAATTCTAGATGCTTCTACTATCTCAATTGCTCATTGTAATATTAGTAATTTTCGCCTCACAAACATTAATATACGCTCAATAGTAAGCGCCTGATGGCCTAAAGTTATCGAACAATTGTAAAGTAAAAGAAATGAACCATCGCATAGCAGCGACAGAATCTATTATTCTTTATCTTTGCCGTTCTTGCGCGGTGCCAGTAAATCTCTATGTATATGTATCGATTAATGGTATAAAAGAGAATTTTGTTGTTTCAAGACAAATGAGGCTTTTGGCGCCTCACCTTTTACTGTTTGTATTCCATGAGAGGCGGACGCGGACTTGCTGTGTTCCGCAACTGTATTTTATATTCTATGTGAAAATATTGAGTGAAAATGCTAAATGTTATTTTTTTCAATCAGAAAGCATGTAGTTTCTGGTAACTGATTACGAACAGACAGCATCAAGAGGACATTTTGACTGTTATGTATAAAGTATTTAACCACTATGGTCATCTATTGTAATTTAATATGAAAAGGTACGTAGCATTAAAAAAAGGAGTGTGTTAAAGATAAGTGTGCTTATTTTCTTAAATTAACCGTGATGATTCCATCTCCTTATTTACCTGGATGCTAATTATTTTGTGTTACTTCATCATCAGAAATTACGATCACGCTGATGGGCCGAAAGCAGCATGAGGCAGAAGGAACATTATCGTTTTCCTATTATTTCTGAACCAACTTTTTTTGTGTAGTGTTGCATTTCTTTTAAAGCCTATAAATCTTCTGGTCCCTTAGTGTTGATCCGGGTATGACTACATCGCGACTATAAAAAATGCACAGAAATGATCATGTTTCTTCCGAACGATCTCATATATATATATATATATATATATATATATATATATATATATATATATATATATATATATCAATATGCTGCTCTTGTTCAGGTATTTAATGCTCAATGTATGTTATTATAATAGTGTAATCAATCCCCGATTCTGTTGCCAAGTGGCCCACCAAAATATTCACCTTTTCGACATAAAAAAAGTAAAAAATTCTTTTTTTTCGTCCCCCAAGAGCAACGCTACACTTGGCGCCCGAACAGGGACTTGATCAAAAAAAAAAAAATCATTTCATGTATGTGTTTAAAAATTTTTTCAGTGCTTGTTCTAGTAATTGTTTCATTTTTTCATGTGGATGCAGTCCACCTGAGAAAGAGAAGTGGGAAAACCTTTTAATTAATTCAGAAGAACGATTGATGAAATTACCGAAAAACGCGAGTATCTAGCCGTATCATCATCAAGACAGCCATAGTAAGTCAAATTTTTATACGCAGTAGCCAAGCTTTCGTAGTGACGTTGCGTCTTTCGAGTTGATCAGAACTTAAACCTGTCTTTCCTTGCCTTGAAACAGCTTTATTTCAATTTGTTCATAACCCATTCTTATGTAGTTAAATTCAGTGAAACTGTACCATTGTTCTAATGGTTCTAATGGCTCTGAGCACTATGGGACTAAACATCTGTGGTCATCAGTCCCCTAGAACTTAGAACTACTTAAACCTAACTAACCTAAGGACATCACACACATCCATGCCCGAGGCAGGATTCGAACCTGCGACTGTGGCAGTTGCGCAGTTCCGGACTGAGCGCCTAGAACCGCTAGACCACCGCGGCCGGCTGTACCATTGTTGTCAGTCCATAAAAAAATTACGTTATGGCGGATAACTACACTCAAAACTGGTAAAACGTGTGATATTTCATTTGTTTGTAATTAGTAGGAACCATCTTGTCTTCTTGGCGTACATGAACGTCAGTTGTTACCCAGAGTTAAAATTTCATCTTAGGTCCCAGTAAGCCATAGCACTACGTCACAGACAAACGACTGACGGCAGTGACAAACAATATCTGTAGCATCTTGACGTTTTACAAATAATTCATGAACATGGCTGACGGTAAACAGCGGACACAAACAAAAGCAGACGACAGCTGTGATGCGAATGGACCTCACTATCCATTAAGATCACGCGCGATAGGTACACGAGCGGAGGCAGAAGCAGCCTCGACCGAAGTTTTAGAAGCTGGTCCTAGTGTGCAAACTATTCCCGCTTTTGAAAAAAATTACTTGGCTGCAATGATCGAAGCAATAATGGAACGAAAGTTCGAAAGCCAAAAACAGGAAAGATTAGATGAAAAGGCCCGCGAAGAAAAAGAGAAGGCCGAAAGACGGCATAATAAAAATCAGGTCCTTACAAATCTGTGCAACTCAGTAAAAGCAGACATAAATTCAGTAAAAACTGAAATAAATTCGGTAAAAACAGAAATAAATTCGGTAAAAACAGATCCGCAAACGGAGATAAATGACCTAATTACACGGCTAAATTCGGTAAAGGCCGAACTAAAGGCAGACATAACAGCTGATTTAAATACCCTGTTGGGTAATGTCCAAAGTCAAATCAGTAGTCAGATCACGACCATGAGGCTAGAAATTGACACACAAGTAGAGTCAAAAATAGAGGATATTTCAAAACGGTTAGATAAGAAAATCAAAGCAGCCAAGGGAGAGATAAATTCAAAAGTGATGGAATATCAAAAACAAGCTGCGACATTAAAAGAAGATTATACTGCAATCTCTGATGAGGTCAAAGGTGTTAAAACCGCGGTAGACACGATCGAGAATGTTGTTGATGATCTTTCCAGATTGAGACTCTTAATGTAGAAGATCAAATAAAGAATACTGTTAAGTCACATGAAGCATTGTCCGACCACTACCAAGAGTGGATTAAAAACAAATACGGATTCATACTTGGTCAAGAACGAACTCAGGGAAACTGTCAAAAACGTGATCTTTGAAATATTGGCAGCCCCTGGAAAAACAGGAGACACGGTCATGTCAGAATTAGGCCAGATAAGACGAACGTTAGATCAAGATTTACCTGAATGGCGTCAACAGATAGTTGATGAAGTTCGTACACTAAAATGTCAAGTTGAAAATTCCCCACCTTCCGTGTCAGGAGAGTGGAATAATTCACCACGATGTAATGAACAACAGCAGGTACATTACCGTTCATCATTTGATAACGCTCAAACTCATAGTTCTATAGAAGCACAATTTAACCAGAGTAACAGCCCACCCACTTTTTTCAGTTTGATGCAGGAGGAAAGCGTGATCAAACATCGTGTTTTTCCGACCTTTCACCCACAGAAAAGAGAAATTCATCCTATAGTGTTCCTCCGAAACTTTTCGGGAATTTTCCCGAATAGCTGGAGTGACCGCCAGCGAATTCAATTCGTTAGTGGATTTATCGTAGGCGATGCTGCCTTATGGGGAACCGAAATGGTCGACTCTTGTAAATGTTACAAAGAGTTTGAACAGATGTTTTTAGCTAAATTCTGGAGTTCTGGTGTGCAGCAGCGCCTGAGAAGAGGTTTACAACGCCGAAGTATTTAACAGTAAGCGCGGTAGTTTGAGAAGATATTTTGAAAAGTATTTAGCGAAAATCAAGTTCTGTGATTCGCCGATCACCGTCAAAGACGTTATTATGATTCTCAAAACTAAGCTACCGATTGCGATCAGAGAAAAGTTAGTAAACGTGTCTGAGGACGATACGGACACTTTCCTATCTGTGTTCGACTCGTTAGATCTGATTTACGAGGACGCCAGAGTTGATGTTGGCAACACCCACTTCAGTGCAGGCGGCCAGCACAATACAGAATACGCAGGCAACAATGGTGGCCGAGCGAAAGCGCGTCACAGCGACAGCCAGTACCAACCCCACAACGGTTTAAAAAATAAACACACTACGTACTCCAACAGCAAATACAAAAATAAGTACAATAACGGCCAGAGATACAATCCAATATGTAATTCGTCACCACCTCAGTACGAAAATGCACATTATAACACACAGCCCCAGCAATATGGGAACACGCAACTGATCAACGGTAATTATCAAAAAGATCAGTCTTACGATTCAAATCGTCAGTGGAAAGGAAATAAATGGCATAATCAAGGTGGAGACCAACGTACAGCTTTCAGTAACGATTACAATCAACACAAGCCACAGCAAAATACCTTTCAGCCACAAAATATACACTTCACGCAACAAGCGAACGGACCTTTGGGAAGTCTGAAGCCTAAACGCCCGCATAATACGCAAATTTATTATGCGCAAGCGAATACGCCAGGACAACAAGATCCATTTCCAACCGAGTTCGTACCACAAAACCAACACCAGTTCCAGACGGAAGAAACTTTAAGAAATATAAATCAGCAGGAAAGTAAGCGTCGAGCGGAAAATTAAAAGCAGCACCTTTGAGCCTCCTAGAGGATGCTGCAGGTTTGAATGGGGGCACCCTGTCCCTTAGTCCACACGAAATTAAAGCAATTAGGTATGACAAAGAGACAAACTTACGGGATGATCTAGTAGCAGACACTGAGACGAAAGACAATGATGACGTATGGGACGAACAAGTTCAAGCTTCCATAAGAGTATCAATTGCCAACATACCAGTAACAGCCATTGTAGATACAGGAGCTAATATAAATGTCTTATCTTTATGTTTATTTAAGCAAATATCCTCTGTATGCAAAGTTTTATCACTTCCAATTCAAGGTTGCACTGTACCGGGAGCAATTGGTCCACTAACACAACGTGTAAATCTTCAGACTCAGCTTCAAATCCAGATAGAGTCTATTTCAGTAACGTGCATTTTTCTTATTGTTAAAAACCTATCAGTGCCATGTATCCTGAGTATGGAATTCTTGAGGCAGACGAAAGCTAAAATTGACATCGAGTGTGGAATCTGTACTCTAGTAGCGAGCCAGCAACAAGTAACTGTAAATTTGTTAAGAAGTAAGGTGAAGACAAACTTTGGGGTGCTTCAAATAACAGTACGGCCATGGACTAAAAGACAACAGTACAGTCAGACAGAAGACGTGACAGATCCTGAAAGTGTTAATGACGATGAGTATAAAGACCTAATTCCCGGTCAGAATGAATTATACGGTAAAGCTAGTGAGTCCACTGAATTATCCAAACAACAGAAGAATGAGCTTTACAAATTGTTAACAGATTACGCTCAAGTATTTTCTAAGAAACCTGGACTAATAAAAGGCTTTGAATATCGAATGGATGTCCTGCCCCATTCAACCTACTGTAGAACAAGCTATTCCATTCCATATGCGAGACGCGAAGCTGTCAAGTGCGAGATCAGGAAAATGTTACGCTGGAATGTGATAGAAGTATCTCATTCACCTTATTCGAGTCCTTTATTGTCTGTACTAAAATCAGATGGTAGCGTAAGGCTAGTCCTAGATGCAAGATTAATCAATAAAATTATAGTACCCATAAGAACGAGACCAGAGGCTCTTGAAGAGCATCTGCAGAAGTTTCATGGAGTTAAGTATTTGAGCACCCCTGATATGAAAAGCAGTTACTGGCAAGTAAAACTTGCGCAGGAGTCTAGGAAGTACACTGCGTTTATATTTGCAGGTAGATCTTACCATTTCAAAGTTGTACCGTTTGGACTAAATGTGAGTTCCGGAATTTTTATTTCTGCCCTTAACTATGTACTAGGCCCTGAACTTTTAGATGAAGTAACAGTCTATGTGGATGACGTTCTTGTAGCATCGAGAAATTGGGAAGATCATGTGGCCCTTCTGCAAAAGATATTTCAACGATTCAGAGAGTATGGTGTTACAGCAAATCTTAAGAAATCCAAGTTTGGAAAAAGTGAAATTAAATTTTTAGGAGACATCATCACCCCTGAAGGAATTAAACCTGACCCGGAAAAATTGTCTGCTATAGAAAACTTTCCAACCCCTGTTACAAAAAGGCAACTGAGAGGATTTATCGGTCTTACGTCATTTTTCAGACGTTTTGTTCCCGATCAGGTATTGAACAATCCCGCTCTTCACAACCTTTTAAAAAAGAATTCACATTGGAATTGGACGCCGGAATGCCAAGACGGATTTAAGAAAATTAAAGACAGTCTGGTTAACAGTAACATTCTCCATCATCCTCAGACGGATAAGGAATTTTGTATTACTGCAGACGCTTCCTTTGTGGGTATCGGCGCTTGTCTTTTCCAGATTCAATTAGTAAATGGACACGAGCAAATCCAAGTGATTAGCTTTGCGAGTCGAGTGTTATCAGAATGTGAGAAGTCTTATTCGGTTACGGAGTTGGAGGCACTAGCCATAATATGGGCTTTTAGGCGATTTAACTATTATATCTATGGAAGAAAAATTAAAGTCTATTCAGACCATCAAGCCTCATCATTCCTCCTTTCATGTAAGTTGCAACATCCCCGTCTTACTCGATGGTGCTTATTCTTGCAGGAATATGACTGAAATTGTATATATAAAAGGTAAAGATAATGTTATAGCAGATGCACTTTCTCGCTCACCTGAGGGCTTACCAGAAACCAGCGAACTGGTGGAACAAATGTCTAATTATAAAGTTTTGTTAATGAAAGATCCAATTCACAGAAAGTATTTTCTTCAGTTATGTAGGTAGATTCAGATTCTTCAAAATACAGATCCAAAATGGAAAAAGGTTAGACAAATTCTTCACGAAAATCCAGCCCACAAGTTGTCCAAGTTTTATAAAGTTCACAACCAAGTGCTATTTCATAAGACGTCTGAGTCATCTGAGAGGTGGTGTGTTTGCATCCCTCGAAATTTCAATGAACATCTTCTGTGGTACACTCACATTTCATGGGGTCACTACGGAACAGAAAAATGTAAAAGGAAAATCTCGACTTACTGTTATGTTCTGAATCTACACCAGAGAATCCATAAATTATTGAGAAACTGTGTCATCTGTCAAAAGGCAAAATCCTTAAACATTTCCACTTCAATCCCACTACATCCAATAATTGCTGAAAGGCCAAACCAGCTTCTTAGTATTGATTTGGCAGGTCCATTACCCACTGGTAGGGGAGGTGCTAAATACTTAGTAGCAATGCTGGACAATTTTTCTAAGCACATAAGACTGTACGCAGTGAAATCTTCTTGTGCAAATCCAATAATTCGTCGCATTGAAAATGATTATTTCCCACGATTCGGGGTTCCAGAATCAATCTTGTCTGATAATGCTTCAAATTTCACATCACGCCCGTGGCGTGCTTTTCTTGCTCGCCATGGAATCAAACAAATTTTGATATCCCTGTTTCGACCACAATCGAATCCGACAGAAAGAATCTTCAAAGAATTTAACAGATTTATAAGGACGTACATTCCGAATAAGCAATCTAAGTGGGTAGACTTCGTAACACCTTTCGAACAGATTGTAAACCACCTTCCTCATCTGTCGACCGGATTCACGCCACATGAGTTAATGTCAAGATCAAAATAAAGGAATGAATGGATAGACCCCCTTCCAAAGTTACAAGACAACGAATTGGACCTAGACGCAAAAATCAGGCAAGCTCTCATATCATTGACAACGTATGCTAACCTCCGAAAAAAGGCATTTGATAAGAAGGTAAACAGAGTTATAGATTTCAAAGAAGGAGAAAAGGTATTAGTCAGGACTCACTTTAAACCATCCCTGTTGTTAAAGAAGAATCGTAAGTGGCAACACATTTATGAAGGTCCCTTTGTGATAATGAGGAAACCACACATTGGTTGCTATTTGTTATCTGACCCTGCCACGAATAAAATCAAAGGATTGTTCCACCATCATGATTTAAGAAAATTTTATAACGCCAGGAATTAAATTAATTTAAGCTGTAAGAAAATTCTAAGGTATTGGAGATCAGGATTAACCAATGAGTAACAATAACTGAACTGAACTAAACTGACTACGGACGTTAACCGGTGCTAAAAGGAAACCTTATGTATCAAAACAACATGTCTGGAAAATAAAATACAGAATAAGTTGTAGACAAGTATTTACATGAATAATCTTTATGTAAACCGGAGGACATGTCCTAGAGGCGATTTTCAATTTTAGTTATAAGTTAGTATGTAAGAAAAATGATGTACCCGAGAGGTATTAATTAGCTCCGAGGTACCACAATGAGGAAAGAGGAAGGAGCGAATAATGCACTTCTCTCGCTACACAGTACACAGTACAAGTGGCCTACCAAAATATTCACCTTTTCGGCATAAAAAAAGTAAAAAATTCTTTTTTTTTCGTCCCCCAAGAGCAACGCTACATCATCCACCCATACGACTAGAAGTTTTGTGAATGGAGCTTGCATAATAGCATAGTTACCAAACTCAGCTCAAAAGTTATAACTTCTTTGATCTGTGGAAGCAAAGTGTTATAAAATGACCCATCTAATTCTCACATAAACACCTGTGGACTTGCATTTCCTATTTCAGTATTTATTTCAGTAAAATAATGACAGCATCTCTTGGTGAGACCTGTTCAAAACAAGGAAAGTTAAAAAAAAAAACTCGTCTCATGTTATCAAGTGCAAATAGTGTAATTAACTCAGAACCACAGCCATTAGTACCACCAATGTAAATGCAGTCACTACAGTACTTCTACAGAATTTCACATTGAGCGCTATTCATAATACTGAGGACAAAGTCTTCCCTTCTCAGGAGTGGATGGTGTCAGGTGCTTGTGTCTTGTGGCTTGGAGAACATCACAGAAGGGTTATCACTAGCATTTAGCCACGTTTCTATACAGGTGCCATACCCTTTATGTTTCATAACAATGGAATGTAAATCATGTACTGCTCAGTGTTATATGCTTCTTTTTTGTTTCCAGGTTGCTTCGCTCTAACTTGGAAGCAAATAAATTGCTTCTTATGCTGCCAGAAAAAAATAGTACACTGGAAAGGTGATGTAGATTTTGATCTGATGATGACATATGCCACCTGGGAGAGAGCAGATGTACTGGTAATGGTTTCAACGTGGTCCACCAACAAATAGCGAAATGCCACACGGAGTAGCCCCGCGGTCTAAGGGGGTCGTGCCACAGTTCGTGTGGCTGCCCCTGTTGGAGGTTCGAGTCCTCCCTCCGGCATAGGTGCTGTGTTGTCCTTAGCGTAAGTTAGTCTAAGTTAGTTTAAGTAGTGTGTAAGACTAGGGACCGATGACCTTAGCAGTTTGCTCCCATAGCAATTCACACACATTTGAACAAATAGCAAGGTGGCATAGCACCCAGAGCGCCATCTGTATCTACCCTTTAATAGGGAAAACGTACAGACAGGGGGCTCAATGTGGTGCAGACGTGTGAAGCAAGCAGACAACCATGCCATGGAGATGCATTCGTTCTTTCTACAGCCTACTGTGCGAGTTTGAAATGGTTCAAATGGCTCTGAGCACTATGGGACTCAACTTCTGAGGTCATTAGTCCCCTAGAACTTAGAACTAGTTAAACCTAACTAACCTAAGGACATCACAAACATCCATGCCCGAGGCAGGATTCGAACCTGCGACCATAGCGGTCTTGCGGTTCCAGACTGCAGCGCCTTTAACCGCACGGCCACTTCGGCTGGCGGCGAGTTTGAAAGGAGTCAAGTTGTGTCCTTACGAATTGTGGGATTGTCCTTTCAGAGAACCGCCACATGCATTGGATGTTGTATGTCAGGTATTCAACAATGCTGGTATTAGTGGTCAAGTGAACATCTCACTAATGTAGAAGAGGTTCTGGATGTCCACACAGTACATCTTCCCACCCAGATCGTCGTAGGTAAGGGCAGCAGCGGCAAGTCCTACGGGCACCACAGCACAGATAAGAGGGTTTGTGAGCCCAGACGTGTCAACACGAACTGTTGCAAACAAGTTATTTGCAGCAGGACTACAGGCACACACATTTCTAGCCGTCTTCCACTCACACCACAGCATCGACGTGTAGGGCTCGAATGGTGCAGTTAGAGGATCATTTGGAAGTTGGAATGGGCTTCAGTGATGAAAGTAGATTCTGTCTGCATGCAAGTGGAATAATGCACTAAGGACATTTATTTTCGTACAACAGCGTCTCTTTCGTGACACATTATATTGCGCTCCTTGTTGAACAGTTTGCCACGTAAACTTAAGCCCGGTCCACAAGCAACGATCTGTCTGAGCAGACATTGGTGCAGATGTCTGTACATGCAAAAGATCGCTGCAAATGTGGTGTGTTCACATGACACAAACCCCAATCTACTACTCGCCCGCCATCTGTCGGTGTAGAAAAGAAATATCAGTGGCAAGCGACTACGCTCCCTGTAAACGTCAAAAATTTAATTCAGTTATTTTGAAATATAGAAATGGAGGAAGTTCTGTTGTGGTCTGTGTTCGCAACTTGTGTTGCAAAAAACATTAAGACCAGTAAATAGAGAAAGCGGTCAAAATGGTGTAGACAGTGGCTGCTAAAGCGAAAGCAGTTTTCTCACGTAAATTTACTGCAAGAATTGCAGGGCGAACATAAACGACTGGCGAAATTATTTGCAGATGAATGTCGAAACTTATAATTATCTCTTAAAGCTTGTAACCCCTCATATTATGAGAAAAAATACTTGTATGAGAAGGACAATTTCTCCTCATGAACGGCTGGCGGTAACATTAAGATTCCTAGCAACAAGAAGGAGGTACAAGGATTTGGAATTTTCAACTGCAATATCGAAACAAGCGTTGAGTGAAATAATACCCAATACATGTGAAGCTATTTACGCTGTCCTGAAGATGAGTTCTTTTTATAACAGCAGTTAATTTTCTGTTATGTTTGCACACAAATATACTCTTTTGAACAAACTTTTGATAAACGTATGTGAAATATATTGTTTTATATTACCTCGTGTTCGATTTCCTCGCACATTGACACTCCAAATTCATCTTGAATTGTACACTGTTTCTCTGTTTGCCGAGGTGTCAACTGCCCGCAATTTTTTAATTAGAGCATTGTATGCTGCTGTCTTTTTGTCTTGGTCACTATATTCTTTACTTTTAATCTTCCTCAAACATGGGTGGTTTCTGTATATTTCAATGAATTCACTTACAAACTCTCGAGAACACTGACGAGTATCAGTCATATTAATGCCCTGTACGCACAAATACAAACACTAGACTGAGCAAACAGCTGTTTCGTGCCAGATTTGCGGCGAACTACTGTCCACACGCTTCAACTTGTCTGTGCAGATGTGGTTTGAACCCACAGATTTGAGAGGTTTCGCTCAAACCTCCAACTCCAACTTCCATGTTTGCACACACCTCAGGTTGGCACAAATCTTCTGTCCACAAATCCTTGTACCTCCTTCTTGTTGCTAGGAATCTTAATGTTACCGCCAGCCGTTCATGAGGAGAAATTGTCCTTCTCATACAAGTATTTTTTCTCATAATATGAGGGGTTTCAAGCTTTAAGAGATAATTATAAGTTTCGACATTCATCTGCAAATAATTTCGCCAGTCGTTTAGGTTCGCCCTGTCTGCGCAGATGGGCCTGAAGAAACACAAATATTTGTAAACTTTTGCGTCGTTGATTGTGGAGCGATTGATAATCACAGCTTCTTCCACACTCTGAATGTGTGTATTTTTTTATCTTCATTCATAATATTTCTGATGGTACTGACCCAACGCCACCTTGTTCCTACCGGAAGAAGAAGAAATTCTTCGCGCTTTCACTTCACGCAACGGCAGCGAAAATTACACTCGTTAGATACACAAAACACCACGTGCGCTACTGGGAGTCAAGCAGCCAACTTCTGACTGATGGTGAGCAGTATTATCTGTCTGCTTCCTCTTGCAACTTCGGCTGTTTCCGTGGAGCTATAGTCGAACGACGGACTGCAACTGCATCAACGAGAGTTTAGAGTAGTTAAGTGGGAACGTTGAAAGAGCGTGTGGTTGATTGGTGTTTTGTTGTGGAGCGAAGGATATTTGTTGTTCATTATTTTTTTAAAAAAAAATTGGTGACGTAGTGACACGCTCTGTAGAATGATACGGATTCGAGGACCAGAGGAATTAACTGCAGAGGAAAAGAAGAAAGCGAAAGAAGGAGTAATAGGGAACATTACAACGTTTTTCCTTTTAATTGCATTAATCAGAGCAGGTGAGTTGTATAGTGTTTAGTTCTTTCCGTCTACGAAAAACACTGTGATGACAGTAAACTAAGTTGTGTAAGACATCAAATTCGGCTGCAGCTAGTTGTACATGTTTTTATTCATTTGCAGTTCCATACGCTCTGAAACAGTTTTGATGACTGGAAAATCATGAGGAAACTTTGTTTAAAAACATGTGTCCTGTCGAACAATCCACGCCTTTTGTGGCGTGGAAACTTTTGTAAAATTTTTGTAGGTAAGTGCCCTCACTTCGTTTGAAGCATAAAATTTTGTAATCAGCGTTTATTGTGTGTCATTATGTTAGCAAAGAAAGACAACCTGTACCTTGTACTTTAAGCTACACCGGATACTGAAAAGCTTTCCATACGCATACGAGAGAGAATTTCATTACGTATTAGTCATGTAAGGATAACAGCATTGTGGTTCTATTTGCCTACTGTGCACCATTCTGGTTTTTCACTGTGTATGTAGACATATTTGCTTGATTTATGTAGAGATTTAAGTTTCAGATATTTCAGGTTTAGACCGCCTCATCTAGATGAGAATAAGGCAACAGAAATATGTAGTCTTTTATAATCTGAATGTTAAGATGGTTTTGTTGAAATTTAGTGTTTATGTGTGGTTACAGCTGTACCAAACCAACACATGCAGGATGGACAGGTTTGTGTACTGTTACATAATTGTCTTTTGACTGCTAAAGAAATTTAGTGATGGACAATAATTTGCTATATAATTGCTCAGGGCTATAAAGAATTGACACTAAAATAATCATAAATGCAAGTTTAGTGAACAGAACAGCCCAAACACTGGCATGTAGAAGACATGATTGGTAACAGAAAACAAACTAAAAGTCTAGGACAGTGGAAGTAGGCCTAATAGTATAGGCTCAGTCCTGCATATATAACAAAAAAAAAAGTCATATTCTTCCATCAGTATAATACCTGCTTACTGTGGAGGAAAATCTTTTCATCTTGTATTATGTGCAGTTTGCAGGTGTGTGTGTGTGTGTGTGTGTGTGTGTGTGAGAGAGAGAGAGAGAGAGAGAGAGAGAGAGAGAGAGAGAGAGAAACCTGAAAGCTAGCAAGTTTTCTTTCTTTTTGTGTTTGGCTGTCGATGACTCAGTGCTGCTGCTTTTCTGTGAGTTGTCTCCTTTAATTTAAAACTGTCAATAGAAAAACTGCTTGGTAATTCGGAAAACTTATATGTTAGAAAAATCCTGTAGCCTACCAATATATTGGTGCATGTTATGTACATATATCACACAACTCTTGAAAAATGCAAGGGAGTCCACTAAGTAACTTTTGTTAAATTTGGTTTGATTTGATTTTTTATTTGGACCTGTTGATTATGTATTGTACAAAGGATGTACTAGTAATAAAGGGCAAGTCAAGTGAAATAATACAAAATTATGTGAGCATTTTATATATCATACAAATACTCATTATCTGTGAATGATGGATTGCAGACAACCTGCATTTTACATTTTTAAAGTGAATGCTTAAAATTAGCAGAATGAATGGAAGTACATATTTTTATCCTAGTGCCACACATAGGCTAAATAATGAAGTTTACATTTTGTCATTGTGATTTAAATTAAAATAAAATTTTATTTATCTTCATCACATAAGTAAGTTAGAGTGAATACTTAATTGTGTAAAATAAATGGTACATTTTTTATCTATGATATAAATAAATTTACATTTTATTACTATGATTTGTTAGAATACACAATTTTGTCTTCATAACACAAGTAAAGATTTTCCGGGTCGACAGAAGCGTCCGATCCCACGCGTCTGCTTTGACCCGTGACGTAATGGTGTTGTCGTGTGTGACGTCATGACGGCGCGGAGTTTGGTTTGAGTGTGGCTGTCTCCAGTTCTGTTTTATTTTATTTTATTTACTTTTCTGATCTGTTCGTTCTATCTCGTGAGATTTTTTTAAAATTTAAAAACACTTATTACTTATTTTAATTATCTGTTTCCTCGAATTTCTGTTTTAGGTTATTATATTTATCTTTCTGATGTGTTCGTTCTATCCCGTGAGATTTTTTTTTAAAAAGACAAAAAACACTAATCAGCTACTGAAGCATCTTTATCTTCTATGGGTTGCAGGGGTTACGACCCCTGGGGTGGTAGGTGGGTATTCATGCATGGCTGTCTTCACTTACACGTTGTTGCTACGCAAGGTGTCTAAATTTGTTTATATTTAGTTTGCCCCCACCCAAAACACCCCATTTCCCGCGATTGTCTCGTTAGTGTCATTAGGCTTCTTGTGGAAAGTGTGTGTGTTTGTTTTTGTTTCCACCATATTTGTGACGTCATGGGTCAAAGCAGACGGGTGGGATCGGACGCTTCCGTATTTCCGATTTTCCTTCCTCTATTTTTATTCAAAAGGATGTCTTATTACTCTAGGAATTCAGTTTGTTCTCTGAGGAATGTGTTCATTTTCCCTTTGAATAACTGCATTAATTTGCCTTTTTGTACTTCTGGAAAGTTTGTATATTTTTATTCCTGACTGTTACTCCCCTACGGACTTTTGTGAGAGTTGCAGAGCCCTGGTGGAAATTTTTCCTGTCTTGTGTTATGCTTGTGAATGTCACAGTTTTTCTGGAATAATTCCATGTTGCTGGCTGTAAACATTATCAGTGAGTATATGTATTGATTTCTGACAGTAAACATCCTGAGAGTCTTCGAGAGACCTGTACAGGATGTTCAGTTAGAGACGCTACATATTAACCTCATTACTCATTTTTGTAGTTTGAAGATTATTTCAACCCCTGTAGCATTTCTCAGAAGAGAATACCATAGGAGAGTAAGGAATGGAAATAGACAAAATATGACAAAAGCAATATTTCTTCAACATGGTGAGAAATAGCTCTCAGGGCAAAATACACTGTGCGAAGTTTATTGACCAGCTGATCAGTTTGCTCTATCCATCTTAGCTGCATATGTATTTGGATGCCTAGAAATTCTATATGTTTGGTTTCATAAAGTTTTGGCTGTTGATCTTCACTTCAGAAACTTGGAATTTTTTATTTACTGTCTGAAACTGTATGTTAGCCTAACTCTAAAGTTCCCAAAAACTATTTTCTGTGAACCACTTGTGTACTTCTGCCCACACATACACAGAATACTATAGACAGGAAGTGTGATGTGTATTGAAACAGCTTTCATAGATGGAAGTACTTTTGGACTAGTTCATTAGAGCTACAGTTATTAGGTATTATTAACTCAGGTTGAGTGAGATTGTATATCCTACATAAATTTGATTTTTCTACTGCTGTGCAAAATTTTCATTTGTTTTCACTAACGCATAACTTATTGTTTTTCAGGTATTGTTAAGCAGCCAGTCGGCCAATGAACATAGCAAAAACTGATGTCGATAGAGGAAATCATTTTAACAGTTATAAGCAGAAAAAAAAAATTATCTCCAAGTTCCTTACATTTGTTTTATTAAGGAACAGCGAAAAAAAAAACATTATTTTGCATTGTGTTTGTTTAATGAACATGTAAAACATTAAGAGTATATTTTGCTACTGAACTGCTGGACAGAAACTTGAATAACAAGTTACTAGTATTACAGTTGGTCAGATTCATACATGGAAAACTTCATAAGTAATAGAATGAAGGTTGCTTGTGTATTACCCAAATGTTTGAATATATGAGCCATCTGGAGTTCTTAGTTTACATTGTGATGCACACATTCCTTAACTTCAGTCTCTTGTGGAACTGAATATATTATTTGCTTGTGATATACAAACCACTCCAGCCACCTCCTCCTCCTCCCAAAAAAAGTTCTCTCTTTGTATTCTAGTTTTGTACAGATTGGAATGAAACATACAGGTAGGTACTAATGGCAGTAGTAACTCTACTGACAGAGGTGGTGCAGTGATTAGCTTACTGGACTCTCATTCGGTAGGATGACCATTCAAACCCGCATCTGGCCGTCCTGATTTCAGTAAACCATTTCGGGCAAATACCAGGATAGTTCCTTTGAAAGGGCATGGCTGACTTTGTTCCCTAATCCTATGGGACCGATGATCTTGCTGTTTGGTCACCTCCCCCAAATCAGTCAGAAATTAAATCAATCAATCAATCAATCAACCAACCAAGTATCTGTATTTTTGGCTTTGTATTGTTTTGTAAATCAGTTGATGTGCTGTGCTATACATAAGTATAAAAGATTTATTTAGCATATGGCTACAAGTATATGAGATCATACAGTATAAAAGCAAGTGTGCACTACTAGTGCTTAACTCACTGCACTCACACCATGTAACTGTTCTTCCTTTGATAGTCTCACTTCAGCAACTTGTTTCCATGCACACAAAAATTATTTTATATTGTCAGCTACTTTAGTACGTATTCCCTCACAGTTAAGTTGATGGTTGTGACATATGAAAAATATCCTTGAAAAGTCAACAAACTAGTCTAAATTAGTGGCATCTTACCTGTAAGGTCTGAAGTTGCAACAGCGTCACAGTAGGTACTGACTGTAGCCATCCACCACAGTGTTCTGCTCTTCCTGGTAGTAGAAAATTATTGTAAAGTCTCATTTCTCCTACAAAAATTACTTAAAAATTCTGAAATGAATGTGTGGTGTAAGATCCTTTGTCTATCAGTAATTCAATTATTTGTTTTTGATTTCAAATTGGCCAAGAGTTTTTTTCTTAAAATAGATGAATTTTTTGTGCCCAGAAAAGTTCCTTGCTCGAAAACTGGCAGGCACTAAGCTTTTCACAGTGGAAGTGGTAAGACAGTGGGATCTGACAATATTTGGATCCTATGAATGTATTGGTAATGGGAACAATCCAGTCCACTTGCTATCAGATGCTGACTATACTACCGGACAAAAAAAGTAAAGCAACCAGAAGACATTGTTAATGTCATTGTAACTTTGTACACATACTTGCTGTTGCAGGTATTTAAATGATTGGAGTTACATTTCTTTGTGTCAGGTGGAATGGCCATTAGTGTTGGTGTTGTTATGAAGCCTGGTAGGATGTATAAGGGGCAGAAACAGCATCAGATGTTGACGATTACTGTGAGTGACACAGAAATGCTGCACACTTGCCTGAGGCAGTGTTGTGAGCACTTAGCAGTTTGAAAGGGTCTCATTGTGGATCTCAGTTTGGCCGGCTGATCGAATTGAGCAATATCTAGGTTTGTTAGGCGTTCTGATGTCGCAGGGACCCAGTGTGGGACTGCATGGGAAAGTGAGGGCAGGCATACTTGTCAAGGTCATGGTTGACCAGATCTGACCACCATCACAAGGGACAACTGCTGTATTCTGCACCGAGCACATAGCAGTCTATTCACAGCTGTGACTGTAATTCAAGAACAAGTAATGGGCGCTCTGCAACATTCTGTGTTATCCCACACCATTGGTTGGTGATGAGCAGTATCTGGATTAGGAAATTACTGTCCCAAGCATAGGCTGCTGTTAATGCTATGACACAAGGAGCTAAGTGACCAGGAAACATGGACTTCTGATGAATTGTATCACCTTAAGTTCAGCGATGAATTGCAGTTCTGCACTAGCGCGGAGGGTCCATTAATGGCAACGTGTGGGTAGGTCTTGCTCTTCCAATATTTTGGAGAGGCACAGTCTTGTTACTTCTAGTGTCATTGTGTGGGGAGCCACTGAGTGTGACTTAGTTATGGCTTGTAGTGATTAAGGGAATTCTGACAGCACAATGGTATGTCGTGGACATCCTGCATCCCCTCATAGAACAGTATAGCGGTGCTAGTTCTTGACAACACAGTTTGTGTGTGTGTGTGTGTGAGTGAGTGAGTGAGTGAGTGAGTGAGTGAGTGAGTGAGAGAGAGAGAGAGAGAGAGAGAGAGAGAGAGAGAGAGAGAGAGGTTCTTCCATAGCCAGTAAGAAGAATGAGAGAAACCAGCTTCGACGTCAGCTCCATCCTGGTGCCAGTGTACAGGAGGTCAAGGACTAGTTACAGCAGTTGTGGGCCAATGTGCCTCAGCAGTGGATACAATGGCTTTGATACATTTCCCCACCAAATTGGTGCTTACACCCAGACCACAAGGAGTTCAATGTCATACTCATAAGGGGGATCATACTGCCAAATTCTGGTAAATGTAACTCAGTTTTTTAATTAAAAAATATCGCATATCCTTTCAACTGTGAACTTCTATTTTGTTTCCCCTTCCGCTTTTGGGCCCTTCACTTTTTTGTCAGGTAGTGTAATTGAAACAGGACTGCAATCGTGTACAGTAATTCTTTTATGTAACCCACAAAGTTCACTTGCTGTGTATCATTCAAGTTTTGTGTCTGTGAATAATAAGCTGCCTTTTATGACAATTCTACTAATAGTTTTGAGGGTATGTTTACTCTTACTATATTGTGATGCAACCAAGAAGCTTTATGTTGGCAATGACTGACAATTCAAAACTGGTGTAGCCAATAAATAAAAATTGTGATGTAAACTTCAAAGTCAAAATTTATAATCACATGGTTGATCACAGCCAATAACATGGCAAATGTATTGTTCAGCTCAAGTTGGTACCTTTTTTTAGATGTCATCTCACATTTCTCTGATGTCTCTGTAAACATCCTTACACATTTCAGGCCCACAAACGTCCAGCACTACCTCAACTTTCTCTGCTGATACCCCTTCCACAGCAATTCTCCTCTACTGTACAGACATGGCATCTGCAAAATCAGTCACCTGTAGAATGAACAGCCACCAAATATAAAGCCTTGTAAAGATCTTTTCTGAGGAACACAACCCCATAAAGCTTGTCCACAAACAGTTCTTCCATACTGTACTCTCAATGGGCAGGTCCTACAGCCTGCACACAAATATGTATGTGGAACAATCTCAAGAATGAAGCGAAGTGAATTACTTACTATTATCATACCAGTAAAAAAAAGATATGTAAGAAGGCTGCCCTCGTTCAGTGATCTTATTCGCAATGCAACTAAACCATTGGTAGTGAGATTTCAGATATGCTTACAAGAATTGGAAATATTCAGTACAAATACAGTTTGCCACGTGTACACTAATGATATGATTGTCATTATAAACTCCAGTGAGGTGATTGACACAGTACTGAAAATGCGCTAAGGCTAATGAAACAAGTATTAACATAAAAAAGGATAAGCTAGTACTTCTAGGTTGTGCTGACTGCAAGGACTTACACTGGTCAGAGATGACAAATCAGAAATGAATTTAATGGTTACGTTACTGCACATTATAATAGGTAAACATCAAATACTTGTACTGAATTGGACTAGGGAGAAACTAGCTATGTTAAATGGAATGTATGTGCTAAAACCAGAGTGGAAGCTATATCCAAACATGAAAAGTAATAGCTACAGCTGGATAGCTGGACACTATATGTACTGCATAATAACCAGCAAAACTCTCCAACACTGATAGACACATTCAGCTATCTTATGGACAGGCCCAATCTGTAAAATGTGGTTTCAGAATTACCTCTGTTGTTTTATTACCACACGAAGGAGAATTAAGTTAGAGTTATCAAATGACCACCCAACATCTGCATCAGAATTTTCAGCGGTTTTTGTGATGTGTGTGTATCCTGCTCAAACACACTTCATATATGTCTAGCTAGTTCTTCATGAGCAAGTGAAGACATTGCTGACACATTTAAATATCAAATAGAATTCTCTCTAGCCACTATGTCTACTTAATTACATTTTAAATTCTTAATTATACAACTTTATGATAATCTGCTTCAAGCAGTGATTCTCTTGTTGTGGAGATGCCTTATTTAGGTCTCACTACAGCTGTTCCCAACTTAACAATGAAAATTTTATTGCCATATGGGAATGCATTATGTCAATGAGTAAGAAGACTGTTTAATACAATGATATTCCCATGAAATATGTTTACTTATTCTCAAATGACTAGGGTGTGTTTGGACAAGAACTGTATTGTACGAACAGAAATCAAGGTTTCCAAGCAGCTTTTGTCACATAGTGCCTTTGGCAATTGTAGGGTAACTGTATGTTTACAAACAGAAAACTACTTTCATGTTGAATGAGTACTTGAGGGTTTTTGTCCTTCACTTATTCACAACACACCCCTTTTTCTTGAAGTCTAAAGCCTACAATATACTCAATTTTTTGTCTGACTTTGAGGTAAGGGGAGGTAATTGAGAATGAGTACAGAATCATTGAGCAGTGACATTATTCTCATTGCCATGTTGGCTTTCATTTCTAAAGCTCAATGCTTATTAGTTCATACGAGGGCTATCCACAAAGTACATTACATTTTGGAATTAAAAATAAATAAAGTATTGGAATTTTTTTTTATTATATACAGATGAAAGCCACACTTAAATACTACTTTTCTACACAGTTGCCATTTAAACTAAGGCACTTACCGTAGCGATGGACGAGCTTGGAAATTCCTTCGTCGTAAAATTCGGCCGCCTGCGCCTTCAAGCACGTGGTTACCTCTTCTTGAAGCTGTGCGTCGCCATCAAAACGCTGCATAGCCAGCCACTTCTTCATTGCTGGCAATAAGTGGAAGTCGCTTGGTGGCAGGTTGGGACTGTACGGCGGATGAGGAAACAACTCCCACTTTAAAGATTCGAGAACTTCACGAGTGGCATTTGCCGTGTGGGCCCAGGCATTGTCGTGAATCAGCAAGATCTTTGAGCCCAACTTTCCCCTGCGCTTGTTTTGTATTGCTCTTCTGAGGTTGTGCAGAGTTTGGCAATACCTTTGAGAGTTTATTGTAGTGCCTCTTTCCAGGAAATCCACAAAAATCACACCTTTTCTGTCCCAAAAGAGGAAACCACGTGGTTGAAGGTGCAGGCAGCCGAATTTTACGACGAAGGAATTTCCAAGCTTGTACATCGCTACGATAAGTGCCTTAATTTAAATGGCAACTATGTAGAAAAGTAGTATTTAAGTGTGGCTTTCATCTCTATATAATAAAAAAAAAATTCCAATACTTTATTTATTTTTAATTCCAAAACGTAATGTACTTTGTGGATAGCCCTCGTAAAATATTGGCAACTGAATTGGTCTGAATGAGAACTTCCTATTTGTGTGCATCCAGTGAGACACAATCACTGTGTGACCCACCCTTGAGCACTCTGGAGTCTAATTATGAAGATAGGCCAGAAATTTTGGCCAACCCTGCACTCCTCAGTCTGACAAATAAAATGTCTGTGACAGCATTGGCAGCAACAGAGAACAGTAAAGCTGATAAATCTCAAATCTTCGGATCTAGGGGGAAAATGGGAGGAGGTTGCTGTGCATTAAATTCAAAGAGGAAAACAATGCTTATTTAACAGCTACACAAATGGGATAAACTCTGAATATTTATTAGTCATGTTCTGTAGATGTCCAGAAGGAGAACTTCAAATGTGGAATGATCTGAAGTATACATTAGAAACAGAAACAACAATTACAAGTCAGTTATGTAGCCAGTAATATTGTATTTGTTTAGGCAGTCACATCAGTGTCTGGTGAAATTCCTGGCCAGAAATCACTGAGATCACTGGCAACCAAGGCATTGGAGTGCTTAGCCATCATCTCTGTTAATATTTTTTGCTTGCTTCAAGATTTTACTGGATATGTCAGAGCCACCAAGGATGTAATGTAGTTCTCATAGTGTAGGGCAAACCATGAGGCTTCTTGGCCCAAGCAGAGCAGTGTATGCAAGTTATATGCAGTTGGATCAGTGCTATAAATCAGAGGCTGCATAACACTCCTGCAACTATTGCCATTCTATAATGTTCCCGGATGTCCAAGTGGTTGCAAGACAGTTGCAGAGTGTCAATGTAAAACTTGGGAAGTCCTGTAGCAGCCTAGGATTGCTAATGGTTCCATACATTCTGGTTGCCAGTGACTTCGGCATGATGGGCTGTACATCACGTCTGTTGCCTTGTGGAATTATCTTATGAGACAGTGTGTCTAAAGCAATTCAAGTATTTATTTAGCAGAAGTGAACTGTAAGAATATTGTCTAAAGTAGATGACTGTACATCTTTCAGAGGCACTTTTAAGGATCTTAGAATTCTTACACTCACTTTCCCATTTATTTACTCCTTAATGATTTCTTTCACTGATGTTAAAAATCATTTTTAGCCAACTTGTGATCTATACAATCACAGTGCAATGTACAAAAATAAATTTCGTGTAGACTTTGCCTCCTTATCTTGGGTTCAGATGGAGTTGTGTACTCTGGTGAGAAGATATTGAACAAGCTCCATTTTTTAACACACTGTAAGAAATTGTCTCTATCAATTCATAAGAAAATTAAAAACATATCTCATTAACCACTCTTTCTACAAATTATCTGAATATCTAGATTCCATGATACGAGAGTACTCTTAGTTGCTTGACAACTGGCAGTGTTCATTGAAAAGATCCATGACAAGAAGTAATGTACTGTAAAGAGGACTCTTTATTTACAGATGTAGGTAACTATTTTGCAGTGAGGGGGAGGATATTGCTGTAACCAGCTAAATATTAAGCTACCAGCAGGAGATAAACAGCAGATATTAAACATGATGGAGGAATCAGCAGCTTTATTTTTAGTTCACTTGCTTATATTTAGTTGACATAAGCACAAATTGCGGTAAGCAATGCAGTGATGGCATATGGTTAATACATTTATTGTACTTTTTACGTTTTATGATTTCTTTGTATTTTGTTAATGTACACCCATCACTTGCTCCACATTCTTGAAGGTTCTCCTTGATGGCATCTACAGAACACAATGAGTGAATCAATGAAACAAATGACTGACCAATGGGCCGCACTTTCAATCAGACACTGCTGTGATTGCCTAATGATCTTTACAACTATCAGAGATGCAATAAGTATGAGCACCAACTTCCACTACACACAACACTTGCACCAAGGAAAGTCTCACTTTGGTTAGTTCAGTACTTTACATTAAGATGCTGTGGTATGCTCAGAAGTGTTCTACTGAAATTGAGGACAGAAAACTATATGACTATTATATGTGAAATTGCCTTACGGGCAGCTAGGTGACAGAATAAGATGGTGTCAGCCCCTATATAAGTTAACCAAGAGCCCATTTTGACATCTCATATAGCAGGGATTTTCAAACTACATGTTGCAGCATCACGACCTCACAGTAGAGCTGTTGCAGTGACCTCATAAAAATAATAATTTGTTTCTTTGCTTTCTCAGTAAAAGAACAGTGTGTGTGCTAGTAGTGATATCTGCCTGACTGGCAAGTAAGTATTGTTAATATGCAGCTTGTTACATGGCAGTCAAATCATACTATGTGACTCGTTAGTTTCTATTCAGTAACAATCGGTTTGAAGATTATTTTGTTGAACAAAGATTGTTTGTAATTGTTATTTACTGTCTGATTTTCTCTGTAAACATGGACAAATTTTTGAATGCAAGTACAGAATGTGATATTTTAAATGTATCATGCAGTTCTAAAGACATGAACAGACAAAAATGCAGGAAGTACGACAGTTACTTGAATTTCTGTTTTAGATATACTGCTATTATAAATGAAGAATACCTCAATGTATCATTTGTTTAAAAGTTCTAGCTACCGAATGCATGCTTCCTAATAAAATGAAACAACATTTCGAATCAAATCATAGTAGCTTGGTAAGCAAATCACAAGAATACTTTTCCAACATTTTGAAAACAGAAAAACCTTTCACTAAAGAAGCTACAATTCCTACAATGGCTCTAAAGTTCTTCCTTTATTTTACAAAGTTGCTTATAGTGTATCGAAGGGCAAGAAACCTCTCAGCATAGCAGAAGACCTTATTTCACCAGCTGCTCTGGACATGGTATCAATTACGATAAGTGCGTCAGCTGCCAAGCAGCTGGCGATTGTGCCTTTGTCAAGCAACACTATCAGTCATCAAATAATTTATATGGCTAATGACATTAATGATCAGTTGGTTGAAACACTTAAAGAGTTAGTTAGATAAAGCTGCAGAGAACTACAATGGTCCACATGCAATTTGTTACATGCAGTTTATACAATATGACAGATTTTTTGAAGATCTTCTTTTCTGCAGTAAAATAACCCTTTTTAACAAAAGCAATAGACCTCAATGAAATACTACACTCTTCTATGGATGAAAATGACACTAATTTGGAAATTTGTGCAGCTTTGTGTACAGATGGAGGTCCTACCTGAAGTATGGCTGGCTGTTATGCCAGATTGCAAGCTCTGATCCACAAAGAGGATCTTCATGCTATTTGGGCACAGTTTTATTCACTGAGAAGCTGGCATAAAAAAGTGCAATCTCTGTCCTTCACGAGGTTCTTCATCAGTGATCAAAATGTTAAACTTAATTAAAAGTTGGCCCCTTAAGTTGAGATATTATCAACAAATGTATGATGGTATGGGGCTAGGCAAATTGCCCTCATTTATAACAGTAGCTCACACTGGCTTTCGTGTGGAAACGTCTTGAAAAGGTTGTATGACCTCAGGAATTAACATTATTCTTATCTTGTTCAAGTAAAACATTTGAGTTTTGAGAAATTTGTAGGTACTGACTTTGTTTTGAAGCTGGCATATCTTTGTGGTATGTGCTCATTGAATGTTTCCCTTCAAGGTAATGAAAGCAACATTCTGCAACCACCAGACAAAATTTCAGGCATCAGAAAGAAACAACTATTGTGGAAGAAGAAGTTGGATGATAAAGATATACATTTTTCCCACTCTTCATACAGTTTTTGAAGACAGTATCTTTCAGCTGAGTGAAGAATTGGTCTGCATTTTTGGAGCATTTAACTGAATTCAGTGATAACTTTCTGAAGTATTTTCCAGAAGAAGTTGATGAACATGACTGGATTAAAGATTCTTTTGGTACAGAATTTCCTCAACACTTACCACTGAGGAGCAAGGGTAATTTATTGATATTTACCCAGACTATACACTAAAATCGAAGTTTGTTTCCTCATTACTGCTTGAGTTTTGGAGCTTGTTGAAGCATAACTATCTACAAACAGGTGACAAGGCCTTATGAGTTCGAATATCTTTTGCAACATCCTACTTCTCTGAGCTATGTTCTTCAAGATTAGAAGTCATCAATACAAAATATTTATCATGAATGAATGCATTTAAAGAGACCTGAGTTGCAATTTTCAATCTTGTGCTGAGATTTGAAAAACTGATTTTGTGGCAAGAATAAGATGTAATAACATTAAAATTTGATTGAAATGTATTACATCAACAGTGAATCAAGAAATACATACTATTATTCATTTTTTTAACTTAAGTTTATTTACCTCATACCTGGAGTTTGATGTCTTGTGAGAAAGGAGTTGCAGATGTTTATGTCCACATTAAGGGGCCTGTGGACCCAAAAAGTTTGAAAACCTCTGCCATATAGCATTGATTTGAAGATAAGAGTGAAAACTTATTTGCATTCTCTCACACCCCACTCTCTTATGGAACTATATTTTGAGATAATGATACCAGAGTAAATAAAATAATTATCCAGGAAAAATGTGCATTAAGAAAGTTTTGAATGAACTGTGTATTACTCAACCACAGTACAATAAACCAAAAATGACTTCTATGTAAACTTTGTGTTCATTGTGTGGCTGCAGACGTTTATTGAACTGAAATATGCTACATGCAAGAATACAGACCAAGCACTCAGTGAAATGTTCTTATCTCAAAGAGGTAATTCAGTAAGATACCAATATTTTCATGACTATAGCCTGTTACTCAGCCCTAATTTGTAAACAGCAGCTTCACAGTAATTCTAATGAGTCTTGGTAATAGAGTCCATGTATTGTAGAATTCATTGTAAGTAGATCTGTCCAGCAGCATATAAATTAGAGCATGTGACTGTATCGTAAGCAAAAACAACATTCAGTGGTGTGCTGTCCATAATTTGATGACTACAGTGAGACATGTTATCCACACGATGCACTGGTGCTATGGCATTGAGTGTGACACAGTTGTGACCTCCAAAGCTGCATAGTCTCCATTAGTTCTGCATTTTTGACTTCATCATCCTTTCCCTACTATGAGTTTACTTTTGACCAGCAATCTCTCAGTGTTGGCTAATTTCTCCCATGCACCAATGGAAAAAGGGAACTAGGCATTGTTTGCAATGCTCCTGACTCTGGCACACCTGGGTAGGGTGATGACAACAGAGATATGGCAAGATGTGTCACAAGTGATACACCCACTGTCTGCCAGGATGCAATGGCAACAGTAATGCAGCTGGTGGCACTCTTTGAGGGTGCATTTCATGTGTTTGATGCAACTTCAGAAGCATTTTGCACATTGACAAAAGTCTTTGCAACTGAGAGTTGCTCATTGGCTACTGTATTTAAGATGATTTAAGCAAGGCCTTCACCATATTGGATGTTCATGTTGGGCACCTGCTGAAGGACTGCACTGTCTTGGCTTTTTCTAGGATATGCAGATAACATTTGAAATGTCTGTTCAACTTGAACAGTTGCCCACCATGCTACAAATCAGTCAGAATTTTTACAGTGCAATGGTGTGGTCCTATAAATACTTAGGAAAAGGGGAAGTGCTCCTTCAGTTGAAGACTCTCCACTGCCCTATGTCATTTGTCTTTTGAATATTTGCACCAAGTGCTCCCTTTCTCTATTACTATTGAGAATAGGAAGGGTGATTCAGTGGTTGTTTTGGTGTAGACTGCCTGCAACTACAGTGAAGTGAGCTGTGGGCAGTTATCAGCAGCAATAATTTGTGATTAACCTGAAGTTGCATTGCCTATGTTGTAATACTCAGACACAAAGTTAATGCACTGGTGTCCAAAATTAAAGCAACAAACAGAAATTTTGCAAGATGGCATTTATTTTGTCACAAAACAGTATAAATAGGTGATAGTACAGTAGAATCAATGTACAGAATACAGAAAAAACTACTGGAACATACATAATGGTAGACAAAAATGTTCTTCATTTTTTACAATTTACCTGATTTGCATACACATGGTTATGTGCTCAGTACGGAGTGTGACCACCTATGGCAGCAGTACAGACTGCACATTTATGGGGCATGCTTGAATGATGTCGTCAATCTCATATTGACGCAATAATGCCCATTCTTCCTGCAGAGCTGCTCACGAATCTTGGAGAGTGGTTGGTGGATGCTGACATGATGCAATCTGTCTCCCTAGTGCATCCCAGACAGGCTCTACGTGATTGAAATTGGGAGAGTAGTGGGCCACATCAGGCATGAGTACCTTCCATTTCCAAGAAAATGTCAACCTTTATGAGGTTGATAGTTATCAGTACAAAGTCTGGGACCACAACACCTCGTAACAACCTCACATGAGATCCCAAGATCTTGTCACTGTGCCTGACAGCAGTTAAACCTTGCCAATTAATCAGTACAATTTCATGAAGAGGTATTTGTATGATCCACACAATCCCTGCCCACACCATTAGGGATCCTCCTCGATAATGGTTTCTTTCCAAACTGTTTGGGTCCCAGAATTGTGTTCCATGTTCCCCTCAGAAGCAAATCCATCATGAATCACTTTCCAGATCAAATAGGGACTCATCCTTGAAAAGAACGTTGGCCCACTTTTCGACTGTCCAGGTGGCGCATTGATGATTCCATTCTAGACGTTCCCTTCTGTGAAGACACATCAGAGGTACACATACAGCAGGTCTCTGACAATAAAGGCCACTCAGCATGAAGCTTTCTGTGTACCATTTGCCTCGATACAACAGATTCAGTTGATGCAGTGGGGTTAGATGCCAGTTATAAGGCAGTACCATTGTGCCCTTGCAGCCAAATAATGGTCCTCTCTTTTGGATGTCACACATGGTTGGCCCTGCCTTAATCTGTGGGATACAGTTTTGGTCCTCAAAACTGTTACCATATCTGAGAAAAAACCAAATGATTCACATTAAGCCATCAGGCCACATCAGTTTGCAACTGTCCTGCTTTCATTCTTCCTATGGCCCTCCACTGCAGAGAGTCTGGCAGACATCTTCTCTGTGCCATACTGCACCATTTGTGATTGTCTACATAATGATTGTGGATGTGGGACTACCTGGCAAACACTAACCCCATGTGATAGGTTCCCTGTCATTGCTGGTATGATCGTCAGTTGAGAGGAATGCAATGTTCCCTGCAGAGCATGATCGTACAGACATCTGATAACAGTTTGTATGATTACATCATGAATTAGACACAGGACAGGGACATAGAAGTTTGTTGCTTTTATTTTGGACACTAGTGTACACACAAGAAATTAGCGAATCCATCAACTGTCACCGTCCCCACTGTTTTCACCAGTGGGTTAACCACGTCTAAATGAATATCCTGTCATGATTGCATAGCGGCCAAGTGGAATAAAGGATTTTGAGGTAAAGAAGTGTCTGGGAGTAAATCAGTTTTGGCATTCTGTGGAAAATAGTGAATGAATTACATTCGGTAATACATAGTGTTGTAAGAAGAAGGTGCACAATTTAATGTGTTTTGATTTTCTGTTGTTATAACTTCAAGTTTAACAAATATAATTCAAGGAAGACGCAATACATGAAAGTCACAGAACAAGTAAACAGAGTAAGACGTGCGTACACTTTAACAGTCAAATCATAACTGAGTCCAAGTCTAGCGGCCACTGGCTGGCTGGCCGCTTAGGTGGCGCTGCTGCTGCATGGCTGGCAGACAGCGTCGCATGTAGAGGACGCACGTAACTGCGCGGCGGCACTTTGAAAGATTGGCAAGTCACAACATTTTTCCCCCCTTTGAATTTTTTGCACAGGTCTTTATGGGGGTGGCCTGTAGATTGCTAATGTCCATAGGTGTTGTTTGACTGGCCGTAAAGTCTCAAGGAGGGGGCTTCCCATACAGACGGAAGTGTCCCCGATGATAACAGGTCAAGATGGCAGGAGATGTGGGGGTTGAATCTGCTGGGGCCCCATGCACCAATCTGCCCGTTGTGGCAAGTCCGGTTGTTATAACAGGAGACATGGGCGATGTGTCCGCGTCCGTAGGGGAAGGAGGCAAGTAGAGTTGCTCTGACAGATGATGGTCATTTGCTTCCTGCATGGGCACGTCTCCTGGTGGCGTCAGTTCTTATGCTGGCAAAAATATGAGGGGGAGAGGACTGCATTGTGAGTAATGAGAGATTGCAGTATCCCAAGCGTCAGGTAGAGCCGAAGGTGGTGTAACGGCATCCAGAACAGGCGTTGCCGGCACATGAGGCCGAAGCTGGTCTGAATGACGCACTGCAACAGCCGTGTCCGTCTGGATTTCGTACAGGTGTTGGCCACGGTGTCATAAGATGTGGCCAGGACTCCATTTTGGCCGCCTGCCATATCCCTGTACCCATAAAAGGTCGTCGGCGGTGAACTGGCCAAGCGAAGACATCCACAGCCATGAGGTGGAAGGCCACAGAAGATGACGTAGTGTGCAGGGCTGTCGGCCATGTAAGAGCTCAGCCGGGCTGTGGTCGCCCATGGGGGTGAAACGGTGAGAAGCCAGAAATTGGAGAAGCGCATCACCAGCAGAAGAAGTCAGGAGTTTCCACATCTGAGCCTTAAATGTGCGGACCAGTCATTCAGCCTCACCGTTAGATTGCGGATGGAATGGAGGGGCCGTGACATGCATGACGCTGTGACGATCACAAAAGTCCACAAAATCGGAAGAGGCAAATTGCGGACCATTATCAGTAACAAGAGTAGAGGGAAGGCCTTCCAAAGAGAAAATGCGAGTTAGAGCATTGGTGGTTTCTGCGCTGGTAGGTGACGTGCAACGGACAATGAAAGGAAAGTTAGAGTAGGCATCAATAACAAGAAGCCAATAAGTACCTAAAAAAGGTCCCGCAAAGTCAGCATGAATATGCTCCCAGGGCTTCTCAGGCGAAGGCCACGGTGACAAAGATGACTTCGGGGTGGCGGCCTGTGACGCACAAGGGCTGCAGACAGTGACCATGTGTGCGATATCAGAGTCTATGTCGGGCCAATACACATGACAGTGTGCCAGAGATTTTGTGCAAGAGACACCCCAGTGCCCTTGGTGAAGGAGGCGCAAGACCAAAGCATGCAAAGACGCAGGTACCACAACACACGGCGAAGCATTGTTGGTGGAAAGGAGGATAACAGCATCCCTAGCCGTGAGGCAGTAATGCGAAGCGTAGTAGTTCCGCAATGGATCAATAGTCTTAGTGCTCAGACGATCTGGCCAACCCTTCTGAATACAGCGTAAAACCCGGGAGAGGGTAGGGTCAGAACACGTAGCAGCTGCCAGCTGGTCCCCGGTGATGGGAAACCCACCCACAACCCACTGCTCGGCAACACCCAGGTGGAAACACAAAAGTTCGTCCCTATCGAATGCCAGATCAGGACCCATGGGAAGGCGAGACAGTGCATCAGCATTCGCATGTTGAGCCGTCGGCCGGAAATGAATCTCATAATTGAAACGAGACAAGTAAAGAGCCCAACACTGGAGGCAGTGTGCAGCCTTGTCGGGAAGTGACGTCGATGGATGAAACAAGGAAACAAGTGGTTTGTGATCCGTAGCAAGATGAAATTTGGATCCTTAGAGAAAAACACCAAATTTATGAAGAGCATAAATAATGGCCAAAGCTTCTTTTTCAATTTGAGAATACTTTTGTTGGGCATCCGTGAGCGTTTTGGAGGCATAAGCAATGGGTTGTTCAGAACCATCAGAAAAACGGTGCGCAAGGACTGCACCAACCCCGTATTGAGAGGCGTCCGTGGCAAGAACAAGATGTTGGCCAGGTCGATAAGTAACCAGGCACGGGACCTGTTTCAGCATAGTCTGGAAAGCCGCATCGCATGATGTGGACCAGTGAAAAGGCACATTTTTATGCAACAGGCGATGCAACGGCCAAGCCACCGAAGCAGCAGACGGTAAAAACTTGTGATAGTATGCTATTTTCCCCAAGAAGGCCTGCAGTTCCTTAACAGATGTAGGGCAATGAAGGGCATCGATCACAGCAACAGTTTGCTGAAGCAGACAAATACCATCCCGAGAGAGTTGAAAACCCAAGTACGTGATAGATGCCTAAAAAAATTTTGATTTCTGAAGATTACACTTAAGGCCGGCAGTCTGTAAGACATGAAAAAGTGTGTGGAGATTTTGAAGATGTTCATCAGTGGTGGAGCCAGTGACAACAAAGTCGTCCTGGTAATTTATACACCCAGGGACAGTGAACAATAATTGTTCCAAGAATCGCTGAAAGAGAGCAGGGGTGCTGGCAACCCCGAATGGCAATCATTGGTATTGATAGAGGCTGAAAGGTGTGTTAAGAACCAGAAACTGCCGGGAAGCAGCATTGAGAGGAAGTTGATGATAAGCTTCTGACAGGTCAAGTTTAGAAAAATACTGGCCTCCAGCAAGTTTAGTGAACAATTCTTCAGGTTGAGGCATACGGTAAGTGTCGGTAAGGCATTGAGCATTTACAGTGGCTTTGAAATCGCCACAGAGATGAATATCACAATTTGGCTTAACAACGACAATGACAGGAGAGAACCACTCACTGGAAGTGACAGGAAGCAAGACCCCTGAAGCAGTGAGACGATCCAGCTCCCATTTGACCTGATTACGAAGGGCCACAGGAATGGATCGAGCCCGAAAAAACTTAGGCCGAGCAGTGGGTTTGAGCATGATATGAGCTTCAAAGTCATTTGCATGGCCTAACCCAGGAGAAAAAATGGATGAAAATGTCATCGACAAGTAATCCAATTGAGCATAAGGAATAGCATCAGAGATGATATTGACAGAGTCATCTATGGAGAACCCAAAAACACGAAAGGCACTGAAACCAAAAAGATTCTCTGCGTTACTATGGTCGACCACAAATATGGGATCAGTGCGAATGACAGATTGGTAAGATACCACAGCATCAAATTGTCCCAAGAGAGAAATCTTCTGTTTATTGTAAGTCCGTAATTGCCTAGTGACAGGTGACGGGATTGGAGAACCCAACTGGAGATATGTCGGAGAATTGATGATAGTGGCAGCAGATCTAGTATCCACTTGCATGTGTACATCTCGACCAAGTATTTGGACAGTGAGGAATAACTTCCCTGAAAGGGAAGAAGGGCAATTGACAGACAACACAGAATCAGCGTCATGTTCATGAACATCATGTATGTGGTCAGATTTGCAAACGGGTGACACATGACCCTTTTTTTTTTGCGTTTGTGACACATGGTCCAACATTGTGGACAATCTTCTCATGAGTGTTTCGTAAAACACCGTGGACATAAAGGAAGTTGCCATGGGTTTTGGTGCAGTTTCTGCGCTTGGGAGCATACTGCGGCCATGTCGGCCAGCGGGGTCACGCCACACGGTTCGTCAACATCGCACAGAAGTTGTATTTCCCTGACGTCACCACATGCCTCTATTTGCACTCCAGCGGCACGAGAAATTTAAAAAGACTGAGTGATGGATAGGACTTCATCTAGAGTTGGATTTTTCAACTGAAGGGCATGTTGCCTAACTTGTTTGTTGGGTGCCGACCGGATAATAGCATCCTGTACCATGGAATCAGCGTAGGATTCTTTGTGAACTTCAGTAACAAATTGACACTTTCTACTGAGGCCGTGAAGTTCAGCAGCCCAAGCGTGATAGGATTGATTCAGTTGTTTTTGACAATGATAAAAGGCAACACGAGAGGCTACCACATGCGTTTGCTTTTGAAAATAGATGAACAGAAGTGAGCACATTTCAGCAAAGGACAAAGATGAAGAATCTTTCAAAGGAGCCAATTGCGACAACAACCAATACATTTGAGGTGAAATCCATGAAAGGAACAGAGACTTACATGTTTGTTCATCCATGTCATGAAATGCCAAGAAGTGCTATCGAAGACATTTTTCGTAATCAGACCAGTCTTCCGCTGTCTCGTCGCAAGGAGAAAAAGTAGGTAGAGACAACGATGAGAGACGCCCTGCATTTGCTGCCATGACGAAATCACAAATTGTATTTGTGAGAAGTGTTTGCTGTTCTATGAGACCTTGCAATAGTTGCTCTAAAGTAGCCATGGAAACATGTGGGTCAAAGATGGAAAAGAAAAATCACTACCTCGTTGCCAATTGTTATAACTTCAAGTTGAACAAATATATTTCAAGGAAGACACAATACATGAAAGTCACAGATCAAGTAAACAGAGTAAGATGTGTGTACACTTTAACAGTCAAATCATAACTGAGTCCAAGTCTAGCGGCCATTGGCTGGCTGGCCGCTTAGGTGGCGCTGCTGCTGCATGGCTGGCAGACAGCGCCGCATGTAGAGGATGCGCGTAACTGCGTGGCGGCACTTTGAAAGATGTAAATGTTCATCACTTTCATTAGAAGAGGTTTGCTTCCTGTGGCACATACAATAACCTGTGAACTAATGGAAAACCCTTCTACTAATGTATTGAGGTTACTGCCAAGATTGAAACTGAGTTTCCTGTTTGCTGAATTTGTTATATGGGGTGAGGAAGCCTAACAGTCCATTTGTGTCATGCGATCTCATCTTGTATTTTACCTTTTTTTGATGAGACGGTGTGAAGAATAGTCCCTAACACTGTAAACACCATGCAATTTTTTTTGGAAAAACCATTACAAGGCACCAATATCCTTTCTTTCTGGAGTGCTAGTTCTGCATGGTTTGCAGGAGAGCTTCTGTAAAGTTTGGAAGGTAGGAGACGAGATACTGGCAGAAGTAAAGCTGTGAGAGCCGGGCATGAGTCGTGCTTTGGTAGCTCAGATGGTAGAGCACTTGCCTGCGAAAGGCAAAGGTCCTGAGTTCAAGTCTCGGTCAGTGCACATAGTTTTAATCTGTCAGGAAGTTTCATATCAGTGCACACTCCGCTGCAGAGTGAAAATCTCGTTCTGGAAGGCACCAATTGTTTATTGTCAGTTATTAAATGGGACTTGTACAATATATATAGACATTATTTCTTAACTATATAGATTTTCACTGAAGCATCTTTTTCAACTTGAGAATAATTGCTTTAGGGCCTCATTGAGAGTTTTTGCCATGTGTGCAATAGGCTATTCAGTACTGTCAGGCTGTCTGTGTTCCAATACGGCTCTGTTACAGTGTGGGGAGGCACCTGGAATGGATGTTATTACACATGAGGCTGGACCTAATTTTTGCAGAGTGCTTTGTCACATGCTGCAGACAACTTACAAGGAAAGTCTTTATGTGATGGTGTCTGTTCAATGGACACATAATGTCAGCAGCTTCGGGAATGAATGTCACATAGTAACTTGCTTTGCCTGTGAAGATAAGAAATTCAGTAATATTATTGATATTAAGTAGAGTGTTGGTTGTTGCCAAAACTGAATGATGTGCTCATTCCACTGAGATGGTAGCTCAAAAACCTCTTCCCGAAAAAAATTGTATTTGTTAGAATTCTACTCAAGACCAGCATCTAGTAATGAGGAAAGAGGCCCAAATGTTGTTTAAAATGTTCTGTTGTTCAACGCTAGCAACAATTATGTCACTTAAGTAATGCGAACAGTATAGTACATCTCCATTGAGCTGTTATGGAAACTCTTACTCTGAAGGGAGTAGTGATAGCCAGGATATTTTTGGATCTCTCATAAAGCTGGGGTTCAAGAGTCTTGGTGGGATATAGCTAGGAGAAGTATTTTGAACCTAACCATTTTGGCAGCAGTTTTTCTCAACAATATATTATGTATTTACCATGAGCTTGGAACTGCCATATGGTAGTCACAATCTGTTCTTTTACTACAGCTGTTAATATGACCCAGTCCCTACTGGATGTTAGCTTGACTACACCTAATGTTCCAAACAGTCAATTTTCTGTTTGAGTTTGTATATTAGTATGAAAAGAGTTAGTCATGCCTTAGTAAGTCTGAGAAATGCTGACAATTTAAACATAATGAGTAACTTGAAGACTGATGCACAGTGAAGGTCTCGTGCAAAAATTAAGCAAAAAATTTTGACAGAAATTATTGAAAATCAAAAAGATAATACCAGTTGAAACTGAACTGACAGTGACCTGAAATGTAAATCCAAATGCTGTAAATGTATCTAATCTGAAAGTTTTAGCAGTGTGAGGCAATATAACAACTACAATTGACAGCTCATGTTAAATGTTTTTTGTACATGATCTCCATAGAATACTTACCCTACAAGGTGAAGCGAAATTTGGCTTCGCAGCACGACTCCTCACATGTCAGCGATAAAAAATTGTCTGTCCCAAAATTTTGTCTGACGAGTACATCTGGCAGAGTGGCAATCTGGCAACACTGTAACCACATGTGAGGCAACTACCTCTGTCAGCAAATGTTGGTTGTACTGTGCAGTTGGTGCAGTGTATAAAGTTTTGGGTTAGCATGCAGGAGGTCGAGGGCTCAATCCTGGGTTGGGGCGCATTTTTTATTTGCTAATGTCATTCTGACATTTTGTTCTCTAATATACACCATTTCTTAGGTCACGCATATCCTAAATTTACATTTTGTAATGCTGAACATAACAAATACATGGTTAGATAAATAAGAATAGACAGTTGAAACAAATGACCTGTCATAGGACAAAATAACTACAAAAATAATATCAGTTTCGAAATGCTAAAGACGACAGCACAGTACAATAACAAAACATCTACTTGTCATTTATACTACATGTAATATGAGCATTCAGACATAGCACAGTAACAATCAGTGACAAAAATAATGTCCATATTAACAACCTTCACAACAGAATACGTTGTCTTCAGAACAACAGATGCTCAAATCGATCCCCCTCCATGTCCAGACATTGTGCAACTCACCAGATCATAAAGCTCTGGACCCTTTGCAGCAAAGCTGAGTCTACTGTAACAAGAGCAGCATGAACACACACTACCAATTTTTCAACATTTGTCGGCGGAGCAGAGTACATGTGCTCCTTCAGGTGTCCACACAGGAAGAAATCGAAGGGATTTAGATCAGGTGAAAGCAGTGGCCATACAACTGGACCTCCACATCCGAGCATTTCCCTGGAAATGTTCTGTCCAAATACTGTCGCACATTAATTCCAGAGTGTGGAGGTGCACCATCACATTGGAACCATATCCTCTGCTGAACATGTAGTGGAAAATCTTCCAGCACATCAGGCAGATAGTTCGAGAGGAATGCATGATACCTTCGTGCAGTCAACCGATCAGGCAACATGTAGGGCCCAACCACCTGTTGCCCAATATTCTGGCCCAGACGTTGGTACCAAAGTGAACTTGGTATCCACGGTTGTGGGTGATGTGTGGGTTATCCTCACACAAAAGGTGGGCATTGTGCATATTGAAGACACCCCCATGAGTGAATGCTGGTTCATCTGACGGTGTTCACAAATCCATCATTGGATTCCTGTTGTTGTTGGAACCATTCACAGAATTGCGTTCTCTGATGACAATGTGCAGGATGCAGGTGTTGTGTGAAAGCATAATGATAGGGGTACATCCCATGCTAGTGCAGCATGTTAACGACCGTGCTTTGCAAGACACACAGCTGCCTTGCTATGCTACGTGTACTTCACTGAGGTTCCTGGTGTATGACCTCCAGAACAGCTTCCTCAGTAGCCGGGGTACAGTGAGTCCATGGATGACCTCTGTCACACGACGGTGGAAGGAGACAACGTGACTCCTGAAGGCACAGCTCCAGATGACAAAACACATTTTTTCTGGATGGCATCGATGAGGATATCTAGCAGCATATTCACAAGTGGCAACACCAGCCTGGTTATCAGATGCACCAAGGACGAGAAGCATATCCACATATACATCATTTTTCTGTGCCATATGTCTGCCACACTGATTTAGAGATTTACAATGAGAAAATTCTATACGTGTACGCATGTACATTAGAGTCTGTCACAGGCGTATTACTCCACTCACAACTAGTCCCTGTCTGGTGGACAGTGCATACAGTATAAATGCACTGTCAGTCCTGTGCGCTGTTCCACCTAATGCACATTACCCTTCTCACAGATATTGTTCTCCATGATTCATCTCGACACCACTAATTGTGAAATGTTCGGTTTCAAATTACACTGTTTTGCTAATGGTAATAGGTGTGATGTTTCCACAATCCTATTGATAGAATAATAATAATAATAATAATAATAGTAATAATAATAATAATAATAAACCCCGTGGAGGCCCGGGAAAAGAATAGGCCTCCGGTATGTTCTGCCAGTCGTAAAAGGCGACGAAAAGAACAAACCACTAATAGGGCTAACCTCCCTTTTAGTGTGATTACTTGGTTCAGGACAGAACTAAAGAAGCCTCGGACAAGCGCCGTCATGGTCGGGGATGACGCTTGAACCCTATGCCCGCCCACAATGGTAACGACACTGCTAGCCAACTGGAAAATGATTTAAATCCAAATAGAGGTGTTTTGCAGGATATGCTTCCTGCAACCACCCTACAAGGAAGACAAAGACAGAGGATGAGATGGTCAGATGAAGTTAATTGACACCTCATGTTCTGTTATTACCAAGCAACAAACCTAGGAACCAACACAACTGGATACAGATCACAAGTATACACAACATTTATTACCAGATACCCAGAATTAAAATTTTTAACAGAACAATGACTAGCTGATCAGATCCGTGTAATAATAAAAAATAACAGGATACCCCAGTCAGAATTAGAAAACATCAAACAACAACTACAACAAATACTGGAACAAAATAATGTGCAATCAGAAGAAGAAGAAAATACAGTAATGGACTCAAACATCTCAGAGCAAACAAACAAAGACTAACACGCATCAATTAAACAATCAGAGGAAAACAAAATCTTAAGACAGCCACCAGAACAAGCACAAATAGAACACAAAGTGACACACATGTTAGATATAGAAGAGAAATCTCAGCTGACATATATAGAATACAAAGACACAAATACAGACATTAGACCATTCTTGCATAGACCGCCAAATAACCCACAAGTTGAAACAACAATAAAAACTATCAACACAATCATATACAACAAAATAAATGAAAACACAACTATGGAAGAGTTACAACTACTGGTTTATATAGGAGCACTCACTACACTAAATATACACACTAGGCAGAGATCAGAACCAACCAACACACAGAAGAAACCCACAAAACCAGCATGGCAACACAGGCTACAGATCAGAATAGAAAAACTGAGAAAAGACATCAGACAGCTAACACAATTTATAAGAAATGAAATGTCAGAAAAAAAACGAAAAAGGTTAGGTAAAATCTCACAACAAGAAGCGATAGAGCAATTAGATGAAAAGAAGCAGAAATTACAAGCATTGGCCAAATGACTTAGAAGATACAAAAAAAGTGAAAATAGAAGGAAACAAAACCAAACATTGAACACAAACAAACAGAAATTTTACCAGACAATAGATAGCACACGCATTAAAATAGACAATCCACCAAGCATAACAGACATGGAACACTTCTGGAGCAACATATGGTCAAACCTGGTACAACATAACAGGCATGCACGGTGGATACAAGCAGAAACAGACACATACAAGAAGATACCACAAATGATTGAAGTGATAATTTTGCAACATGAAGTCACCCAAGCAATTAATTCTACTCACAATTGGAAAGCCCCTGGAAAAGATAAAATACCAAATTTCTGGCTAAAGAAGTTCACCTCAACACATTCACATCTAACTAAATTATTTAACAGTTACATGGCAGACCCATACACATTCCCTGATACACTTACACATGAAATAACTTATCTGAAACCTAAAGATCAAGCAGACACAGCAAACCCAGCTAAATATCGCCCCATAACATGCCTACCAACAATATACAAAATATTAACTTCAGTCATTACACAGAAATTAATGACACATACAACACAGAACAAAATTATAAATTAAGAACAAAAAGGCTGTTGCAAAGGAGCATGAGGATGTAAAGAGCAACTGATAATAGATGCAGAGGTGACATATCAAGCTAAAACTAAACAAAGGTCGCTACACTACGCATACATTGATTACCAAAAAGCTTTTGATAGTGTACCCCACTCATGTGTACTACAAATATTGGAAATATACAAAGTACGTCCTAAATTGATACAGTTCCTAAAAATAGTAATGAAAAATTGGAAAACCACTCTTAATATCCAAACAAATTCAAAAAATATCACATCACAGCCAATACAGATTAAGCGTGGAAAATACCAAGGAGACTCATTAAGTCCTTTCTGGTTCTGCCTTGCTCTGAACCCACTATCCAACATGCTAAATAATACAAATTATGGATACAATATTACTGGAACATACCAAGACAAAATCACACATTTGCTATACATGGATGATCTAAAACTACTGGCAGCAACAAATCAACTCAACCAATTACTAAAGATAACAGAAGTATTCAGCAATGATATAAATATGGCTTTTGGAACAGACAAATGTAAGAAAAATAGCATAGTCAAGGGAAAACACACTAAACAGGAAGATTACATATTGGATAACCACAGCGACTGCATAGAAGTGATGGAAAAAACAGATGCCTATAAATATCTAGGATACAGACAAAAAATAGGAATAGATAATACAAATAATAAAGAAGAACTAAAAGAAAAATATAGACAAAGACTAACAAAAATACTGAAAACAGAATTCTTTCTAGAACGAGCAGAAACTAGCAAAATACACAAAACAATCACTCATATAAATACATCGGCTACACCACTGCAATTTCATAACCACTTCTACAACCCTCTAGATCACATAACATCAACAGATACGAAGAAAGTAAATTGGAAAAAGAAAACACTACATGGCAAGCACCCGTATCATCTAACACAGCCACACATCGATCAAGACGCATCCAACACATGGCTAAGAAAAGGCAATATATCCAGTGAGACGGAAGGATTCATGATTGCAATACAGGATCAAACAATAAACACCAGATATTACAGCAAGCATATTATTAAAGATCCCAATACCACAACAGATAAATGCAGACTTTGCAAACAACAAATAGAGACAGTAGATCACATCACAAGCGGATGTACAATACTAGCAAATACAGAATACCCCAGAAGACATGACAATGTAGCAAAAATAATGCATCAACAGCTTGCCTTACAACATAAACTTATAAAACAACACGTTCCCACATACAAGTATGCACCACAAAATGTACTGGAGAATGATGAATACAAATTATACTGGAACAGAACCATTATAACAGATAAAACAACACCACATAACAAACCTGACATCATACTCACCAATAAAAAGAAGAAATTAACACAATTAATCGAAATATCCATATCCAATACAACAAATATACAAAACAAAACAGGAGAAAAAATTGAAAAATACATCCAACTGGCTGAGGAAGTCAAGGACATGTGGCATCAGGATAAAGTTGACATTATACCAATTATACTATCAACTACAGGTGTCATACCACACAATATCCACCAGTACATCAATGCAATACAGCTACATCCAAACTTATGTATACAACTACAGAAATCCGTAATTATTGATACATGTTCAAGCACCCGAAAGTTCCTAAATGCAATGTAACATATACCGTACAGTTAAAAGGAAGTCATGCTTGATCAAGGTCCACGTCACTTTCCATTTTTAACCAGACATAACGTCTGAGAAAAGAAAGAAAGAAATAATAATAATATGCATTGATATACTTAGTAAACAGCATGCAGTTACCAGACTCATTGTTGAAAGGCATAATTAGTGGGATGATGGTGATAACACATACAAATAGTAACTGAGTTTGGACATTATTCGCAAAGCATGTTGCTACTCCTACTGGTAACATAATGCCCAAACGAATTGTAATGGACCTGAATGAGGCAAGAATAATAGTTGGTACTAATCTATGGGACCACTGGAGGAAGGTATAAAAAGAAAACAGGTTTCGCATCTAGTAGATGAAGTGGTGCGAATAAATTCACGCCCATGATGTGAAATGGGCTTCTTCCAAAGCTGATCAGCCTTCCATTTCTATGATTGTAGTATGTAAGTGCAAATGTTTTCTAGAGGACCCGCTGCAATTGCTGTTGATGATTAAGATGCCAGATGTAATACCATGTGGACTACATTTACCAAATAAAAAACATATGCCTCAACCCAGGATCGAAACCTCGACCTTCTGCATGCTAAACCAAAAGTTTATACACTGCACCAACTACAAAGTACAACCAACATGTTCTGACAGAGGTAGTTACCATACATGTGGTTACAGTGTTGCCAGATTGTCACTCTTTAACATCCTTTTTCTGTCGGATATACTCGCTAGATGAAATTTTGGGAGAGACATTTTTTTATCACTGGCATGTGAGGTGTCATGCTGCGAAGCCTGAGTGCACGAATTTTGCTTCACCCTGTATAAAGGAATTTACTGACTACTAAAAGAAACTATCTCTTGATAGACCAATGACAATGTGTGTGTCGCCAGTTTATAATATGTGGGTTTTTAAGTTTGGCACAGTTGCATTAAAATCTCTCTGAAAACAAATTTCACAAACATTTTGTGGAATGATAAAAATTTTACTTTTCAAAGCCAGGATAGTACTAAAAGGAATGAATATCCATTGGGATTGTTATCTGTGTTTCGAGGAAGGAAGGGGAATTACAAAAATTGTGGAGCTGCTAAGACCAATGACATTTTTGGCTCCCCCATTTTTTTTTTTTTTTTTTTTTTTTATAGAAATAGCCGATGCCAGGAATAATTTTGGATCTTGTATAGGTGAACATTATCTCAGCTGTTTAACTAAATGAATTTCATATGATTTTGTATATGATGTATTACATTTCAAGCTGAAATGTATAAAAAGAAATTAATTTGTTAAAATCAATATGTACTATCTCTGTATATACACTTAAAATTACTTTTCTGTTAGAAATATTTGAAATTATGAAATATCTGTCATACTTAAAATTCCTATTATTAATTTGCAGAATCTGACAATATTTATTAAATTTGTTTCTGGATTCATTTACGAAATAATGATATAATTTAGTGGAGAGTCTTCTTTTGTCAAGAAAGTTTGTAAACTCTTTGTTTTGTAAACTCTTTAGAATATTGTTAGTACTGTAGAATGTGTGGTAGTAGTGGACGTGCCTCTGATGGAATTGGACATGTTTCTTAATTTTGGCGATAACAATATGAATTTGTGTTTTAAAGTGGAGATTGTAAAGACAGTGTGACATACAAGAATGGAATAAAATAAAAAGGTCATAGGAACAGAAAGTACTTCATCAATTATCTAGTAATTTGGAACCCACAAAGTGAAACTACCCCTAGATGCGAGAACTACAGGGGGAAAAAAAAACTATTTAGTACATTTTACTCCTCCCAAAGTGTTTGAAACAAAAAGCAATTAATCCTTTTGAAGACACTGAAAAATTTAATGGTGATGTGTGGGAGGATAAGATTACAATCCCCAATACCAGACCCCTAACAGTTCTCCTGTTGATGCAATTGTTGTTCCAAGGTCTTATTAACACAGGATCAAATGCACCTTTGAACTTCTTGTGCAAAAAGTAAGCTCCAGCTTTTCAACAATGTTCTGACTGAAGCTGCATACATTTTATTGAATTTCAATAAACATAGTCACAGTAATGCTAATGAATGTTAGGAAATGAGTCCACAGATAATGGAATTTGTCATTAATGGATTGGTACTAGAATAAATCCTGAGATGTATTATTTTATGCAATGATGAAATGAGGTTGTATGCTGACCCTTATATGATGATAGCAATCAGAAGCGTGGCCCATATGTGATGCTTCATGTTACATTAAGCTTAGCACAGTGGCACCTTCCAAAGCTGGTTGGTGTTCATCAACACTACATTCTTGTCTTCATCAGTTTCTAGAAAGATTGCACTTTGTCCCCTTGTGATTAATTCAGAGTGATGTTCTTCATTCTGGTGTGAAGATATTTAAGTAGCAGCTGACAGACGTAAATAAATTAGAAATCTAAAAATTCAAAACATAATTAAAGTTGTATTTTACTGGCCAATTCTACTGTTTATAATATTATTGCATACATTGAAGGACTGACAACACTTTTAACAGTGTGATAACTAACAATGTTCATTCTAAACAGGCTGCTATTATTACAGCATACAAGTAATTCTTATTCTGTAATAAATACCAATGATGTCATGTAGATAGCAAACAAGTAGTAGTGAGTAAACAGTGGCTACTTAGTGTAACTGAGGGAGCAGCACGTTTTCTATAAAGTAGAAGTTTTTCCATTAATTTTCATATTTTGATGTAAGTCTTTGTATGGACAGGTGGTATGTAGCAGTTTCAAGCTAAAGCAGTCTCAGCTTGACTGGCTTGAACGTTACACCATTTTACAGTCCTATTGCCTTCCTCTGAGCTTTGAAACTGATTTATTGTGCCACACACTGGGGGTCATACAGTTTAACATGGACTCTAAACCAAGCTGCAGTTTGACATTTTTACATACACAGATAGTTACTGGAGGCAAAAGAAATGATAAGTGACTGAAAAAAGTTCTCTGACTAACAGGGAATTTAATTGGACACTTCCGACTGATCCACACTACAACAAATAATCACTGTTCGACATGGGTTCTATTTCTGATATTAAAGTATGTGCTTCTAGACCATTTTACCATGGGAAATTCAAATATGTAAACAAAATATCGTTGTCAGGGATACTTTTTATGTAATATGTATATATATATATGTATATTCACAATTCATGGCAAACACAGAGACGTTATAGAGAAATACGGGTATCTTGCCACATCATGTAGTGATAGAACGTGATAATTTCTTGTGCAACAGCAGGTGGGAAGAATCAGACATCATTAGGTTATCCCCCGCCACACCTATGTCATTAAGACCACCTGAAACATCTCATTAACTCAAACGGCGACAGCCGGTTGCTGCCTCGGCAGTAAAGCTTCACGCCTCCTAGGGGCAGGTGCATCGAGTTTACAACAGTGGTGTTAGCCGCAATTTGTGTCAGTCTTAACGAGTGGGTGTTTCGGCTGACAAGTAACTGTCTGTCATATTTCCGAGCACGATTGAATTTTTTAGTTCCTGTGTGCAAATTGATTGAGCCTGGTGCTGAAGGTAAAATGACTGCTTGTCTTTACACATCAGCATTCCTCTAGTTCCCTACTATTAATTTGATACAGGTGTATTACCAAAGTGGTATTTTTAAATTTGCAGAAATGCCATGTCATCGTGGATGTCGATATAAGCCGGACAACTTCTGCTACATCTGTGGGAAGTTCACTTTTGCCAGAAATAGGAAGAAAATTTCTTCAGTCATAAAGAAAGCATACAATCATTACTTTGGAGTAGAGGTAGAGGACCAAGATAAAGAATGGGCACCACATTTCTGTTGTGCTACATGTTACTGCAAACTAATTCAGTGGTGGAAAAGTAAAGGGAATGTGGCGTTGTTTGCTGTTACCATGGTGTGGAGGGAGCTTAAGGACCATGTTACTGATTGTTATTTCTGTCTAACAAAAATTCAAGGTTTTACAAACAAAAAGTTGAAGAGGCACATTGTTTACCCAGATCTGCCTTCAGCGAGAATGCCAGTGCAGCATTCCGACAACCTTCCAATACCTTCAAGAGCTCGAGGTCAAATTCCGAGTGACAGTGAAATAAGTAGTACTGAAGAAATCACAGATGATGATCCTTTATATCACTGCACAAGTGAGTCATCGCCACATTTGTTAACACAGGCAGATTTAAATGATTTAGTACGTGATCTAGGACTAAGTAAACAAAAGGCACAGCTGCTTGGTTCAAGATTACAAGAGTATAATCTACTGCACCAAAGTACTAAAATCAGTGTGTTCAGGCACAGAGAACATGCCTTTCTTTCTTATTTTTCAACTGACGAAGCACTGACATTTTGCAATGATGTTCCTGGCCTGATGAAAGTGCTGAACTTCACTTATATTTCACAGGAGTGGAGACTTTTCATAGATGCATTGAAAACAAGTCTGAAAGGGTGTTTTGCTCCATAACGGAAATAAAATATCCTCTGTTCCAGTAGCTTACGCTAGTTTGACAAAAGAGAATTATGAATTCGTACAAAGGATGCTAAATTCATTAAAATACAATGAACACAAATGGAAAATATGTGCAGATTTCAAGGTAATTGCTATGGTACTGGGAATGCAACAAGGCTACACAAAGTATGCCTGTTTTCTTTGCGAGTGGGATAGTCGAGACCGAAATTCTCTCTACGTAAAAAAGAAATGGCCTAGGCAAAGATGGAAAGTCGGCGAAAAGAATGTACAACGTGAAAGTCTGGTAGCTCCTGAATATATACTACTTCCATCGCTTCACATCAAACTTGGCCTGATGAAACAATTCGTGAAGGCCATGGATCCAACAGGCTGTGGGTTTGCATATCTAGCTACAAAATTCTTCGTCTTTCAGCTGCAAAAATAAAGGAAGGTGTATTTGTGGGCCCACAAATCAGGGAGCTGCAGAAAGATGCAAATTTTGAAGCATGTTTAACTGATAAAGAAAAAACCGCATGGGACTGTTTCGAGATGATGTCGGAAAACTTCCTCGGAAGAAGAAGAGCTACTAACTACAAAGCAATGGTGAAGGATATGATCAAAGCATATCAGGATTTGGGGTGCAATATGTCTTTGAAAGTACATATGATGGACTCTCATCTGGACTACATCACAGAGAGTTGTAGTGACGTATCGGATGAACATGGGGAAAGATTCCATAAAGACATTTCTACCATAGGAAGGCGCTATGAAGGGAAGTTGGTACCTTCTATGTTAGCAGATTAATTATTGCTGGAATATCATTCGAGAGAAGAAAGATTCACAATACAAGAGAAAAAAGTGATGTGCATTACAAGGCAGTGGCTCATTGTTTGTCAATTTTCTGTAATTTCTCATGTCAAATAAATGCTTCAAAGTGTATACACAAAGGTTACTGTGTTATATGTTAGATTCCACCCTCCATTAATGTGATGAACTTATAACATCATAAAGGTGAGCATTTGTTTGTCGAATTTCACCTCACGTTTGCTGCACTATATCAGAAACTGAAAAGAGAAATAAAATTGCGATTACTCATAAACTATCCCTGACAGAAAAAAACCAAAAACAGTTTTCAATTCAGCACTCAAAATACAACTACAACTAGGATCACAATATTTTTTATCAGTAATAGAAAAAAAGGTTTTTTTGTAGAACAATTGTATAATTGTTAATAGAGTACAAATTATAAGAGTGTTTCTCTTTATTACTGTATACCTAGATTTTTTCTGCACTCTTGATGCTTCTTCTTCATTGTGGATTCACCAGTACACAGTGAATGACTGACTCATTCTCTCTCTTGATTTCAAAGCATTTTTTCCATTTTCATTCTAGCTTTTACCATCAAATCCTGTATTTTGTTGGCAAAATTTCATTAGCCGTCCACATTGTATATTAATCCATAAGGCATATTCACAGTTACCAATTAAATTAGACACACCTGCCCTGTAGCATATAGCACCTCTTTTTCCATGAAATGTCAATACTACAGGAGTAGCACAAATAATATTGACTAAACAGTTACCTACAAATCATGGAGAATTTCCAGCAGAGGGTACAAGAAGCATACATTCTTATTGACAGTACTGGTTATGTCAGATGATCTTGTAGCACAAGGACATGCCCTTGCATTTCATGTAGAGTTCACCCACAATCCTGACACAGTTTTGTAGTAATGAAATGTGGAATTCATTTACTGGCCATACAGGTCTTTAGCAGATAACTGTAGTCAAATAAGTTGGTCCCATGACCAGTCTGTATTTCCCTGTATTAATCACCAATGAGTGAAAATGGGTGACAGATGTCACATCCTAGCAGACTGTAACGTGCTTTAAAGAAACCAATTCCTTCATGAGCTTTTTGATACATAAACATACTGCCATACAGTGTGTATCATGAACCATCACAAGGCAATCTTCCTCCTATACTTTTAGTAGCAATGACAATGTGGTACTGGTGTGGAAGACTCACACTCACCCTTGGCTATCGAACTTACTTTGAGTTGCTTTGCCGATCTTCTTTTCATGATAGCCAGCTGCAATGTCCTGCACAACTTCTTCTCCGAAGATAAGATGCTACTTTGGGGGAATTTTTTATACTTTTAAAATAACTCCATACACTTGAGAATACTTTGAACTCAATCTCACTGTATTTTCATCACACATAACAGTTTTCACATAACTAAAACATTTTTCCTAAGCTTGACACCTTCTGGTCCATCAGAAACTATCACATTCATTTTTCCATAAATACAGTCTACAAATCTCTCCAAGTTTAACAAGACAACTGTCCACACATTATGAAAGTAAGAGAATGAACTGTCTCTTCTCTTCTTTCAACAACATTCAAATGTTCACACAATAAAGTTTTGACGTCACACCGAGTACAGCACGTTTATTCCTTGAGCTGGACGTGTAACTTCTTAGTCGGGCTCGGCAACTACCTGCCCATGCCGATCATCCATCCAATACACATCCGTCCTGCACACACATAATTGTGGTGCAGTAGACACAGTTCTACTTTACCACACTCATCTCTAAAATAACGCTTCGAGATGGTGGAAATACGAGGGTTTCTAGAATTTACCCCAATATTCTCGAGGCACTACTGTACTTGTATAGGTTATTGATTGTTGTTCCCCTTAGGAGGAGACAGCTCTGCTCATATGGTGTAGTGATTTGGTACTATGTAGGCCAGTGCTTTTGTCTTATCTGACTAGCTTATTTTGACCCTGTTGTCTGAAACAGTGTTAAAAATAGGAAGAAAGTACACTGTCCCATTTTGGAAGTTGAAGTCAAACATCTGCCTACTACAGTCATGGTTTCTTCCTATAAGCCCTGTATTTGGACAACTTCAGATACATAGCCTCTTAATGGGGCCCCAACAATCTGACCACAGCTTTTTTGCTAATTATATTGTGTTCATTCAGTGCTTAGAAAGCTCAAACAGAACATAGCAGAGTATTGTCAGCAATTCTATTCCTGCATCTTTTCTACTGTTATCTATTCACCCTCTATTAAAGTGTTGTCTCAGTTTTTCCTTATCTCCTCCTCTCAGCAAAATACATCCTTCATCTACTGCCATTCATTCACTTGGCTATGTTTCCCACTTGTCTCCATTTCATTTCCATTACAGTTTGCCCACCTTCATTTGATTATTTTCCTGACCCACCTAGTAATTCCGAACATGCATTCCTCCATATCATTTGCTAATCAACATTTCATTCTTGAAAAGTTTTCACATTAAAAGGCCAAGACTCATTGCCATAGGTCAAAACAGTAACATATCATTTTTAAGACTTCCAGACATACGAAAAGCACTTAAGGCCATTTTTGCTCTTCTGTTCATTTGTTTTGCTGCCAGTAAAGACATCTGCAACTGCCCTGAATTCTAAAACTCATCACTTGATTCCAGGACACCATTGTTATTTGTACTGTCTTCTTTTTGATATGTTGACTATACATATTTTACGAGGGCTATCCACAAAGTACATTACGTTTTGGAATTAAAAATAAATAAAGTATTGGAAATTTTTTTTTATTATATAGAGATGAAAGCCACACTTAAATACTACTTTTCTACATAGTTGCCATTTAAATTAAGGCACTTATCATAGCAATGGATGAGCTTGGAAATTCCTTCGTCGTAAAATTTGGCCACCTGCGCCTTCAACCACGTGGTTACCTCTTTTGGGACAGAAAAGGTGTGATTTTTGTGGATTTCCTGGAAAGAGGCACTACAATAAACTCTCAAAGGTATTGCCAAACTCTGCACACAACCTCAGAAGAGCAATACAAAACAAGTGCAGGGGAAAGTTGGGCTCAAAGATCTTGCTGATTCACGACAATGCCTGGGCCCACACGGCAAATGACACTCGTGAAGTTCTCGAAACTTTTAAGTGGGAGTTGTTTCCTCATCCGCCATACAGTCCCAACCTGGCACCGAGCGACTTCCACTTATTGCCAGCAATGAAGAAGTGGTTGGCTATGCAGCGTTTTGATGGTGACGCACAGCTTCAAGAAGAGGTAACCACGTGGTTGAAGGCGCAGGCGGCCGAATTTTACGACGAAGGAATTTCCAAGCTCGTCCATCGCTATGGTAAGTGCCTTAATTTAAATGGCAACTATGTAGAAAAGTAGTATATAAGTGTGGCTTTCATCTCTATATAACAAAAAAAATTTCCAATACTTTATTTATTTTTAATTCCAAAATGTAATGTACTTTGTGGCAGCCCTCGTATCTTGTTACAATTGCTTCTAAGTTCAAATTTCAAACTTGCACTAAAAATTCTTTAATAAATTATTGGAGATTATCTACACTAGAGGCAAACAGTCAGGGTCAAAAGAAGGAGGCTCACTTGTCCCCATTAACATATACATTTTCAGTATTCTAACATACACAGAATCATTGCCTCATTTCTCCAGGCTGTTAATTCTGTCATGGTTCATCACTTGCCCTCACAAAGACTAGTGGATCAGGAAGCTCTGTCAGCACTTACTGCTTCAGTGCTATGTCATCACTAGCCACACTGGCGGATGACTGTGCAGAAGTCACTGACACTATTGATTTCACACCCAAGGGTGCTCACAGGAGTTTTTGGCCATTACAAACTGGGCTTGCTTGCAGATGATAAATACTCAACCTGCTCAAAGAAAGCAAATCTTGGTCACCTTGCTGTATACACAGGGTGGTCAGAAACAGCCCGAAAAGCTTGTATTAATGTGCGTAAGAGCACAGACAACCTCACCACTGAGTGGCCATACGCCCAAAAAAAAAACATCCAGACATGCACAGCGCATGCGCATGCGCACGCGCGCGCGCACACACACACACACACACACACACACACACACACACATATATGCGGAGAAATATGAGAAATAATTGTTAACAAAAAAATTGATATATTATGCCATTTATGAGTTAATTAGCATTGAAGTTAGCCAATCAGGCCAGCACATGCAAATTCAAGTGCCCTGCCAGATACAATTACTGTCAGTTCTTCCTATAGTGTAGATGATAGTGCATGGGACTGCTCAGCCTTTGGCTTGGTTCAATCCTTACTAGTGTCTCATGCCCAGTATCTGCATCCCTCTCTTATTCAGTTTCAGGAAATCAAACGAAGAACACATTTGGCAACATGATCTCTTGTGGGCTTTTTGAATTTGCATATACAATGGCCTGACTGGCTAACTTCAATGCTAATTAACTCAGAAATGGTGCACTAATCAATTTTTTTTCTTAACAAATATTTCTCAGCATACCCTATCCTGCAATGGCCTTACAAGCTATTCAGACTGTTTCTGACCACCTTGTAGACTGGCCACTGCTGTTCTGGTCTTATATTGTATACAATATTAAATAATTGTATTGAAGTTGTCATGGTATTGGTTTTTATTGGATACAGTTCATCAAACATGTAATCTCCAACCAGCTGAGCTCAACAGCAGGCATCCTCGCTCAAGCCGCACCTGAAGCAGTATCACAGTTGCAAGCACTGCCTTGTGGGAAGTACTGATGTGCAAACCTCATACGGTGCACAATGTAATGTAGCAGATTGGGATAGTATAAAACAAACAGAACAATACAATGCATTTTGGAGATTGCATTACTATTACACAATGTTTACATGAAGTCATATACATGCAGAACTTTCAGCTGGACTTTCTCACATTTACAGTTTTGATGTAAAACTCAATTTATTTCTACATACTAATTATCTCAAACTTGTTCCCATAATTTTAAATTAAATTCTGTAGTTAGTATTATGCAAGCAGATAAATTTCATCTGCAAGTTTCATTATGTACAGTTCAAACAACAGGCAAAAAACTTTAGTAATTTTGAGAATTAAATAAGCACCAGTGGTAGTGGCCATGTTGCATCAGTATTAGTTCAGTTAGCCTTGTGCCAACATACCATCATCCTGGATGAGATCTGGTGACAATAAATCTATGTGTGTCTTTGTAGAAATAAACAGATGGAAGATAAATTCTACTGTGTCAGCTACATCATATAGCAATTAGTATACCTCAAAAACTGTTTTGGTAATGCTGTATATTCAGTACCCAGCGTGTTTCATAAAGGAAAAGTTACTTATTTTTGAAAAACTGTACCAGCCATTTGGCAAAAAGTAGTTATGAAAGTTAAGTATTCAAGACTATTCCAAGAGGCATTGAAACATTGTAACCATATCTCTGATGGGCTAGCCATTTTGAGACACCATGACCTATATAATCTGTTACAGTACAGATTTTGCTGAGACAGTCAAATGTTTTGTCAAAGTCTACAGTTGCCAGACACAATGATAATTTATACTCATTACTCTATCCTACAATTTTTTCACAATTTGAAAGTGGTCCTCGTGCTGTATTCACTTCTAAAGAAAACTTTTTCCTTTGTTTAAATGATATTTAGTGTTTTTTTATATGACTGTGATTGTAGTGATTTTTGTGTGCTCCCTTTAGAGGGAGGAGACATATAGATTAATAATGTTTCATGTTTTGTCTGTTTCCTTTTTGAAAAGTAGAATAATTGCTGCATTGTTCCAGTTTAGTGGATCTGTCTTTTTCTGCAGGCATTCTATTAGTACTTTTGCAGTTGCTTTAGTATACTTTGCCTCCAGCTGTAATCACTTCTGTTGATGATGATGAGCGTTTGGCGTCATTGGCCGGGAGGCCCCTCGCGGGGCAGGTCCGGCCGCCTTGGCGCAGGTCTTATTACATTCGGCGCCACATTGGGCGACCTGCACGCCGGATGGGGATGAAATGATGATGAACACAACACAACACCCAGTCCCTGAGCGGAGAAAATCTCCGACCCAGCCGGGAATCGAACCCGGGCCCAGAGGACGGCAATCCGTCACGCTGACCACTCAGCTACTGGGGTGGACATCACTTCTGTTGAAACAACATGATCTCCACTTGGCCTTGGCCGGTGTGCCCAAGCGGTTCTAGGCGCTTCAGTCTGGAACCGCGTGACCGCTACGGTTGCCGATTCGAATCCTGCCTCGGGCATGGATGTGTGTGATGTCCTTAGGTTAGTTAGGTTTAATTAGTTCTAAGTTCTAGGGGACTGATGACCTCAGATATTAAGTCCCATAGTGCTCAGAGCCATTTGAACCATTTCCACTTGGCTTTCCTTTTTTCATATGTCAAATGGATTTGTACACCTCATCTAATATTACTTTTACAAGTCATTATTTTCGTTATTAATTACCTGCATTTGTGATAAGTTTCTTGAACTACATGATTTATAAATATCTTTGAATGCTGTTTGTCTTTGTGTTATTACTTGCTGTTAATTTCTGACATCTGCACTGATAAAATGTGATACCTACCCAACAGATTTTTTTGTCCTTAGTGTTATTGTTTTCAGTTGTTTCTCTTACCAAACATTCACTATACTCCCTAAAATCCTGTTGAAGTCTTATCTGAATAGTTTTGTTTAATTAAATTTACTCTATGACATTCCTTTCATTGTTTGCTTTAAACTCTCACCTTCTCTTCATCAACTGACTTGTAACATTTGGGATTTTCTTTTCTTTTCCCTTCTGTGTTCCTGCAACATCTCCTGCTGTTTATGTAAGTGCCTTAATTGAATAATTGTTCCTTCTGCCTTTGTCTGAATAATCTTCATTTCCTAAGATTATGAAATTATTACTTAATTTCACCTGGTACACATGTTATTTTTACACAACTTTTCATACTCATCATTTCTGACTTTGTGTCTGGTAAGTATGTTTCTTTTTGGGTTTTGTAACTGTTTTTGCTGTGTATCTTAAAATCTATGCTCACTCACAATTCAGAAGTGGCTGATGACTAGTCTGAAAACAGCATAGAGATCGAACATGGAAAAAAAAAAAAAAACACAACACATGACCAGCATAAGCAACTGAAAACTGAGCACACGGAAACAGAACCCTGTGGAAGGCAAAAGCTTGGTCTGAAGGATTTGAAATCAGTATTAGAACTGCTAGGTGATGCCTGTTGCCAGCTGCAGGTAAACAACTGGGTTATTGGTCTTGCCCACACTTCGCATGTGCCCTTCATAACAGCATTCTGAACTATTTCACTCCAATAATCATATCAGCTACTTGGCACCCATCTTGGTGTCTACTAACAGGGATACTAAATCCCTCCCCCCTTGAGAAGCCAAAAGTGGCCCTGTTTGTGCAGTGACCTCCATTGTAAAACTGAAAAGGGTACAACACTACCCAGCAGGGGTCAACAACCGAAGCAATGCCAATGCAGCTTCCTTTTCCATAGGTGTGGATTATGGTTGATGTTGTGGTAACAGTTGAGCCATTGGCATGATGAGGACTCTTCCACTAGCAAGAAAGAAAAAGGGGCACTGGTTCAAATTGCATGGTCTCCATAGTGTTGAGTGCAGGATCTAGCCCCACTATAACCTGCGGTCAAAGGTCAGACAGTGGAGGTCGTGGTGGAGGCAACAGTGGATGAGCACATCACTGCCAATTGGGATCCTACCACAGAAAAATACCACAACTGACCTCATTGCCAAGCTAGCTTGGAGACAGTGGCACCAAAGATACAACATGTCATGGCTGCAACTGATTGGAATTATGGGTCAAGTTGTTCTTGACTGACATTAACCACAAACAACTGCCAACATTCATGGCCCGTGACTACACATGCCATCCATCCTTGCTGCCAAAAGACTGGGATCAAATTGTAGCCTGATGTGGAAAACACAATGGACCACAGTGGTTTGGGGTAGGCAACTCAGGGTGCAACAAATCCAGAATACCCCAGTGCTGGCCCCAAGCAAATGTTGCACCAGGAACACCTGTTAACTGGCATCAACCAGTAAGTAGCAGAAAGCTCCACAATGCATCACCTCAGAATGAGGGAACACATACATCTTCATTTAGGTCTTTAGCATACATACATGGTGCTCCATCTGTGACCTAGATGCTGAGTGAAATGGGGCAGCAGTCAGATGATGGAAATGCAAAAGTCTTCAAGCTCCTGTGACACAAATTGCCCATGGCCCAGTGGAATACTGACAAGGCAGTTCAACCTGATTTTATGCAAAGGCATCTAAGCCCAGATATGATGTTCACCACTGGGATCTATTGCCGGCCTGTAAATATGATGATTTGCCAAACCCGTCATACAAGTCGTATCCCAATGCGACACCTGCAGCAGCTGTTAATGAGAGGATGCATTCTCAGAGGGATGACCAGCCAACTGCTTTGCTCCTCCATGGGAAGCATGAGGACTCTCTGGACAATACTGAGATGGTCATGTAGGAGAAAAAACATATGCCACACAGAAGTCACTCTTGAAAGAGCGCACTCTGCCCACCTCATCTAGATAGCTGAAATGATTTTCTGGAAAAGCAGGTCAGCAGTCATGGCAGCCTTGAGCTCCCATACCAACAAAGGAATATCCAACAAAGTCTGCTGGCATTGTCCAATGTGAAAACAAGAAACTCCTGTCAGTCAAACCCCAGGTCCAGTCCTGCTGGCAATTGCAATATTGCATCCACATTTGCCTGTTGGGCAGTGGATCAGTATTGAATGTCACAGCAATAATTACTGAGAAAGATTGTCCACATTTGCAGCTAGTGGGCATTCATATCCAATAGCTTGGATGAGGGCCAAATAAGGAAACTAGCATCTTGTGGTCGTTGATGAGTAGGAACTTTGACCCTCACAAGAAAAAGTGAAACTTTTTAATTGTGAAAATGATAGCCAGAGCTTTCTCTTCCACCTCCAAATAATTATGTTACACTGTGGAAAGTTTCTTTGTTGCACAGGTCATGGAATCTCCAGTGCCATCTGGGTTTCAATGAAACAGGACTGCATCAATGCCATATTGGGAGATGTCACAGACTATGGTTACAGGTTTATCTGGTGTAAAACAAGCCATGTGGTGAAGTGTGCAAACACTGCTTGAGGGACTGAAAAGCCCATTGACAGTCCACAGATTCAGAAGAAGATCAGGGGATATCATCACTCCCACAAGCAGAAGAGGCTTTCCCAGCATCACCCCATGAAGATATACTGGCATCAAGAATAGTTCCAGAGCCAAAAGATGAAGCATCATCAGCACCCAGAGTAGCATTTGCAGCTGTTGCAGAACCATCAGAGCAGCTAACAGACAAGGATTCTTCACCAACCCAAGGAGAAGTGCCACCTGCAAGGAGGAGCAGCCAGAGGTCCAAAAAAGCCACAGTTCATAGTGAGAATTAGAAAAGGAAAATTGTGTCATAACTACACCTCCAAGTAAGCCTAATGTTTATACTTTAAGAAAGACTAACCCAGTCAACCACCTCAAATCTCCAGCCAGTGCTAATAAATTTGCTTTTTACCATCAGAACATTCAAGGCTTATTAAGTAAACTAGATGAGCTATCCATTGACATTTTAGATAAGGACTTTATTAATAATGCTGATGTAATCTATTTTAGTGAACACTTTATGAAACTTGGTTGTGACACACTGCAACTGAATAACTATAACCTAGCAGCTCTTTACTGTAGACATTCTTTAGATAAAGGAGGAGTGGTGATTTATGTTACGAACAAAATAGCTTATAGATCTTTAGACTTGAGTGAATACTGTATTGATCAACATTGTGAGGTTTGTGGAGTTGCAATCTGTACTGATTTCTCTGAAATTACTGTCCTTTCATTTTGTAGGGCTCCTGCAGGCAAAATCTGTATTTTTCTAAAACGGTTAGAATCCCTGTTAACTCATCTCTTTGCAAAAACAAAATATATTATAAATGACTTTCTTACAGATAACATGGGAAGAAATGATTTATCACATTTAATGAACTCTTTTAACTTAACAGCACTGGTGGATTTTCCCACTAGAGTCACTTCTAATTCTACAAGTCGAATTGACAACATCTTCTTATACAGCAGTAGAATTCTAAACATAACTGTAAAACATATATTGAATGGGCTCTCAGACCATGATGGTCAACTACTTTCAATTGATAATGTTAGCGCTCTTTGTAAGAACAATTCCTGCAGTAAAACTTTCAGAATAATTAGCACACAGTCTATCAACAGCTTCTGTAATTCCCCACAAGAAGTAGACGGGGACCATATTGAGCTCTCTGACAGTGTTAATGACAAGTACAATGCTTTCTAAATGAATTTATCTGCCTATTCAAAGTGGCCTTTCCTAAAAGGATTGTCAAATCCAAACGTGAGACCTACTCTAATAAAAGCTGGCTAACTCTGGGCATTAAAATGTCTTGCAGAAGGAAAAGGAATCAATATGCCTCACTCAAATCCAGTTATAGTGTAGAAAAGGAAAAACATTACAAACTATACTGCTCTATCCTTAAAAAAGTTCTAAAAAGGGCAAAGGGTATTTCTATAAAATCAGAAATTGATGTCTCTAATAACAACATTAAAACCATATGGGGCATAATAAAAAGGGAAACAGGTAAAATCCCTGCTGCAGAAAACACAATAGAAATTAAAACAAATGATACCATTCATGACAATGTTGAAATAAGCACTGACATTTTTAACAACCACTTTCTGGCATCAGCTGTACAAACTGGAAAAACATGTTCTTTTAATGAAGCCATTTTATCCCATCAAAAAGCTATTAATAAAAAAACCAAGCAGATTAAAATGTCTCCTGTCACAGTACACGAAATTGAGAATATAATTAGAGAGATGAAGAGCAAGAATTCTGTTGGCATAGATGGTATCTCTTCAAGATTACTGAAGGAGTGCTATAAGCCGATAAGCAAAATACTGTCCCACATATTCAATGAATCCATCCAGCACGAGATTGTTCCTGAGAGACTAAAGTATGCTATTGCCAAACCTCTCTTTAAAAAAGGCAATAAAGCCAATGTTACCAACTATTGGCCTATCTCCCTCTTAACAACCTTTTCTAAAATTCTTGAGAAATTGGTTCAGAAAAGACTTATTGAACACCTCATGCATTATAAGGTATTAAACAGGAACCAGTTCGGATTTCAACACGGTGTATCAACAGAACAAGCTATTTTTTCCTTCATGCATCAAATCTTAAGAGTCTTTTAATAAGAAATTATCTCCTGTTCGTATCTTCTGTGACCTATCTAAGGTCTTTGATAGTGTTAACATTAAATCCTCTTGGCAAAGGCTGAATATTATGGTATAAGTGGCTCAGTTGGCTCATGGATTAAATCCTACCTAGCTGAAAGAAAGCAGAAAGTCATGTTGAACGACTCTGAGGGGTACTCTGTGTCATCTAGCTGGGGCTCTATTGGCTGTGGTGTTCCTCAGGGCTCTGTACTTTGCCCCCCTCTCTTCCTCATCTTTATCAATGACCCTCCCTTGCATACTAGCTTGAAAACTCACTTTACTCTTTTTGCTGATGACACCTCTATCCTCATCAACAAAACTCCTAACCTCAATCTTGAGGAATCGGCCAATATTGTCTTTAGTGAAGTATGTAATTGGTTTGTAAATAATGGGTTATCACTAAATGTTAATAAGACCCAGTTTGTGCATTTCCAAGTAAGGAAAATAGTTGAGGATCACTTAAGTATTACATTGAATAGTAGTGAGTTACTACAAGTTGAGTCAACTAATTTTCTGGGTGCACACAGTGACAACGGTCTAAAATGGTCTGAACATATTTTGCACCTCCACAAAAAGCTCAGCTCAGCAACATTGGCTGTTTGTATTATTTCCACTGTATGTGACCGAGACACCACAAAAACTGCTTATTTTATTTATTTCCATGCATTATTGCTATATGGAATAGGTTTCTGGGGTAATCAGCCACTATCCAAAAAAATATTCATTGCCCAAAACAGAGTTATTAGGATAATGAGCGGAGTCCAGCCTAGACATTCTTGTAGGAACCTTTTCAGAAAATTAGGGATACTGACAACTGCATGCCAATATATCTACTCCCTGTTATGTTTCATTGGTAAAAATGAACAGTCGTACAAAACCAATGATTCATACAATACCCACAATACCAGGAGGAAGATGGACCTCCATTATGAATTGAAAAACCTTACTATTGTACAAAAAGGAGTCCATTACATGACCTGCAAGGCGTTCAATGCTCTCCCACCATCACTGAAATTACTTATCCACGAGCTTCCCAAATTTAACCAACAGCTCAAACAGTATTTATTAGATAATTCCTTCTATTCAGTAGAAGAATATTTCAGTAGAGTTAACTGTAATTGATTTTTTCATTTACTAATTTGATGTGCTATTGTGCATTACGATACTCACAATCACTGTTAAAATTACTGTGTCTTTCATTTAGCTATTAAGATCTACCATATTTTAATGTAATTTTTTCTATACCTATTAATTTGTATTTTGTCTTATACCAGATATCCTCTTGCAAGAGGTACTTTTATGTATTCCTTTTGTATTATTTGTAATAATTCTGACATGTCCTACATCCATGCAAATGCCTTGCAGTATTGGATTTATGGGATATAAATAAATAAATAAATAAATAAATAAATAAAATCTGATGTCCTTTTGGAGAGACCACTTATGAGGATGGCAAATGCGCATGACCTGGGGAATGACCTTAGCGTAATACAGCATCTTCCCCAAAAACGACTGGAGCTCTTCACACTCTTGGACATCAGAAAGTTGATGATGACTTTGCATATTCATCTATAGGGTTGAGGCTATCTTTGCTGAGCACCTCACTCAAGAGCTGCATTTTTTTAGAATGCAACAAAGTTTGTTCTCCAGAAGGCATTGTAAAACAGCCTGCAGATTTCATTAAGGATTCTCTCACAGAGAGCTTGTGACCCAAAGTTCATTGATATAGTTTACACAACAAAGAATGTCCTCAATAAATTTTCCCAAATATTATTGATAAATTCCAGGTGCAGGTGTGATTCCAAAAGGTAAGCAATTAAACTGATAAAGTCCAAAGAGGATGATGAGCATTAAGAAACTCTGAGAAGTGACATCCAGCACCAACTGCAAGTATGCATTGTGAAAGTTACTGCATGAAGAATACTGGGTTCCTGACAACTTCATCAACAGGTCCTCTGGCTGTTGAATAGAAGTCTGTGACACATTGTGTCACAAAAGTGCATGGTGTCATCTGGCTTTTGAATCATCACCAAATGGGTAGCACACATTGACTCAACAAAATATGAGAAATTATACTGAGGTCCTGCTAATGCTTCAATTCTGCCATGACCTCGCTATGGATGGTGCAGGGAATTGGTGGAGGCAACAACATGGAGATATTGCAAATAGCTTGAAGGAGATGTGTCCCTCTAACTTTTTTGCACAATGCAAGGTATCCTTAAACAACTGGTCATGATCACAGTAAACTGTCCAACTCCTGGAGGGTGCCTCACTGGGACACTTAATGTTCTTTGTCAACTATGTGGAAGCCAAAAGCAAAAAAGATGTCCTCGCTTAAAATATTTTGTGCCAACCACACTCTTATAACATGCTCAAATGGAAGATTGTCCCCTCAGAGGAACATACTGTTTACTATAGGACACAATGTGATCTAGTGGCCATTGCAATGCAAAGCAGCCCAAGAGTTGGCATGTATCTAAGTTAATGAGCCAACCACACTCTTATAACATGCACAAATGGAGGATTGTCCCCTCAGAGGAATGTACTGTTTACTATAGGACACAATGTGATCTAGTGGCCATTGAAATGCAAATCAGCCCAAGAGTTGGCATCTATCTAAGTTAATGAGGCTGGTGTTTGATTCCATGGCTACCTGTAACTCAAGAAGTTGCCCGTCCACTATCAATGTCAGGAGAATATGCTGAGGTGATGCTTGAGGAGTGTCAGAGAAACACTCAGAGGAAACATCAGGGAAAACACTGGGGTCTCTGATGACAGCCCCAAGCTTGCTCAGTGCAACGAACTGTTCTCAAATGCCCTATTTTGTGGCATTTCCCAATTCTGTATCTGTGTGTGGGCAGTACTGTTGGATATACACCAGTCAGGACACGTCTGAGTGGGAACATATGTTGAATATACACCACACCATCAGGACAGGACTGAGTGGGAGCAAGTGAAGAAGGGGAACAATGCCGACAATCTGAAAAACATCATGAGAGGAAGTTATGATGCTTCAATTGAAGTATACCCACCAAACCCAATGCAGGCAGTGATATCACTGTACTTGAGTCATACATGAGATCAACACACAGTGACTCAGCAGAAGGCAAGGCCATATGACACTCCCCACAGGTCACTGGTGGCTGTTTACTTTGCATGTCTAACTTCGTTGTTGTGGTCCTCAGTCCAAAGGCTGCGCTCTCCATGTTACTCTATCTGTGCAAGCTTTTTCACCTCCAAGTAATGACTGCAACCTACATCCTTCTGAATCTGCTTACTGTATTCATCTCTTGGTCTCTCTCTGTGATTTTTACCCCCTACGCTTCCCTCCAGTACTAAATTGGTAATCCCTTGATGCTTCAGAATGTGTCCTTCCAATCGATCCCTTCTTTTAGTCATATTGTACTACAGATTTCTCTAATCACCAATTCTATTCAGTACCTCCTCATTAGTCATGTGATCTACCCATCCAATTTTCAGCATTCTTCTGTAGCTCCACATTTCAAAAGTTTCTATTCTCTTCTTGTCTAAACTGTTTATCGCCCATGTTTTACTTCCATACATGGCTACACTCCACACAAATACTTTCAGAAAGGTCTTCCTGACACTCAAATCTATACTCTATGTTAACAAATTAATCTTCTTCAGGAATGCTTTTCTTGCCAATGCCAGTCTACATTTTTTATCCTCCCTCCTTTGACCATCATAAGTTATTTTGCTTCCCAAATACCAAAACTCATCTACTACTTTAAGTGTCTCATTTCATAATCGAATTCCCTCGGCATCACCTGACTTAATTCGACTACATTCCATTATTCTCATTTTGCTTTTGTTGATGTTCAACTTATGTTCTCTTTTCAAGACTCTGTGCATTCTGTTCAACTCCTCTTCCAAGTTCTTGGCTGTCTCTGACAGAATTACAGTGCCATTGGAAAACCTCAAAGTTTTTATTTCTTCTCCCTGGACTCCAATTGTTTCTTTTGTTTCCTTTACTGCTTGCTTAATATACAAATTGAATAATGTGAGGGATAGGTTGCAACCCTGTCTCACTCCATTCTCAACCACTGCTTTCATTTTGTGCCCCTCAATCCTTATAACTGCCCTCTCCTTTTTGCTCCCTGTATTTTCCTCTGCCATCTTAAGAATTTGAAAGGGAGTTTTCCAGTCAGCATTGGCAAAAGCTTTCTCTAAGTCTACAAATGCTATAAATGTAGGTTTGCCTCTCCTTAACCTAACTTCTATGAGAAGTCATAGGGTCAGTACTGTTCTGTGTGTTCCTCCATTTCTCCAGAATCCAAACTGATCTTCCCTGAGGTTGGCTTCTACCAGTTTTTCCATTCTTCTGTAAAGGATTCATGTTAGTATTTTGCACTTGAGACTTATTAAACTGATAGTTCAATAATATTCACACCTATCAGCACCTGCTTTCTTTGCAATAGGAAGTCTTAGGGTATTTTGCCTGTCTCATACATCTTGCTCAACAGATGGAAGTGTTTTGTCATGGCTGGCTCTCTCAGTGCTATCAGTAGCTCTAGGGAATGTTGTCTATTCCTGGTCCTTGTTTCAACTTAAGTCTTTGAGTGATTTGTCAAATTCTCCATGCAATACCATATCTCCCATTCCATCTTCATCTATGTCAACATTTACAGACTTAATAAAAAAATATGGCTTCAAATTAAAGTTTTCTGAATCTACAAGAGAAAATGCTCAGTCAGCCACATGCATTGACAATATTTTAATGAATTACATATTTGAAGATGGACATAAATTTTGTCTAGATTTAGGAATTTCTGATCATTCAGCATTATTCATTGAGCTACCCAGAGCAGGTAGAGAAGTCCCATGTAAAAAAGCTTATGTAAAAAGGATCTTCAACCAAGAAACTTTGACTCTATTCCATGATAAGCTCAAGGAGACAGAATGGCACTTTGATAAAAGTATTTCATGCACGGCACATTTTGAAGCATTTCTAAGGGATTTTCTAAGTGTTTTCAATGAAATGTTTCCACAAAAAACTTATTTTAATAAAATGACAAAATTAAAATGGATCACTAAAGGTATAAAAATCTCCAGTGCTAAGAAAAGGCAGCTACATAAGGAACTAAGACATAATAAAAAAATTGAATTTATTGAATATGTTAAACGATACAAAAGTACATTTAAGAAAGTTGTCAAAGCAGCGAAGCAATGACAAATAATAAATTAATCTTGAAACATGAGAATAAATCAAAGGCAGTGTGGTCAGTTGTAAAACACGAATTAGGTATCAAAGCCTCTAGACATGGAATTAGTACAATTAATCTTGAAGATGAGATCATTGTAAATCCGGCTCAAATTTCAGAATGCTTCAATGAGTTCTTCATTAATGTAGTGAAACCAGAGGTTAATGTTGCAGATTATGGGAACAATGTATGTCCCTTTGGACTAAATCATAATTCTGAATGCCTCACAAAATTCAAAACAGTTTCAACAATAGATGTAGAAAAAATTATATTAAAACTAAAAAACAAAAATTCTGCAGGTTGGGATGGAATACCAGCAAAAGTCCTTAAATTTGTGTGTAAAATAATAGGATACCCACTATCTAAAATAATAAACCAATCCTTTGAACAAGGAAGCTTCCCAGAGGTGCTGAAGTATGCCAAAGTAAAACCGTTGCTCAAAAAAGGGTCAAGAGAGGATATGGGTAATTATCGTCCCATCTACCTCCTTCCAGTCCTTTCAAAAATCTTTGAAAATGCTGCTGCTATGCAGATTCGAAATTTTATCGAGAAATATGATATTATTACGGAAAACCAATTTGGTTTCCAGCGTGGCAAAAGTACTACTGATGCAATTAACAAGTTTATCGACAAGATCAGCACATCATTAGACAACCATAATAAAGTTGCAGGAATCTTTTGTGATCTCACAAAAGCCTTTGACTCTGTAAATCATGCACTGCTTATCTATAAGCTTGACAAGTATGGGATCAAGGGTAATGTTCTAAATTGGCTTACTTCATACTTATGAAATAGGAAACAAAGAGTGATTGTCTCATCAAATTCAGCAAATTACTATTCAAAATGGAAAACAGTAGCCCAAGGTGTCCCTCAAGGCTCGATTCTAGGACGTATTTTGTTCTTGTTCTATGTTAATGATTTACCGAACAATATAAATGCTCCATTGATTTTATTTGCAGATGACACATCTGTATTAATTGAAAACCAGGAGCCAGAAAACATCCCTCTCTACATAATAAACACAATGAACAAACTAGAAACATGGTTCCAACTGAATGGATTAAGATTGAACATCCCCAAAACCCACATGGTCCAGTTCAGAACAAAACAGTCAAAGCCCCAAGAAATTAAAATAACTCATAAAAATCAGGATATAGAGGAAGTAGATTCTGCAAAGTTTTTAGGGTTAAACCTAGATAAAAATTTAAATTGGAATAAACATTTTGACTACCTGTTAAACAAATTATGTAGCTTTGCATTTGCTATGCAAATATTACCTGGTGCAACAGACATGAATACAAGGAAAATTGCATACCACAGCTACTTTCAATCAGTTGTAAGGTATGGTATTATTTTTTGGGGAAATTCAAGCAATATATTGCGCATACTAAAGCGACAGAAAAGAATAATAAGGAACATGTGTACCGCCCATCCAAGGACATCATGTGGCCCACTATTTGAAAAACAACAGTTATTAACAGTTCCCTCCTTATACATCTATGATATTATCACCTTTCTAAATAGCAATTTAGAGTTATTCGAGAAAAACTGTTTCAATCACCCATATAACACAAGAAACAAAGACAATTTTATGCTTCCCACTCATCGGTTAAACCTATATGCGCAGTCTCCTCAGTATATGGCAATGAAAATTCATAACAAGCTAAAAGGAAAGAATGTTCTGAGTATGAACCTAGAGACACTGAAAACAAAGCTATATGATATACTTGTCAAACGCTGCTACTACACTGTTGAGGAGTTCATGAAGGATGAACTGAACATTTGAGCAGGATAAATTTACATATAGTCTTGTGTGTAAATGTAGCTGTCCTTCACAAAAGGGAGGAAAGAAAAATAAAAGTTTATATTAATGTTAAAATTCTTTGTACCAATTAGGCCTAAGTTGTGTTATCCATTTTTTGACGTGTCTCCTGTACACTAATCATATGATTAGAAATCGTATGTTATGAGACGAATAAAACACTATTCACTATTCTCTGTCCTCTTCCATTTCCATAATATTGCCCTGAAGTACATCTCCCTTGTATAGACCCTCTCTATATACTCCTTCCACCTTTCTGCTTTCTCTTCTTGGCTTAGGACTGGTTTTCCATCTGAGCTCTTGATATTCATACGGGTGGTTCTCTTTTCTCCAAAGGTCTCCTGTAAGCAGCATGTATCTTACTTCTAGTGATGTATGCTTCTACATCCTTACATTTGTCCATTAGCAGTTCCTCTTTAGCCATTTTGCTTCCTGTCAATCTCATTTTTTAGACATTTGTGTTGCCTTTCATCTGCCTGATTTACTGCATTTTTATATTTTCTCTTTTCATCAGTTTAATTCAATAACTCTTGTGTTACCCAAAGATTTCTACTAGCCCTCATCTTTTTACGTGCTTGATCCTCTGCTGCCTTCATTATTTCATCTCTCAAAGCTACCCACTCTCCTTCTACTATATTCCTTTCTCCCGTTCTTGTTAATTGTTCCCTAATGCTCCCTATGAACCTCTCTACAACCTCTGGTTCTTTCAGTTTATCCAGGTCCCGTCTCATAAAATCCTGCCTTTTGTAGCTTCTTCAGTTTCAATTGTCAGAAATAAGTCCCTTGCTGCCACCATAAGTTCATGCGATTCAGCAGCCTCAGTGACTTAAGGTAAAGGAAGGTTAGACAATGCTAATGCCCTAGTTTGGACCTCTGGGTCAGATGTTAACTGGATGATCACATCCCTCAATAGCAAATCTACAGATGAAGTAGCAGAGAGGGACACTTGCACAAGAGACCTTCAGTTTGATGATCCATACCACACACAGCTGCCTGCAGCACTTGTGGTGCTGGTTAAAGTGTAATTTTGTCACCACCACATGGGTTTGATGACCAGAATATACATGAGGGACTGACAAAAGATCCTCAATCTTAAGTTTCTTGGGGGTACTAGAGGGCTTCAAATTCTGCACAGAATTATACAACCTATGTCTGCTGGACAATAACAAGATAACCTTATCAACTGGAATGATGATATGCCATCCTCTTCACTGTCATATAAAGCCACTTTTTTTAGGATAAAAGTTCTGGGTAAGTGCATTTTTCAGCTTACATAATTAGGTATGTGCAACTAATAAATGGGTAAGAAGGAAAATTAGTCAATACCTGCTTCTTGCTGCTCCCTGTTGAATTTGTGGCTCACTAAAAATTATGGTTCACTGAAAAATTAATTATCACATCTAGGTTGTTATTGAGATTTGAACTACCCTACTGGTATCTGTTTCTTTATCTTTGATTTTTATTTTCTTAATTTCATGTATATTTCCACAAAATTGCACAAATCAAACTCCATTGTAATACAAACATAGATGAACCCACTACCATCCAAAACCAAGTGATGTCACAATCCAACTACTACACTGAAATGCAAAAGAAACTGGTATAGGCACGCGTATTCAAATACAGAGATATGTAAACAGGCAGAATATGGCGCTGCAGTTGGCAATGCCTATATAAGTGTCTGGTGCAGTTGTTAGATCGGTTACTGCTGCTACAATGGCAGCTATCAAGATCTGAGTGAGTCTGAATGTGGTGTTATCGTCAGCGCATGAGCAATGAAACACAGCTTCCCTGAGATAGTGAAGAGGTGAGGATTTTCCTGTAGAGGTGAGGATTTTCCTGTATGACCATTTCATGTGCGTGCTGTGAATATCAGGAATATGGTAAAAAATCAGATCTCTGACATCACTGTGACCAGAAAAAGATTCTGCAAGAACGGGACCAATGATGACAGAAGATAATCATTTAATGTGACAGAAGTGCAACCCTTGTGCAAATTGCTGCCGATTTCAATGCTGGGCCATCAACAAGTGTTGGCATGCAAACCATTCAATGAAACATCATTGATATGGGCTTTCAGAGCCAAAGGCTCACTCGTATACCCTTGATGATTGCATAACACAAAGCTTTACTCCTCATCTGGGCCCATCAACACTGATGTTGGACTGTTGATGACTGTAAACATGTTGCCTGGTTGGACAAGTCTCATTTCAAATTGTATCGAGCAGATGGACATGTGTGGGTATGGAGACATGCTCATGAACCCATGGACTGTGTATGTGAGCAGGGGATTGTTCAAGCTGGTGGAAGCTCTGTAATGGTGTGGAGCATGTGCAGTTGGAGTGATATGGGACCCCTGATATGTCTAGATATGATTCTGACTGGTGACTCATATGTAAGCATCCTGTTTGATCACCTGCATCCGTTCATGCTCTTTGTGCATTCCAATGGACTTGGGCAATTCCAGCAGGAGAATGTGACACCCACCACATCCAGAATTGCTACAGAGTGGCTAGAGGAACACTCTTATCAGTTAAAACACCTCCGCTGCCCACCAAACTCCCCAGGCATGAACATTACTGAGCATTTCTGGGATGCCTTGCAACATGTTGTTTAGAAGAGATTTCCACCCTCTCGTACTCTTACAGATCTATGGACAGCCCTGCAGGATTCGTGGTGTCATTTCCCTCGAGCACTATTTCAGACATTAGTTGAGCCAAGCCATGTCATGTTGCAGCACTTCTGTGTCCTTGTGGGGACCCTAGATGATATTAGGCAGGTATACCATTTTCTTTGGCTCTTCAGTGTAATACCGTAACACTCCAACTTCTTCTAACTATCTGTTACACAAATCAACAAGTGCAATGATACAAAAAAATCACAATTCATTGATCTTATAATAAAATGATCTGTTAGATCCAAAGACATCTATACACAGTTAAATACTCCTTGCAAGGTACCTGGTCTGCTGTCAGCTTGGCAGGAATACAGAGCAATTCCACATTCTGTTTGAGTAGTTCCCACATCTGCTCTTGCTGCAGCTTTTGTTGCTGCTCCTGGAGGAGCAACTGCTTTTTCCAGCACTGCAAAGATGATGGGTCCACGATGGTCACAATTTAATTCTATCAAAAAAAAAAAGAGAGCATCGTGCACATAAGACCATCCGATATTGACGCTTTAGCATCTGTACAAGGCATGATAACAGCACGAACTGCCTCTGTTATGAATGTAAAGTATATGAGCCAATGGTGGCTTGACACTGAGCTGGGAGTTGGACACGGGAAAAGGCAATGAAATTTGATTTGGAAGTCAATCTGCAGGGAGCAAAGAGCCTGAAAACCACATAAATACTGAGCACAGGAGAAAACACAACATGCAGCCAGCACAAGTAACTGGCACTGAGCTCACAGAAACAGAGCACTATGTGAGGCAAACCCTTGGTCTACAGGTGCTGAAATCAGCATTAGCAACTTCCAGGCCAGGCCTTTTGTCACTAGCAGGTCAGTGGCTCTGCCTGTGCCATGCTTTGTACACATCCTTCATGACAGCATTCTGTACTTTTGCTCTGCAGTAACTGTGCCAGCTCCTCTGCATCCACTTCAATGTCTGCTGTTGGGGACACTAAACATATCCAGCCCATTGTCCTTATTATTTGCTAAAGATGCTCAAGTTTGTTCTTGCCACAGAAAGCTCAGTGCTACAAAATATTAATACTGGATTTTTCAAAAGTTTGCGTCATATAATTTGAACAACCTATGTTTTACTAAACAAAAAATGTGTATTAGCAGAGTCAAAATTTTGATTACATGTAGTTCTCACTGAACCTTAAATGTTAAATATGGCCTGAGGTAAAAAGTTTCCATACAAAATATTTATACCATGGTCATCAACTGAATGCAAATTACACATTTAACAAAAAGATTTAGGAAGATACATCTCATAAAAAACTTTTATTACCTTGTGTAAATACTTATGCAAGTTAAATAAGAAAAATAATGGACAAAAATAGTATATATATTAGGGGCTATATTGAAGGAAATGGAATTTTCTGCCTTACTATGTTTCAAGTCTGTTTTGTATTTGGTTTCATCTGGGTGAATGTGTTAAGGATAAATATTGCTTTCTTACTGGCAGACTCCCTAATATACAATTTCTGTCATCATATCCAAAGTTTTCCATTGAAGAATTCTTCTTATGTCCTATTTTTACATTAAAATACCATATTTTGTAGTGAGAATTGCAGTCATTTATGAGTTTTTTAAACTCCCTGTAGAGGTCTTGTATCTCTCTGTGAGAATGTAAGCATGTTGAATGATTTTCTTCAATGTGAATTTCTTTTTATAAAAATTCTTATCATTTAGTTTGAGATTACTTCAACATCTGATTAAGTGAGGTGGTTCAGCAGTCAAATTATTGAACTCACATTCAGGACAGTGGTTCAAATATCTGTCACACCATTCAGATTTAGATTTTCTGTGTTTCTTTAAATTATCCAAGCCATATTCTGTGATGGTTTATTTGAAATCAAGATCTGTTATATTGTTTTTAATTTTCATGTTTAAAATCCAGCTTACGGTTGAAATCTCCCCCCCCCCCTCCCCCCCCCCCCCTCATTGTAATAAAATATATGTAATAAAACCTATGTCCACATTTCAGTTCCAATTGGTCTTCATTTTTTCACTGACCTATACCCCATTTTATGTTATTTAACTCTTGTTCCAACTCCAGTACTGTAAAACGGAGTGAAGAGAAAATGTTTTCAGCTTTAAAAGACAAAAACTGATAATTTTAAAAAGGAATATGAGAATCAATATTATATGGGATTATAGGTTACTATCTATGTAATTAGATTTGGGATCTAGCTCATGATTTTATAACATAAAAAAATAAAAGCGTTATGTCTCTAGTTGGCCTGAACAGAGGGGTTAACAGAAACAGCAATGTTTACCTTATTATTATTTTTTCTGTTTGTTGGTCATTTGGGTAAATAAGGACATGTCAGAACCTGTTTTAGATCCAGGGGAATATGAAACAAAATTTATCTAAAAAAGTTTTATTCAATACAAAAACTAGTAATATTGCATGAATTGTGTTTTTTTATTGTTTTACAAAAAGAAGTTATGCTTTTATGTACTTCATTTTAACATTAAATTGTTGAACTTGATTTATCAACATAACCTTTTCCTTCTAAATAACAATTTTTACATTCATACAGTCTAAATTGAAATGACTGCTTAATTTTTTTCATATACTTCAATCATAGCATAATCTCCTGAGCTGAGAACAGTTCATGTCCATTGAATTCTTTGTCTTCTTCTGAAGAAATACTGATGATTACTGTTTCTATTCATCCCACAAATTACAAACCCACAACCTTACATTTTCAATTAGCTGAAACACACTACAGATTAAAGTGTACCTTAAAACTTAACTTTTGGTTAATGAAATGGAATTTCATATTTTATTACCATGTAGTGTAATTAAAATAACACAATTAAGATTGTTACTTACAGACACAGTTCAAAGTAAGCAGTATGTTTTTTATAGAGTGAAGAAAATATCAACTGACAGTGTCACCATTTTAGAAATTCATAATTTTCCTAGATTGGTTCACTGCCAGCCTATACAAACAAATCATTCAAGGATATTCTCGTTTCTCTTCTGATATGAGACTATGGAACTTCTTTGGAAGTTTTATTCAATTCACTCCACTCTACAATAAAATATCTTTGTATCCTAGTGGTCTGGGATTTACTATCCCTAAATAAAAGAAAACAGGAGCAGTTGTGTTTCTATAGTCCTTTTAATTGACTGTTAAACTAAATTTCATATCTCAGTCTAGAATGCAGAGAAAATAGTGTGATGTGTCCTTTACCTCTGTTCACAAATCTTAGAGTTCTTTTACACCAATTGAAATACTGATGTCCCATGACCTCACACATCTCAGTGGGGTCTTTAACATTCCTACTCTTGGCACATTAGCCTGCTAGGGCCAAAGACTACAATGAGCCATATGTATAGCACCAAACCTCAGCACAGCATGACCTAAGCAGTCTCAATGCAAGTGTGAATGTCTTTAAGACTCAGAGTATGAGACCAACACAACTGGTCCACATGATAATCACATACTGCCATGGACTTCATGTCAATCTTATTATCTAGCAGTCAGCCAGTTTTTGTGTGCTCTGTAACACATTTAGCCAAAAGGGTAGCAGAATTTGGAATTCCACACTTTTTAGCAAGCAAATTGTTACATTACAGGTATTTACAGCTGCACATCAGTAAGATTCTGGATAGGACACTCAGATCTGTCAGTTCCCATTACAATTTAACTACAGTCTCTCCTCTCTGTTCCATTTAAGAATACATTGTCTATCATAGTTTGGGAACCTGGTGTGATTCTAGTGGGAAAATTGATTACTGAATTCAGATTATAAGTGGACATCACAGTCTGGAAGATACTTCTATTGTTATTATCAGTCAGACAGTCTACATTAAAATCGCCTAAGGCTACAATATCCTTTGTTTCTGAAAATAAAACTGACAATACCTGGTCCATGAGGCTAAAAAACATTTTTATATTTCCTGATGGGGCCCTGTAAACAGCCAGGACTATTAATGAGTTGAGATTAGTTTTTATTTCAGTAGCACGTGCTTCAAAATGTTGGTCCATACAGTATTTTGTAATGTCAATTACTTTGTAGTCAAAATTTTCCTTAACATATATTGCCACTCCCCCCATTTCTTTATTTACTCTACAGTATTGGGTTGCTAAGTTGTAACTTGGTAAAAAGGGCATGATGCAGTTGCTAGTAACATGGTGCTCAGTGAAGCACAATATCTGGGCATTATTTATACAGTCTTTCTCATTAATGTTGATAAGCAACTGGTCTATTTTGTTAGGGAGGCTTCTCACATTCTGATGAAAAATTGATAACCCTACCTTCTTTATTTTGTCAGTGCTGTTATTTCTTGACTGAGATTCCAGAGGAGTCTGCCTAAAGTCATTTGGTAGTAAACATTTGACACTGTTTAGTTAAGTGTAAGTAGATACCAGAACATTAATGTAAACCAGGTTATAAATGGTCTTACAGACCATGATGGTCAATTAATCACTCTTTACAGTGTTAACCCTCTTGTTAAACTATCTCCCCAGTGGAAATGTATAAGAATAATGAACAAAGAGGCAAAAGAATCCTTCAACTCTAAGCTGCAGCTAATGGACTGGTCCTTTATTTACAACATTGGTAATGCTAATGACAAGTTTAACTATTTTGTAAATGATTTTTCTGCCCTTTTTGAAGAATCCTTTCCAAAGAAATGGGTCAAAAATATTAATCCAAATTCCGTAAGTAAGCCTTGGATCACAGAAGGTATTAAACAGTCATGCAGAACTAAGAGAGAAATTTATGCTAAAATCAGAACAACTAATGATACACAAAAATGGAATCATTATGTGTGTGTTGGGGCTTATGGGCGCTCAATGTCGAGGTCATCAGCGCCTTGGAATCATTATAGATTGTACTGCAAAATTTTAAAGAAAGTAATACAGAAGTCAAAAGCCCTTTTCTATAAGGAGAAAATAGATAAATCTACTAATAAAATGAAAACAATTTTGAACATTATAAAAAGTGAGACAATGACAAAAACAAGTGGCAGAGATGACCTAAAAATCAGGCATGGGGATAACTTAACAGAAAATCAAAAAAGTGTGGCTGAAATTTTTAACAAACATTTCCTGTCAGTAACCCAACAAATTGGCTGTAGGCCCTCTGTTGAGGAAGCTATGGCTTTATGTCAGGATGCATACTCCAACATAATACCAGAAATGTACATTAATCCTATCACTGTAGAGGAAATTCAAACAGTCATCTGGTCTTTAAAGTGTAAGAACTCTGCAGGAGTAGATGTAAATGGATTAGTGATATTCTGTGCCATATTTTTGATGCTTCATTTCAACAAGGCATTTTTCCTGAAAGACTAAAGTATGCCATTGTGAAGCCCCTACACAAGAAGAGTTATAGAGCTGAGCTCACTAACTACCGCCCTATTTCACTGTTAACAGCCTTCTCTAAAATGCTAGAAAAATTAATGCACAATAAAATTACTGAACACCTCATAATGAACAGACTTATCAACAAGAGCCAGTTTGGCTTTCAAGGTGCTGAAGACCTTGCTGTTGTGTGCCCACAAAACCCTTCTACTACTACTACTTGGCTTTCAAAGGGGCTGTTCAACTGAGGATGCAGTGTATGCACTTACAAATGAAGTACTTGAATATCTAAATCAGAAAATGATAGGAATTGGTGTTTTCTGTGACTTATCAAAGGCATTTGACTGTGTAGATCACCACATTCTCATGCAGAAAGCCAAACTACTGGGAATAAGGGGTGTCGCAGGTAACTGGCTGCAATATTATCTTCAGGAAAGAAAACAGAAAGTAATTTTAAACAGCTCAGATGAGTCAAGGGATACTTTTCACTCAGTCTGAATGGACTTCTATTAGTTGTGGTGTGCCTCAAGGCTCAGTTCTGGGGCCACTGTTGTTTTTTATGTTTATAAGTGATTTGCCATTGTGTGCAAGCCTGCCTTGCAAATTTACTCTTTTTGCTGATGATACCACCATCTTCATGAGTGGAAAATCAGATGTTAATTTTGAGGAGTCAGTTAACAACATACTCTCCTATGTGATTAACTGGTTCAGTGTTAATGGTCTCTCTCTAAACTCAAGTAAGACAAAATGAGAGAAATAAATGTAACATGTGGAAATCAACCAATAGAAAGGATGGATGTGTCTAAATTTCTTGGAGTACATATTGATAGCAAAATGAACTGGTCCTTCCATATACAACAGACCCTAAAAAAATTGAGCTCGGCTATGTATGCTATCAGAATGATGTCTTCCATTGAAGATTTAACCACTATGAAGTCCGCATACTATGGGTATTTTCACTCCATTATGTGTTACGAAATTATCTTCTGGGGAAATTTAGCTTTGGCAAAGACAATTTTTGGACCCAGAAAAGGGCTATTAAAATTATGTGCAGAGTACCCCCTAGGACATCTTGCCGTAACCTTTTCATTAAGCTGCAAATATTGACCACAGTATCCCAGTACATATATTCGCTGATGTGTTTTGTAATTAAGAACCCTGCACAATTTCCATCAAATAAGAACTATCACAAATATAATACAAGAGGGAAAGAAAATCCTCATTGTGAACTTGAGAACCTGACAGTTGTTCAGAGAGGTGTCAAATGGTCAGGAACAAAAATTTTTAACGATCTCCCTGACCAGATAAAATGTTTAAGAAAAAATGAATCTCTTTTTAAAGCAAAACTAAAGGAATATTTGTTAAATATGTCTGTTTATACATTAGAAGAGTTTTATGATGCAAAAAGGGAAATAGCATTTAGATAGAATTATTCATCTTATTAACAAAGAAATGTGCATCCAATTTTTCTCCAAATTAAAACATGAAATTTTGTATTAACACTCAAAGAAATCTGCTGTTATATGTACAATATTTGTTTTTCCTCTAAACTTTGTATTAAGTATATGCAGTTATGTAGAACATTTTATATATATTTAATGAAGACTGTTTTGTATCTTTTTGTATGTTTGTTGTTTTATATGTTTGACTCGTTCCACATCTCATGTGACGTGCTCACAATACGAGATCTACGGAACATGAAATAAATAAATAAATAAATACTATTATCATACAAGCACCAGCAGAGTAATGCCAATTGCTTGTTAATATAGCCTACACATGTTGTTTCTACAGTTATTTCTCTATGTTAAAATATTCACTGGTCCACTCCACTTTCATTAAGGTTTTCCTTCGTGACGGGATCTAGGGAATATGAGGTACACAAGAATGATGACATGTATGATGATCCTGCATCTTGTCCATCCTGTAAACAACAGCAATTGAAGTGATTATAAGACACAACATTGAGGAGAAAGGAATCCTAGATCTGCAAACCATCAGCTACCTTATTATGGAATTATGGGAAAATTCAAATTGTTGCAACAATAGCTTATTGCTGAAAATTTGAGAATTGATAAATAAAGTTCATACTTCTGTCTGGTCATGTTCAGATAGAGAGGAAAACTATAAAGTGTCTTTATATGTCTATTGACATGAATTTTAATTCAAGGCTGCTATGTGAAGTTCATAGTTGCATCAGCAGGTTCATAATTCCAGAAAGAACTTAAAATTTTTTAATTATTTCTCTACACATACATCATTTATGGGCTGGTCAGTTACTTTTCTCAGTTTTATTATATGTTTTCATTTTTAGTTCCAGTATTAATTCTAACTGGGATAGGCTGATTATGCAGTAGATATTTTTTGGGGTAAGTGTATTGACTACTCACTGTCATGATAATTGTACAGGAAATGACCACCATTATATAGATCATATTTCTTTTTATCCATAAGTGCTAAGCTGTTTTCTTTATCTGTGTGTCATCTTCTAACTAAAATTCTCTAGGTATTTGCCTGACAAATTTATGGAACAGTCTGTAAATTATTATTTGATGCCAACTATGATGTTTTTACTTGATCTATCCTGTGCTGACCCCATGCTAGGTTGAGATTACTAACTTAATCGACATGTTATAAGCTGCTGGCAATTATTTGCGTCACTGAGCACTGACGTTAAAAACTGCGTGCCAACCAAGAGGTTGAAGTGAGATCATTACTTCTATTCAGTAGCAGAATATTTAGAACATTTGAGGTACAAGAGACTTGCAATGTGGCACTGCATCTATACAAGAAATACAAGAAGCTACTTTGTGGGTGTATCAACTGAAATAATACTGTATTTTTACTGTGTTGTTTTGTGTTTGTTCTGTGACCCAGTATCTGGAAACCATCACAGAATATGGCTTGGATGATTTAGAGAAACACAAAAAATCTAAATCTGAATGGCATGACAGATATTTGAACCACTGGGATGAATAAATTAATTAATTAATAAACAGTCAATGCTCTTCTAACTGGGCCATCTGGGTATACCTCCTGGATCATTTCACTGATTTAGCTCACTGTCACTTCTCTGCCAAGAAAAAAAGATGATGAGTACATTATTAAAATCCAGTAACAAAGCTGAATGGTGTGACAGATATTTGAACCACTGGGATGAATAAATAAATAAATTAATTAATTAATAAACAGCCAATACTCTTCTAACTGAGCCATCTGGGTATACCTCCTGGATCATTTCACTGATTTAGCTCACCATCACTTCTCTGCCAAGAAAAAAAGATGATCAGTACATTATTACAATCCAGTAACAATTCTGGTTCTCTGATAAGTCACTCTGCCTACAGTACAGTATCATCCTATGTATACATCTATACTCTGTAAATTAATGTGAAGTGCATGATAATTTTGACACATATTAAGTTTCTTTCATATGGAGTGCAAGAAGAATGACTACCACTGTATGTGTACTGTAATTAGTCTAATATTGATTTTGTGATATGTAAGAGACTGTAGTATTTTCCTTGGTTTTTCACTTAGTATTGGTATTTGAAACTTTGGAAGTAGGCTTCTGCATGATAGTTGGAATCTATCTTCAAGTATCTGAAGGGTAGGATTTTCAGCTCTCTGTGATGTTCTCCAAAGGCTCAAACAAACCTATTACAATTTGTGATGTTTTTCTTCTGTACTTCATATATATTATAGCCTGTGGAGGAGAAAAATGGTGATTGAAAATTCAAGAAAACATCTCACCACAGCAAAAATGTCTGCCTTAATGTACAACATAGAGGGGGATTAGCATGCACTAATAAACATCTGTTGTCCCTACCACACAGCAATCAGAAGAACCAATACTGCTTTCCCATACGAGGTGCGAGTGAACAATCTAAAGTTAGCAGATGGTTTGGCTACTGAGAGGAGCAGCTCTCCGCAGTTGAATTTATGCCCTGATGTGCATGTTTTCAATGAATCTCAGTCAGTGAGTAATTAAAACAAAACACATTAACACTTTTAAATCTACAAAAATAATCAACTTTTGAAAATATAATGTACATGGAAAGATACAAAATCTACTCACTAAGTGGCTGCAAGAGAACACAAACATAAAAGATATTAAAGCTTCCAAGCTTTTGGAGCTGGAGGCTCTTTCTTTGAGAAGGAAAGACTGAAACTTATGAACTCTACCCCTTTTCATAAATCTCACCAGTCCTTTTCCTTCACCCCTCTTCCCTTGCCTTCAACCCTTCTGTCAGAAGAAGGAGTCACTGGCTCTGAAAGCTTACAAACTTAAATACCTTTTAGATGTGTGTTCTTCTGTTGCTGCTTGGTGACCAGATTTTTTATCTATTCACTTACATTAAAACTTTTGAAACACCTGATTTATTGAAAATAGTACACATTCAAGCGCTGCTTAACAGAAGATTCATCATTACAAAATATAAAATGAAATATGAGATTTTATGATATCAACAAGCATGAATCAGTTTGATATTATTCCGAGAACACATGTCCACCAGAGCATGCAGGCCAGTTTGCAGGCAAAGTATATGTACACATGTGAATCCATAAATCATTACATTGTACACAAGAGAAAACCAGCTACTGGTATTTCAGAAACACTGAATATATCTCAGTCCAAACATTAAAACAGAATCCCAAAATGCCTTACTTGGCCCACATACATGTGGGGCACTTTGCAACCTAAACAACCTTACTCACATACTACCGGCAAAAGACGTGAAAACACTACTGCATGCTCTCAGCTCAGCAAGTCACATGACCAACCACCCTAGTCAAAAGTCCATCTGTAGCCAACCACATCTGCTTCCAAACAGTCATTTATGTTTAACATTTAAATTATATTCACTGAAAATTATTTACCATAAATTTTAAAATATTCTTTCATTCATAATTATTATAAAATTCACCCATTCTCAGGTCATTGAATCACTGGGATCCACACGCACTAGTCAGAGTCTTACTATTTTTACACATTCCATTTCCACACTGCATTACTGAAATGTTATTTTTGTTTTGAGTACCATTTCCAACTTTTCATTCAAAACATACGGTCAAAACTTATGTGACTTAATGTAGAACTTAAAGTGTTTCATTGTGGGTGACCTGTATTTTCACTTAGTTTTTTCAAATCACTTTTCTCTCCCATCAAAAAATTTTCAGTGAAATTCACCACCGTACACATGTTCAGCAGGCAACATTGCCATAGCTGTGAAATGTGTTATTATGTGACACTGCTTCCTGTTATCTTCCAAATAATACTCACCGTAACTTGCTTATCATATCTATCACAGTCTCTCCCTTATTAAATGATAATATGAAATGAACAGGCCTTCTTTGAACTTTTCTGATATCCTTTGTTAAACCTATCTGGTAACAATCCCATACTGTGGAGCAATACTCCAGAAAAGGCTGGACAGATGCGGTGAGGCTAATTTCTTTAATAGAGTTGTTGCCCTTTCTAATTCTTAAGTCAATTAAAACACAATCTTTGGTTCATCTTTCCCATAACATTTGTGTAATGGATCTAATTTTAGTTGTTTGTAATTCTAATACTTACATATTTAGCTAAATCAACAATCTTTAAATTTGTATTGCTGTATTTAGCAGATTTTAAGAAGAGCTTTTTTCATAAAGTCATAATTAAAAATCATACTGGGTCATCTTATATTTGCAGATTTAACTATCGCTGCTGAGAACAACATTTTTACTTTGTTTGGCAGAGTATATGGAGATGGTCTTACATTTATAAGGGTCATTTTGCATTTAGAGATGAAGCTTTGGCTACTGAGGTCATGGGCAGATTTATTTTGAAGAATTGGGAAGCGCAGGGCTTAGCAAATGATACTTGCATTCTAACAGGCTCATGGTTTTTCGATAAGCCAATATATGATTGATACAGTATTGATGTTGCTTGAACAAACACGTGACACTGACACGCGGGCACTAGTGCAAGAGATAGATGAGAAACTATGAACTAGCCGCTACAACATTCTTCTGTTCTGATTAAAATTTGATAGTTTTATGAAATAAAGGAGAAACTAGGATTAATGCTATCATCTTACAAACTTCTGTTGTATTTGGACAGGTTTTCAATAAAGATTCACATACATTTAAGGATATTAATGCTGCTTTTTAAGTTAAGGAAACACATTCAAGAGTCGGAGCCCCTCTCCTTCTCGGGAATAAGAACAGCCTGGGCTGCCTTTGGGGTTTAAATTTCAATAGGAAGAAGTTTACAGCTGTCTACGTCAGTGTCATCACTTTCTCTGCCTGTCTTTGTTGCCAGTCCTTGATACTTGTCATTGCTTTTGGTGCCAGCAATCCCTACCCATCATCACATTCACTGCTAGTCATCATCTTCACATCCAGTTGTTGCCCTCACCACCGGTCATCATTGGCCTGTGTCTTCACCGCCAGTATTCACTTCCCTCAGCATCGACACTGTTTCATCACCCGTTTGTCACCACCGCCACCTCCATCTGTTTATTAGCACCTCCACATCATGCCTGACATAGTTTCTTCAATCCCTGTCACATCAGGGACAGTCTCATAATTCACAACTTCACCATAGCTCATCACCACTGTCCCGGCATTACTTTGATGGCCACACACTAGAATCGGTGCCTTTAATTACTCTCCACCATCATCGACCATCCTATTACGTCAATTATCTACACATCTCCATCTCTTGCTACCACTGTCACCACATGGAGCATGTCTCCCAACCCACCTTCCTACATCCATCACCCCTTACCTACAGTATCCTGTCCAACCACAGTAGTTACACCTGCATCACTCTCCATCCCCAGCTCCCCCTACCTTTTCTCTTTCAGCTACAACTCACCAACTCCCTGTACTGAACGACACACACAGCACCCAGGTAACCATCAACAATGTCATCTCCCACCACCCTTCATCTCATAACCATCCTTCCCTCCAACAGCTGTTAACAAGCATATATATATATATATATATATATATATATATATATATATATATATATATAGACACACACACACACAAACAAACACAAACATACACACAAAATTCAAGATTTCGCAACCAATGGTTGCTTCATCAGGAAAGAGGGAAAGACGAAAGGATGTGGGTTTTAAGGGAGAGGGTAAGGAGTCATTCCAATCCCGGGAGTGGAAAGACTTACCTTAGGGGGAAAAAAGGACAGGTACACACTCGCACACACACCCATATCCAACCGCACATACACAGACACAAGCAGACTTTGTAAAGGCAAAGAGTTTCGGCAGAGATGTCAGTCGAGGTGGAAGTACAGAGGCAAAGATGTTGTTGAAAGACAGGTGAGGTATGAACGGCGGCAACTTGAAATTAGCGGAGGTTGAGGCCTGGCGGATAACGAGAAGAGAGGATATACTGAAGGGCAAGTCCCCATTTCCGGAGTTCTGACAGGTTGGTGTTAGTGGGAAGTATCCAGATAACCCGGACGGTGTAACACTGTGCCAAGATGTGCTGGCCATACACCAAGGCATGTTTAGCCACAGGGTGATCCTCATTACCAACAAACACTGTCTGCCTGTGTCCATTCATGCGAATGAACAGTTTGTTGCTGGTCATTCCCACATAGAAAGCGTCACAGTGTAGGCAGGTCAGTTGGTAAATCACGTGGGTGGTTTCACACATTGCTCTGCCTTTTATCGTGTACACCTTCTGGGTTACAGGACTGGAGTAAGTGGTGGTGGGAGGGTGCATGGGACAGGTTTTACACCGGGGGCGGTTACAAGGGTAGGAGTCAGAGGGTAGGGAAGGTGGTTTGGGGATTTCATAGGGATGAACTAAGAGGTTACGAAGATTAGGTGGACAGCGGAAAGACACTCTTGGTGGAGTGGGGAGGATTTCATGAAGGATGGATCTCATTTCAGGGCAGGATTTGAGAAAGTTGTATCCCTGCTGGAGAGCCACATTCAGAGTCTGATCCAGTCCTGGAAAGTATCCTGTCACAGGTGGGGCACTTTTGTGGTTCTTCTGTGGGAGGTTCTGGGTTTGAGGGGATGAGGAAGTGGCTCTGGTTATTTGCTTCTGTACCCGGTCGGGAGGGTAGTTGCGGGATGCGAAAGCTGTTTTCAGGTTGTTGGTGTAATGGTTCAGGGATTCCGGACTGGAGCAGATTCCTTTGCCACTAAGACCTAGGCTGTAGGGAAGGGACCGTTTGATGTGGAATGGGTGGCAGCTGTCACAATGGAGGTACTGTTGCTTATTGGTGGGTTTGATGTGGACGGACATGTGAAGCTGGCCATTGGAAAGATGGAGGTCAACATCAAGGAAAGTGGCATGGGATTTGGAGCAGGACCAGGTGAATCTGATGGAACAAAATGAGTTGAGGTTGGAGAGGAAATTCTGGAGTTCTTCTTCACTGTGAGTCCAGATCATGAAGATGTCATCAATAAATCTGTACCAAACTTTGGGTTGGCAGGCCTGGGTAACCAAGAAAGCTTCCTCTAAGCGATCCATGAATAGGTTGGCATACGAGGGGGCCATTCTGGTACCCATGGCTGTTCCCTTTAATTGTTGGTATGTCTGGCCTTCAAAAGTGAAGAAGTTGTGGGTCAGGATGAAGCTGGCTAAGGTAATGAGGAAAGAGGTTTTAGGTAGGGTGGCAGATGATCGGGGTGAAAGGAAGTGCTCCATTGCAGCGATGCCCTGGACGTGTGGAATATTTGTGTATAAGGCAGTAGCATCAATGGTTACAAGGATGGTTTCCGGGGGTAACAGATGGGGTAAGGATTCCAGGCGTTCGAGAAAGTGGTTGGTGTCTTTGATGAAGGATGGGAGACTGCATGTAATGGGTTGAAGGTGTTGATCTACGTAGGCAGAGATACGTTCTGTGGGGCTTGGTAACCAGCTACAATGGGGCGGCCGGGATGATTGGGTTTGTGAATTTTAGGAAGAAGGTAGAAGGTAGGGATGCGGGGTGTCAGTGGGGTCAGGAGGTTGATGGAGTCAGGTGAAAGGTTTTGTAGGGGGCCTAAGGTTCTGAGGATTCCTTGAAGCTTCGCCTGGACATCAGGAATGGGATTACCTTGGCAAACTTTGTATGTGGTGTCGTCTGAAAGCTGATGCAGTCCCTCAGCCACATACACGCGATGATCAAGTACCAAGGTCGTGGAACCCTTGTCTGCTGGAAGAATGACGATGGATCGGTCAGCCTTCAGATCACGGATAGCCTGGGCTTCAGCAGTGGTGATGTTGGGAGTAGGATTAAGGTTTTTTAAGAAGGACTGAGAGGCAAGGCTGGAAGTCAGAAATTCCTGGAAGGTTTGGAGAGGGTGATTTTGAGGAAGAGGAGGTGGGTCCTGCTGTGACGGAGGACGGAACTATTCCGGGCAGGGTTCAATTTGGATAGTGTCTTGGGGATTTGCATCATTAGGAGTAGCATTAGGATCATTTTTCTTCATGGCAAAGTGATATTTCCAGGCGATCAAAGGCAGAGCAACGTGTGAAAGCACCCACGTGATTTACCAACTGACCTGCCTACACTGTGAAGCTTTCTACGTGGGAATGACCAGCAACAAACTGTCCATTTGCATGAATGGACACAGGCAGACAGTGTTTGTTGGTAATGAGGTTCACCCTGTGGCTAAACCTGCCTTGGTGTATGGCCAGCACATCTTGGCACAGTGTTACACCGTCCGGGTTATCTGGATACTTCCCACTAACACCAACCTGTCAGAACTCCAGAGATGGGAACTTGCCCTTCAGTATATCCTCTCTTCTCGTTATCCGCCAGGCCTGAACCTCCGCTAATTTCAAGTTGCCGCCGCTCATACCTCACCTGTCTTTCAACAACATCTTTGCCTCTGTACTTCTGCCTCGACTGACATCTCTGCCGAAACTCTTTGCCTTTACAAATGTCTGCTTGTGTCTGTGTATGTGCGGTTGGATATGGGTGTGTGTGCGAGTGTGTATATGTCCTTTTTTCCCTTACCCTCTCCCTTAAAACCCAAATCCTTTTGTCTTTCCCTCTCCTTCCCTCATTCCTGACGAGGCAACCGTTGGTTGCGAAAGCTAGAATTTTGTGTGTATGTTTGTGTTAGTTTGTGTGTCTGTCGACCTGCCAGCACTTTCATTTGGTAAGTCACATCATCTTTGTTTTTAGGTATATTTTTCCTTCGTGGAATGTTTCCTTCTATTATAACTATATATATATATATATATATATATATGGTTATAATAGAAGGAAATAAAAGAAAGGTTCAGGGGTGGAATTAAAATTGGAATGACTCCTTACCCTCTCCCTAAAACCCAAATCCTTTCGTCTTTCCCTCTCCTTCCCTCTTTCCTGATGAAGCAACCGTTGGTTGCAAAAGCTAGAATTTTGTGTGTATGTTTGTGTTTGTTTGTGTGTCTATCGACGTGCCAGCGCTTTCGTTTGGTAAGTCACATCATCTTTGTTTTTAGATATATTTTTCCCACGTGGAATGTTTCCCTCTATATATATATATATATATATAACTTGTTAAGTTTCTCGCTGTTCTCATTTCTTCTACTTTTCATTACCTTTGTCTTTTTTCTATTTACTCTCAGTCCATACTGTGTACTCATTAGACTGTTCATTCCATTCAGCAGATCATGTAATTTGTCTTCACTTTCACTCAAGATAGCAATGTCATCAGCAAATCGTATCATTGATATCCTTTCACCTTGAATTTTAATTCCACCCCTGAACCTTTCTTTTATTTCCATCATTGCTTCCTCAATGTACAGATTGAACAGTGGGGGCGAATGGCTACATCCTTGTATTAAACCCTTTTTAATACGAGCACTTCATTCTTGGTCGTCCACTCTTATTATTTCCTCTTGACTGTTGGACATATTGTATATGACCCATCTCTCCCTATAGCTTACCCCTAATTTTTCAGAATTTCGAACATCTTGCACCATTTTACATTGTCAAATGCTTTTTCCAGGTCAACAAATCCTATGAAAGTGTCTTGATTTTTCTTTAGTCTTGCTCCATTACTAGCTGCAATGTCAGAATTGCCTCTCTTGTGCCTTTACTTTTCCTAAAGCCAAACTGATCATCATCTATCACATCCTCAATTTTCTTTTCCATTCTTTTGTATATTTTTCTTGTAAGCAACTTGGATGCATGAGCTGTTAAGCTGATTGTGCAATAATTCTCCCACTTTTCAGCTCTTGCCATCTTTGGAATTGTGTGGATGATGCTTTTCTGAAAGTCAGATGCTATGTTGCCAGACTCATACATTGTACACACCAATGTGTATAGTTGTTTTGTTACCATTTCCCCCAATGATTTTAGAAATTCTATCCCTTCCACCTTGTTTGACATTAAGTCCTCCAAAGTTCTTTTAAATTCTGATTCTAATACTGGATCCCCTATCTCTTCTAAATCGACTCTTGTTCCTTCTTCTATCACATCAGACAAATCTTCCCCCTTATAGAGGCTTCCAACGTATTCTTTCAACTTATTCACTCTCTCCTCTGCATTTAACAGTCGAATTTCCATTGCACACTTAATGTTAGCACCAATGCTTTTAATGTCATCAAAGGTTTTGACTTTCCTGTATGCTGAGTCTGTCCTTCCGACAATAATTTCTTTTTCAATGCCTTCACATTTTTCCTGCAGCCATTTCGTCTTAGATTCCTTGTACTTCCTGTTTATTTCATTCCTCAGTGACTTGTATTTCTGTATTCCTGAGTTTCCTGGAACATTTTTGTACTTCCTCCTTTCATCAATCAACTGATGTATGTCTTCTGTTACCCATGGTTTCTTTGCAGTTACCTTCTTTGTACCTATGTTTTCCTTCCCAACTTCTGTGATGGCCCTTTTTTAGAGATGTCCATTCCTCTTCAACTGTACTGCCTACTGAGCTATTCCTTATTGCTGTATTTATAGTCTTAGAGAACTTCAAGCATATCTCATCATTTCTTAGTACTTCCGTATCCCACTTCTTTGCATATTGATTCTTCCTTGTTGGGGCTATGTGAGCAAACATTTTTCAGCGTGCACAAGATATGATGTTCAGAGCACATTAGACTCTGGGGAATAGACATGTTCCATGTTTGTTGATGGGGCAACGAAATATAATTTTGGTAAACAAATGTATTAATATGTGTTGTGTGAATAAAGCATAAGTTTATTTTGTACCTTAAATAGTTGTTACCTGTCATTTAGCTGTGTTAATCTACATAAACTACAACATTCTTGACTAATGTCTTAAATTTCAGCCTGCTCTTCATCACTACTATATTGTGATCTGAGTCTATGTATGCTCCTGCGTGCACCTTAAAATCCAGTATCTGATTTCAGAATCTCTGTCTGACCATGATGTAATCTAACTGAAATTTTCCTGTATCACCCTGCCTTTTCCAAATTTACCTCCTCCTTTTGTGATTCTTGAACAGGGTATTCATTATTATCAGCTGAAACTTGTTACAGAATTGAATAGTATTTCTCCTCTCTCATTCCTTGTCCCAAGCCCATATTCTCCTGTAATCTTTTCTTGTACTCCTTCCCCTACAACTGCATTCCAGTCCCCCATGACTATTAGATTTTCATTCCCCTTTACATACTGTATTATCATTTCAATATCCTCATACACTTTCTCTATCTCTTCATCATCAGCTTGCAACATTGGCATGTATACCTGGACTATCGTTGTTGGTGTTTGTTTGCTGTCGATTCTGATAAGAATGATCCTGTCACTGAACTGTTCACAGAAATACACTCTCTGCTCTACCTTCCTATTCATAACAAATCCTACTCCTGTTACACCATTTTCTGCTGCTGTTGATATTATTCTATACTCATCTGACCAGAAAACCTTGTCTTCTTTCCACTTAACTTCACTGACCCCTACTATATCTAGATTGAGTGTTTGGATTTTCCTTTTCAGATTTTCTAGTTTCACTACCACATTCAATCTTCTGACATTCCACACCCCATCTTGTAGAACATTATCCTTCCATTGATTATTCAGTCTTTTTCTCATGGTAACCTCCCCCTTGGCAGTCCCCTCCCGGAGATCCAATTGGGGGGCTATTCCAGAATCTTTTGCCAGTGGAGAGATCATCATGACACTTCTTCAACTACAGGCCACATGTCCTGTGGATACACATTACATGTCTTTAATGCAGTGGTTTCCATTCCCTTCTGAATCCTTATGCTGTTGATCGTTGCTGATTCTTCCGCCTTCAGGGGCAATTTCCCACCCCTAGGTCAAGAGAGTGCCCTGAACCCCTGTCCGCTACTCTGCCCTCTTTGACAAGGCCATTGGCAGAATGAGGGTGACTTCTTATGCTGGAAGTCTTTGGCTGCCAGTGCTGATTATTAATCAAAATTTAAGCAGCGGTGGGACTCATACCCAGGACCCAAGAAGTTTTGATTATGAATCAAAGACACTACCCCTGGACCACACATACAAAACATCAAAACATTGATATCTCTCCCATTCCCACACCTAAAAAACCGGCAACTGAACATGATGAGACTCAGCATATGGTACAACTCCTCCTTCAACTACTTCCCCTATCATCCCCACTTTCATCCTCTCCAACCCAGACCCAAAGTCCCTTAAACCCAAAGCCCTCAACCCCAAAATCCAAAAATAGCCACCAGGCCTCCACACCCAAGAAATCATCCCAAGAAAATATTCTGTCTTACTAAAGACCCTGAACCCCAACTTCCATGCTGCCCTCCCCTCCAAGATTCCTCACATTAGCTTTGGTCCCAAAGCCTCTCCCATTGAACACCTTATGCTTACCACCTTTTTCCACAGCCAACCATTACCTGTGCCACGATTTAGATCTGTCCTAATCACCCTACTTGCTCATCCACATAGATCATACCTTTTCCACCTATATTATTGCCACTGACCTCAACATCCATAGTAGATCTGCCGCAGAACTCCAGTGGTTATCAGTTTACCAGTACCCTGCAAGGTGACGTTGTTCTCATCCCACACCATACCCATCCTGAAAACAACACATCTGATGTTGTCCTAGCATCTCCCAACCTTCTTGGATATATCACTGCAGAGATCCTCTATCTGACAGGAAGTAAATACGTACCTGCACTCCTCACTATCTCCAAATATAACCTCATCTCCATGCACCCCACCCCAATCTTCATGCAAGAGTTATTGAAGACTACTTCTGCACCAATTTGAATGTCTACTGGGAACCCACAGAAACCTAGACTGGAAGTGACCGCCTATGCTTCCAGCAACCTGGCGATATCCCTTATGCCACATAGTTCCTACAGCAGACCCTGCCAGACTCTATCTTCACCCACATTCCTATCAAGACCATATATCCTCTCCTCACAAACCCTGCTATTCCTCCATGAATCCTGTTGCATGTATTGCTCCTTCTTGCAGCCTCATGATCGGAATACACTCACATGCCACAGACAGATACAAAGACATAGTAGAGATTTGTTAAAAAAAAAAAAAAAAAATACTGGAAAGCATTCCATGAACTCACTGTCAGTAGCGCAATACTTCACTATCCGTTCCTTCATGACAACCATCCCTTATGTGATAACCTGAGCAAAGTTAACCATTTTGCATCCTATCTGTCTAACATCTTCTCCATTGTTGATGACCCACATTTTGATTACACACCTTTCTCTACCATCCATGAACATACAAATTCCACTCCCACCCATGGCTCCCAGCTTCCAATACTTTGACAACATACCATAAACAGAATTAAACACACCAATTACAGCACAAAATATAAAACAGGTACTCCAAAAGAAAATGCAAAACTTCCTCTGGACACAACTGCATTACTCATCTACAACTCAAAGAATGCACCCTCTCCTTTACCATCACCCTTGCCACCCCTTAAAAACTATCCTCTCCCCAGGTAACTATCTTAATTTCTGGTAATAATCAGAAATCCTACATTTCCTCAAACCACACAAACCTCCTACTGTTACCTCCTCCTACAGCACCATCTGCCTCACCTCATTGTTTAGCATGGTCTTTGAACCCATCCTCTCCCAACACATTCATCAATACTTGAACCAACACCACCATCTTCCCATTAACCAGTGTGGCTTCTGATCCAATTTGTCTTCTGATGACCAGCTCCTGCACCTCACGCATCTCCTACCCCACCAACTCAACTTCCATAAATCTGTTATTTTTGCCTCCCTTGACCTAGAAAAAGCCTACAATTGTGTATGGCATTTTGGTCTCCTTTTCAAAATGCACACGTATGAACTTCCAATTAACTATGTCCACCTTGTTGCATCCTTCCTATCTAATCACTCATCCTTTGTCATTATTAACAGTACCAATTCCTGTACCTTCACTGCAGGAGTGCCCCAAGGTTCTGTCCTCTTCCCTCTTTTATCTCCTCTACACTGTGGATATGCCCGAAGCACTCCCTCCAGTCCAACTTCTTCAATATGATGATGACACCTCTTTCCTTGCCCTCTATTGTACTCTCCAGAAATCCCAATGATCCCTCCAAATCTACTTCAATCAGTTTATCTCCCATTGTAATCAATAGCTCCTGAAGATCTGCCCCTCCAAAACCCAGGCAATAGTTATAGGATGAACCATCCACACATTTTGCCCCCATGACCTCTAACTTACTATTTACAACTATCCTATCCAGTTCATTAACACACTAAAGTATCTTGGAGTAACCCTTGAGTGGCAACTAATGCGGAAACTTCACTTGCTAAGCACCCAACAGAAAGTACGCAATAGACTAAAATTACTACCAGGCCGAACTTTGGGATTACACCCGTCCATTATTCTCTACACCTACAAAAACCCAGATCCAAGTCATCCTCTGCTAAACAAATGTTGCATGGATATCTTCCTCACCAAGATTCTATAAGTCCCTCCATACACTCAAATGCCATGTCTCACTTCTCACATGTATTTACCTTTCTCCACATGGATCCTCTATCATCTCATCAAATTACCACCCCTCCTCATCCACATCGAAAACTCCACATCTTCTATACTATCCACAGACTAGATTCAAATAATGCTGTTGTCTCATCTCTGATCACCAATCCTGGTATGTTGCTGTGCCTTCACAAACACATCCCTCCTTCCCTACACCTACACACTCTCCACGTCACATCCCAACACAACTGCAACCAACTCCCTCTCTCAGACAATGAGATCCACCTTGACATTTATCCCTCCTATCAACCTTAGCCTTTCACCCACCACCCCATTCCACTTTATGACTCTTCTCTTTCTTTCATTTTTTATTAGCTTTTAAGAAACTGTAATGATTTACAAAGTGGATGCAAATGAAAAATTCAGTCACTGTTCATGTATTAGAATACTGGGTAAAAACATACCAGCTTTTGATCAGCTTTGGAACATGATGGTTACATTCAGTTGAAACAAGAAGGAAAATTAATCCAGAATGAAATGATAAAGGAAATATATCACAATAAACAGACTGTAATTGTTAATGCAAGAATAAATTACAGTGGCAAGACTCATCATTGAGACAGTACCAAAAGATGTCACTAGATCATGGGATGACAGGAAGTTAGAGAATGGGACTGAATCATAATTGTGATCTTTTATTTATGTTGGTGTTGTTATGTATGACTTGCACACTATTGCAGTTGTGCAAGTTCAGCACTATTGAAGGGTTGTAAGGGGAACAATGATACCAGCTTGGCTGATAGCTAGGGTGATTGTGGGCAGGAGAGCAGTGAGCAAGCAGCAAATTTTGTCATGTTGCCGACCACAGGAATTCTTAACGTGTACTTTGGTTTTTTGTGAATATCTATCATGTTTAAACTGCACTCTATTTGAGTCCATTTATAGTCAAAACTGAAATGACTTTAAAATTGGACCGATATGCAATACTAGTACTCATTTCTTCAGGAGGCAGTAAAAGTCTAGATAGAGGCCAGTGATGTACATATGTGTTTCTTGCTACAATGTTGTTGACACTCACTGTGACACATAATGGGGATAAAAGGGCATGTGTCAGCTGGTTCTACACAAGCAATGAGGGAGCAATGGGCAGGTGACATATTTAGAAGCAAAAGTATAAAAATGAAATGTGGTATGTATCTAAAAGAAAATAGATGTGTTCTCATATCCCACCATAATGACAACCTCAGAAATAGGAACATGTTCAGAAGAAACAGCCAAATACTTGTGACAATGAAGATATTCATTTTGTAACTGTGCTATTAGAATAATAATGACGATGATTAAAAATAGTAATACCACGGACAACAAGGTTAGTAAGCAAAAAAGGTAAAAAAAGAAAATGGTCCAAAAGTTAGTGCAAACCATTTCTTTTTGTTTGTTTTATTTCTCCTAGTATTATCAGTATGTAGACAATCAACTAACGGCATAAGTTTAGAATAGGTATAATGTTAACTTTTTTGCAGACACTTTGTGTCAATAAAACAGTTTGTAATTTTGATTAGTCAGACTATGTTATTTCATTTATTATCATCCTTTGCATCATTTACATGATATAGGAATTGTCATAATACTGTCCAGAATATGCACAGCAGAATATTACAAATTTCTATCAAACACATAAAATTAACATTATATAATATGTTGAAAATTAAAACATTGAATTAATGGGTTGTTCTTTTAAATGCTCTTATAACATGTACCATATGTGATGAGTTTATATATTTATTTGTCCATATAAATCTCTTTTTCAGTACATATATTGTACACAGGATATTGGGCAGAAAACCATTTTAGCTATTGGCTTTTCAAATGTCAAACATACATTATTTAAATTTTTATGACAAATTAGATCTATACAGTTAATAATTACAAATTTCTGAAATACTGTATATTTATAACTTATTTCTACAATTAAAGATACAAATTACATTTTTTTCTTGCATAAGATACTGTGAGATTGAATAGTAGCAGTTTTTCAGAAGGTAGGCTGTCACACACTTTTTAAAGCTTTGTAGTTCAGGAAGAGATTTTATATATCTTGGTAATCTGTTGTAAAGTTTTGTTCCTGCATGATATACACCTTTTTGGCATAATGTGGTGTTACAATGATTAACATGTATGTCACTGTCTGACCTGGTACTGTAATCATGGGGTAGGATCTTTAAAGAAAGGTTTGCATGGTTTTCTGCTGCTCACTCGATTCATTTTTCTTATATTAGTACATTTATTCTTAGTACATTTTGGAAAACACATATTACACATAATTTAGAGTTAAAAGAGTATTAACGAGACATAGAACTGATAATGAGAACAACACGATATTGACAATACAACTATCAGTTAGTGATTTAAGGATTCAAAATATTCCTCTATGCTATAAAAACATTTATTTATCAGATACTTTTTTAATTCTGACTTAAATTTTCCTTCACGTTCTGTTTCCCTGATGCAGAGTGGCAGAGCATTATAAAGCTTTATTTCATAGTGGCTCACATGTTTTTGAGTTTTTATTTTTCTTGCTCTTTCTGCATGCAGATTCTTACAGGTAAGTGTACTGTAGTCACGAAGATCTGAATTTACACGTAAATTACTCAAGTGTGTTCTTGTATACAGTATGCTTTTTAAAATGTACAGAGATGGTACTGTAAGTTTGTTTAGCTGCATGAACAAGGGCTTGCAGTGTGTTTGTGGAGAGATGTGTGTAATAATTCTAATGGGCCTTCTCTGTAATTTAAAAACCTCTCTCAAGTGGCATTTAGTTGCACCCCAGAATGTTATTCCATATGATATACAGGATCGAAATAAGCCATATGCATTAATCTTGTACACTCTGCACTGCAAACTCTAGAAATTATTCTCAGTACAAAACATGCTGAATTGAATTTTTTGAATATGTATGTGACATGGTCTTTCCAGCTCAAGTGCTGATTGGTGTACAGGCCCAAACATTTTGTAGAGCAGACTTTCTCTATTTCATGGTCGCCAATAATAAATGGTGATCATCCTGCTCATTTACTTTACCGTATTCTATGTAATTTGTTTTATTTAAATTGAGTGTTAACTTATTAGTGTAAAACCATTGTTGCACACTCTTCAGAACTTTTTCAGCTGTAGTGAATAAGGATTTGCTGTCACCACTTATAATTATGCTTATATCATCTCCAGATAACATAATTTTTGATGATCTGTTGTGCCTTTAAATGTCATTTATACAGATTAGGAATAATAGGAGTCCAAGAACACTACCATGAGGGACACCTACTGCCACTTTCTTAGCATCAGATACCCACTTTATTTATTGCTTATTCTGAAATGAAACGAGTTCCACAACCTGATTTCTATCTTGGAGATAGGATTCAAACCATTTCCCCCCAATTCCTCTGATGCCTATTGCCTCCAGTTTGTCAAGAAAATTGATCTACTGCATCGAAGGCCTTGGGAAGATCTAGGTTGATTCCTACCACATATTTGTTATTGTCTAAATTTCTAATAATTTCTTCCGTATAGGCCTGTATAGCTGTTTCTATGCTGTGTCCTGTACAAAAACCATGTTGATTACAATTTAGAAGATTAAAGGTGTCAAGGTAGATTATGAGTCTAATTTTCACCAGTTTTTCAAAAAATTTTGATAAAGATGGAAGGAGGGTCTATAGTTTTCTATCTTATGTGTATCCCCATTTCTGAATAATGGTTTAACCTTAGAAATTTTCAGCCTTTGGGGGAACACACTTTCACTGTATGATAAATTGGCATTATGTACCAGTGGTTCCAAGATTTGTGAGGTGACTTTTTTTTATTATTGTCACTAGCACTTCATCCAGTCCTGCAGACATTTTGGGTTTCATACTGTTAATCACTTTCAATATTTCATATTTATTAGAGGGACTTCCCCCCATGAACCATGGACCTTCCCGTTGGTGGGAAGGCTTGCGTGCCTCAGCGATACAGATGGCCGTACCGTAGGTACAACCACAACGGAGGGGTATCTGTTGAGAGACCAGACAAACATGTGGTTCCTGAAGAGGGGCAGCAGCCTTTTCAGTAGTTGCAGGGGCAACAGTCTGGATGATTGACTGATCTGGCCTTGTAACATTAACCAAAACGGCCTTGCTGTGCTGGTAATGCGAATGGCTGAAAGCAAGGGGAAACTACAGCTGTAATTTTTCCCGAGGACATGCAGCTTTACTGTATGATTAAATGATGATGGCGTCCTCTTGGGTAAAATATTCTGGAGGTAAAATAGTCCCCCATTCGGATCTCCGGGCGGGGACTACTCAAGAGGACGTCGTTATCAGGAGAAAGAAAACTGGCGTTCTACAGATCGGAGCGTGGAATGTCGGATCCCTTAATCAGGAAGGTAGGTTAGAAAATTTAAAAAGGGAAATGGATAGGTTAATGTTAGATATAGTGGGAATTAGTGAAGTTCGGTGGCAGGAGGAACAAGACTTTTGGTCAGGTGAATACAGGGTTATAAATACAAAATCAAATAGGGGTAATGCAGGAGTAGGTTTAATAATGAATAAAAAAATAGGAGTGCGGGTTACCTACTACAAACAGCATAGTGAACGCATTATTGTGGCCAAGATAGACACAAAGCCCATGCCTACTACAGTAGTACAAGTTTATATGCCAACTAGCTCTGCAGATGATGAAGAAATTGATGAAATGTATGATGAGATAAAAGAAATTATTCAGGTAGTGGGTGACTGGAATTCGTCAGTAGGGAAAGGGAGAGAAGGAAACATAGTAGGTGAATATGGTTTGGGGAGAAGAAATGAAAGAGGAAGCCGTCTGGTAGAATTTTGCACAGAGCATAACTTAATCATAGCTAACACTTGGTTCAAGAATCATAAAAGAAGGTTGTAAACATGGAAGAATCCTGGAGATACTAAAAGTTATCAGATAGATTATATAATGGTAAGACAGAGATTTAGGGACCAGGTTTTAAATTGTAAGACATTTCCAGGGGCAGATGTGGACTCTGACCACAATCTACTGGTTATGAACTGTAGATTAAAACTGAAGAAACTACAAAAATGTGCTAATTTAAGGAGATGGGACCTGGATAAACTGACTAAACCAGAGGTTGTAGACAGTTTCAGGGAGAGCATAAGGGAACAACTGACAGGAATGGGGGAAAGAAATACAGTAGAAGAAGAATGGGTAGCTCTGAGGGATGAAGTAGTGAAGGCAGCAGACGATCAAGTAGGTAAAAAGACGAGGGCTAATAGAAATCCTTGGGTAACAGAAGAAATATTGAATTTAATTGATGAAAGGAGAAAATATAAAAATGCAGTAAATGAAGCAGGCAAAAAGGAATACAAACATCTCAAAAATGAGATCGACATGAAGTGCAAAATGGCTAAGCAGGGATGGCTAGAGGACAAATGTAAGGATGTAGAGGCTTATCTCACTAGGGGTAAGATAGATACTGCCTACAGGAAAATTAAAGAGACCTTTGGAGAGAAGAGAACCACTTGTATGAATATCAAGAGCTCAGATGGCAACCCAGTTCTAAGCAAAGAAGGGAAAGCAGAAAGGTGGAAGGAGTATATAGAGGGTTTATTACAAGGGCGATGTACTTGAGGACAATATTATGGAAATGGAAGAGGATGTAGATGAAGATGAAATGGGAGATATGATACTGCATGAAGAGTTTGACAGAACACTGAAAGACCTGAGTCGAAACAAGGCTCCGGGAGTAGACAACATTCCATTAGAACTACTGAAGGCCTTGGGGGAGCCAGTCCTGACAAAACTCTACCATCTGGTGAGCAAAATGTATGAGAGAGGCGAAATACCCTCAGACTTAAAGAAGAATATAATAATTCCAATCCCAAAGAAAGCAGGTGTTGACAGATGTGAAAATTACCGAACTATCAGTTTAATAAGTCACAGCTGCAAAATACTTACGCGAATTCTTTACAGATGAATGGAAAGACTGGTAGAAGCGGACCTCGGGGAAGATCAGTTTGGATTCCATAGAAATGTTGGAACATGTGAGGCAATACTAACCTTACGACTTATCTTAGAAGAAAGATTAAGGAAAGGCAAACCTACGTTTCTAGCATTTGTAGACTTAGAGAAAGCTTTTGACAATGTTAACTGGAATACTCTCTTTCCAATTCTGAAGGTGGTAGGGGTAAAATACAGGGAGCGAAAGGCTATTTACAATTTGTACAGAAACCAGATGGCAGTTATAAGAGTTGAGGGGGATGAAAGGGAAGCAGTGGTTGGGAAAGGAGTGAGACAGGGTTCTAGCTTCTCCCTGATGTTATTCAATCTGTATATTGAGCAAGCAGTAAAGGAAACAAAAGAAAAATTCAGAGTAGGTATTAAAATTCAGGGAGAAGAAGTAAAAACTTTGAGGTTCGCCGATGACATTGTAATTCTGTCAGAGACAGCAAAGGACTTGGAAGAGCAGTTGAACGGAATGGACAGTGTCTTGAAAGGAGGATATAAGATGAACATCAACAAAAGCAAAACAAGGATAATGGAATGTAGTCAAATTAAATCGGGTGATGCTGAGGGAATTAGATTAGGAAATGAGACACTTAAAGTAGTAAAGGAGTTTTTCTATTTAGGGAGTAAAATAACTGATGATGGTCGAAGTAGAGAGGTTATAAAATGTAGACTGGCAATGGCAAGGAAATCGTTTCTGAAGAAGAGAAATTTGTTAACATCGAGTATAGATTTAAGTGTCAGGAAGTCATTTCTGAAAGTATTTGTATGGAGTGTAGCCATTTATGGAAGTGAAACATGGACGATAACTAGTTTGGACAAGAAGAGAATAGAAGCTTTCAAAATGTGGTGCTACAGAAGAATGCTGAAGATAAGGTGGGTAGATCACGTAACTAATGAGGAGGTATTGAATAGGATTGGGGAGAAGAGAAGTTTGTGGCACAACTTGACTAGAAGAAGGGATCGGCTGGTAGGACATGTTTTGAGGCATCAAGGGATCACAAATTTAGCATTGGAGGGCAGTGTGGAGGGTAAAAATCGTAGAAGGAGACCAAGAGATGAATACACTAAGCACATTCAGAAGGATGTAGGCTGCATTAGGTACTGAGAGGTGAAGAAGCTTGCACAGGATAGAGTAGCATGGAGAGCTGCATCAACCCAGTCTCAGGACTGAAGACCACAACAACAACAACTAGAGGGACTTATTATCATGCTACTGACTACTTTTGGTGCTGTTGTTTTTTCTTCTTTGGTGAAACTCTAGCTTAACTCATCAGGTACACTTAGAAAGTAGTTGTTAATGTAATTGGGCAAGACTTCCTTCTTTATTTCAATGTTATCAATATCCTGGTCTTTAGAGCTTTTTCCTATTTCTCTTTTAACAATTTCCCATGTGGTCCTTGATTTATTGTCTGACTTCCTTATTCATCTGTTGTTACTCAATACTTTTGCTAGATTAATTACCCTTCTATATACCTTTCTGTAATAACTAACTTTTTTTTTAAAAAAAAAGTAGGGTCAGTATTAGTTTTCATTTCAGAGTTTACTCTTTTCATAGTCTTGGAAGAGTTTTTAATGCCAGATGTGATAAAAGAATTTGTGTCTATGGCTAGATGAGTTGATTTTAACTAATCTTTTTGGAAAGCAGATTTCCAAATTTGTCATGAAAAGAGAGAAGAAAACATTGTATGCAGCATCTGTATCAGTTAAAAATAAATATTTCTAAAGGAGCTTCTTTTTTTTTTTTTTTAAAAAAAAAGAGTTGGGGTAGGTTGTCTCATATTCAGGGTTGTCTTATACTTTGGTAAACACAGTATTTATCATTTAACTGAAATTTAATGGATTATTTTTAATAAACAAGTAGAGGAGTTCACACTTTACATTTTACAGTGTCAGTTACAACTGTTGCACAGAAAAATATTATTAGAATCAAGAATAAAATTATTGAGCTGTCAGGAATGGCATCCAAATGTAGCATGCTCACCCGGTATGCAATGGTTGCATAATGAGTATAAAGATTCGGGGGCACTGGAACATAAAAAAGCAAGGAGTGAATTGCCACAGACTGTGCAAGAGACAGTGCCTGGAATAGCTGATTCAGCATTGTGACATCATTGCAAAGGTGGCCTAATGATAGTCTTTTAACCAGAGGTGATAAGTAAATGCACCTAAACACCACACAAGAACACCGTAAAGTAAACATTAGTCCAGCAGAGAATGCTGATAGGTTCAACAAACTGGGGCACATTTGATCTTCTGTATGGGGGAATCATGTCATCTACCACTATTAAGCTCTCCCCTTCTTTCCATTCAGTGCTCAGAGTCTGATCATTCCATCTATATCAGTGATGCCAATGGAAGGCCAGCCCCATTAATTGCAGGATGACCTGTCGGCATACAATGAATTGCTGCCAGCTGCTGCTAGATTGGATTAGATTCTGTTTTCGTTCCTTATACACAGTTGTTGTTGTTGTGGTCTTCACTCCTGAGACTGGTTTGATGCAGCTCTCCATGCTACTCTATCCTGTGCAAGCTGCTTCATCTCCCAGTACCTAATGCAGCCTACATCCTTCTGAATCTGCTTAGTGTATTCATCTCTTGGTCTCCCTCTACGATTTTTACCCTCCACACTGCCCACCAATACTAAATTGGTGATCCCTTGATGCCTCAGAACATGTCCTACCAACCGATCCCTTCTTCTAGTCAAGTTGTGCCACAAATTCCTCTCTGGTAATACACAGTAATGAGGTGATTCTCATGGTTGTGTAACAAGCCAGAAAGGATAACATAAAAAACATAAAACATTTGAGTATAATACTCACTACCCTGATTATTTGTCAGGAGATTGTCAAAATAGAGAAATACATTACAGTAAACTGGGACTGCTAATGTTTACCAAATTAATACACTGTCAGAATGAAACATAGTTATGCACTTTCAATAAATTTTTCATACACATAATACTTAATCCTGACTGTTGTGACAAATTGCTGTCAAAACTGAAATCTAACAGATATTTTTACTGAATCTGGTCTAACAGTCCTTGTTAAGACTTTCATCTCTAGAACGGGAGTTGGCTATCAAAAAGTCTTTCAGGCTCTGTTTAAACTGTGATTTATCTGAAACCAAGTTTTTAATGTTTGCTGGCAATTTATTGAAAATGTGTGTTCCTGAATGCTGGATTACTTTTTGGACCAAGGTAAGTGATTTTAGGTCTTTATGGAGATTGTTCTTATTCCTAGTATTGATACTATGTATTGAGCTATAGGTTGAAAATAAATACCTCCAAAAAACAATCAGTTTACGAACCGCTGATTCAAGTGCTCTTTCCTCAAAATCTTCCATAAAAGAGTTAGCCACCAGAGGAGACAGAGGGCTGCCCATGGTGACACCATCAGACTGTTCAAAATATTCCTGGTTAAACATAAAATAAGTTGAGGAAAGAGCATGTCAAAACAAAGCAGTGATGTCCGATTCAAACTGTTGACCAATTAGCATCAAGGAATCCACAAGAGGTATTTTTATGAAAAGGAAAAATACATCAAAACTCACTAGACGATCTAAACTACTTAAGTGGAGAGCCCCCAGTCTGTTGGAGATATGTCGGTGATATTTTCATAGTGTGGCCCCATGGAGAAGAAAATTTAATGGAGTCTTTTCATCATCTTAACTCCATCCATGAGAATATTCAATTTACTATGGAACTAGAGAAAGATGGTTGCCTTCCATTCCTGGATGTTTTGGTTAAACGGAAGAGAGACGGTTCGGTGGAACATTCTGTTTATCATAAGCCCACTCACACTAATTTGTATTGGAATTCTTCACGTTGCCAGCACCCATCCCAAACCATGAGTGTACTTAAAATCCTTGTGCACAGGGCACATGTGGTGTCGGATGCAGAGAGTTTGCCTAAGGAACTTGCACATTTAAGGATGGTGTTCAGAGACAATGGATATTCAACCCAGCAAATTAACAGGGCCTTCTCAGCTAAAGTGAGGAACCAGGAAGTGAATTAAGAGGAAAACACGCCAGCCAAGCCCCTAGCTTTTCTTCCCTTCATTGGAACTATCTCCTTCAAAATAGAGAGGATTCTTAATAATTTTCATGTGGAAGTGGTTTTTCGTCCACCTTCTAAGATTTTGGATTTGCTGGGAGCGGTGAAGGATGATTTGTTACTGCGGAAGGCGGGAATTTACAAAATACTGTGGCAATGTGGTATGACCAATATAGGACAGACAACGCGTACGGTAGAAGAGCGTTGTACAGAACATCAATGATGCACTCACCTACTGTAACAAAGTAAGTCTGCAGTTGCAGAACATTGTATTTCGAACAGACATTCAATGGAGTATGACAAAACTTCGATTTTGGCCACAGCAACAACCTTTTGGGACTCCGTTATCAAAGAATCGGTTGAAATATGCATCTCAGAAAATCTAATGAACCATGACAGTGGTTACCAACTGAATAATGCGTGGTATCCCGTCATCTCCGAAATTTGCATGAGATGAAGATGGCAGAAGACTTTGATAGCTGTGGCCAGCAACAATACGGACGGCAGTGGAGTCTTCCACCAGTGAGGGCGCTGTCGCTGGGCAGTGTGGTCCTTCTGTCCTTGCGACTTCAACGCCTGTGCGGCAATACCATCAGCGCACTATATAAGTTGGAATGGAGAATGTGTTCGTCAGTCCTTGTTCAGCTCGCCTGAAGATGGCTGGCAGTTATCTAGCTGAAATATCATGGAATGTAGTTTACGACGAGCGGCTGCAAGCCCGAAATCTCTTTGAACAGTTGATTCACTGGGAAAATTTCAAATTTTACAACAATACACGCCCCTGACTACCAATCTATTACGTGAAAACCACATATCAATAGCACTTCCATTTCTATATACACACAAACAAACAATGTGTGTGTGTGTGTGTGTGTGTGTGTGTGTGTGTGTGTGTGTGTGTGTCGACCTGCCAGCGCTTTTGTTTGGTAAGTCACGTTATCTTTGTTTTTAGATATATTTTCCCCACGTGGAATGTTTCCCTCTATTACATGCACTTCCATTTCTCTATATTTGCAGTGCATGTTTTAGTTTATTCACCCTGTGTACAAGTACATGAACACTATACAGTGATAGGATGCAACACACCATGAGTAATCCCCGTGTGAAATAATGGGCATTTGTCACAAGGAGACATTTCTACTTTTATTTGTAACTTTGGAGTATATCCCTCACATTTTTAGTTCTCCTGGAATAACAGTGAAAGGGGAACCCTGCTATACAATGTTCAAGAAAGATTTTGAAAATCTTTTCGGGTTTGCTGCCGGATCCTAAAATCAACTTGACTCGATATTTCGGCGATCCAACTGTTCGCCATCTTCAGGAATGCTGCTTCTGCTGATGAGTCCCGCTGAGAACTGACGCAAGATTGCAATTCAACGTCCTATATAGGCCACCGTTCAGTACACGGCGTGTGCGCCGCCCCTCACGGTTTCTACCTTTCAAAACAGGGAGGTGGCGCCGCCCTTGGTGAAACATTGCTGGCAGCGATATATCGCAATCCATGCCGAACCGAAGAACGTTCAGTTTTGATACGAGATAATACGGGATTCCACGTTTTGCTGAGAGGAAACCCATTGTCTCTGTTGATTAAACTATCAGCTAACCTAATTTCAATCGCCTCTTTATATACACTATCCCAAAATCCGGAAATGTTGGCAATCACAACAGTTTCCTCAAATTTCATTTTGTGTCCCTCATTTAGGCAGTGTTCTGCTACGGCCGATTTTTCCGGCTGTTGTAGCCTCGTGTGACGGTGATGTTCCACACACCTGTCATGCACTGTGCGAATAGAACGGCCAACGTAAGCTTTCCCACATTGACACGGGATTTTATACACTCCGCGTTTCCTAAGTCCCAAATCATCCTTCACAGAGCCGAGAAGAGCCCCAATCTTAGAAGGTGGACGAAACACACTCTTAATGTTAAAATTCCTTAAAATTCGTCCAATCTTAAACGATAAGCCTCCAGCATAAGGAAGAAAGGCCACAGACCTATGTTCCTCTTCGTACGCCTCCGGAGATGGTCCAAATTCCATAGCCCGACGAATCTGTTTCTCTGTATATCCATTTTCCTTAAAAACAGTCATCAAATGCTCAAGTTCTTGGGTTAAGCTGTCTGTGTCGGAAATTTGGACCATCTCCGGAGGCGTACGAAGAGGAACATAGGTCTGTGGCCTTTCTTCCTTATGCTGGAGGCTTATCGTTTAAGATTGGACGAATTTTAAGGAATTTTAACATTAAGAGTGTGTTTCGTCCACCTTCTAAGATTGGGGCTCTTCTCGGCTCTGTGAAGGATGATTTGGGACTTAGGAAACGCGGAGTGTATAAAATCCCGTGTCAATGTGGGAAAGCTTACGTTGGCCGTTCTATTCGCACAGTGCATGACAGGTGTGTGGAACATCACCGTCACACGAGGCTACAACAGCCGGAAAAATCGGCCGTAGCAGAACACTGCCTAAATGAGGGACACAAAATGAAATTTGAGGAAACTGTTGTGATTGCCAACATTTCCGGATTTTGGGATAGTGTATATAAAGAGGCGATTGAAATTAGGTTAGCTGATAGTTTAATCAACAGAGACAATGGGTTTCCTCTCAGCAAAACGTGGAATCCCGTATTATCTCGTATCAAAACTGAACGTTCTTCGGTTCGGCATGGATTGCGATATATCGCTGCCAGCAATGTTTCACCAAGGGCGGCGCCACCTCCCTGTTTTGAAAGGTAGAAACCGTGAGGGGCGGCGCACGCGCCGTGTACTGAACGGTGGCCTATATAGGACGTTGAATTGCAATCTTGCGTCAGTTCTCAGCGGGACTCATCAGCAGAAGCAGCATTCCTGAAGATGGCGAACAGTTGGATCGCCGAAATATCGAGTCAAGTTGATTTTAGGATCCGGCAGCAAACCCGAAAAGATTTTCAAGACTTATTACGCCGGGAAAGCTTACGTAATCACTTCAAGAAAGATTATCCAAGGGCAAATCATTTTTCTCCATTCTAGCATTCACTGAGTAGCTGCTGCAGTTCCTTTAGAGATACAGATACTATGTTTTAGTGTCATTGACAGTGGAGATTATTCTTACAGTTTTCATCTATCTTCAGCCTTAAGAATTTCAAACGTTTGACTTCACTGAATATCCTTTAATAATAAAATTTTGTGTTTACAGGACATCAGTATCAGAAACTGCTTACACTCTGTTTTGCAGCAGTTGAAAGTCACAGCTAGCCACAAGCTGGAAACTTGTACTAGCCTATTTTCTAACCATTTGTATGACAGTACACATACTTAATGAAATTTATGACTCGGTAAAAAGAGAAATTTTTTGCCCATCTGTATGGTTATGTTCTTCTTGTATCAGTCATCTAAGGACCACACTATACTTTTCCTTATATTTACTTCAGTATTCTCATGTTTGTTGCCTGTGCTGTTCCTTCCTTGCCTTAGTCGACATTTGGCCAGTTATAGCTTTGGATTTTCATGGAAATCAAAGTGTTGTTGGAGTTTACTCTTGAAGAGAATGCATGTTTGGTCTTTTGCTACCTCAGTGAACCATAACTCCTTTGCTTTGTTGCTGAGAAAGTAGCAGCAGATTTGATTGCTCAACCTGGCAGCAGTAAGATGAGCAATATGGGCAACAGAGAAAATTCCTCATCCTTCGAATAGTATCCGTGATCTTTCCTACATGTGCATAAAGTTCATGGTTGTGTTGTGCTCTGAAATCACCATTTTATTTGACTGGAACTAGTCTTGACTTCATCTGTTTTACCTTTATTTCTAATTTCTTGGTCAGACCTTTCCTATTCATTACAGGACATTTTATGGCATACTAAGCTTCCAGTCACATTACAGTGCAGTAATGTCATACCTTGTTATTAATGGACATTGGTTTCTTCTTGTTGACAGTTTTATTTAGTTGATATGTTGTTTCCATTTTCCTGATTTGTGATGCAAAGGCTTCTTTCTCAGAGGTGTTTGACTCTATTCACTCTCCTAGGTATTTAAATTTCTCATCTATTGGTTTTGAACTGTAGATTAAAACTGAAGAAACTGCAAAAAGGTGGGAATTTAAGGAGATGGGATCTGGATAAACTGAAAGAATCAGAGGTTGTACAGAGTTTCAGGGTGAGCATAAGGGAACAATTGACAGGAATGGGGGAAAGAAATACAGTAGAAAAAGAATGGGTAGCTCTGAGGGATGAAGTAGTGAAGGCAGCAGACGATCAAGTAGGTAGAAAGGTGAGGGCTAGTAGAAATCCTTGGGTAATGGAAGAAATATTGAATTTAATTAATGAATTTAATTAATTAATGAATTTAATTAATGAAAGGAGAAAATATAAAAATGCAGTAAATGAAGCAGGCAAAAAGGAATACAAACATCTCAAAAATGAGATCGACAGGAAGTGCAAAATGGCTAAGCTAGAGGACAAATGTAAGGATGTAGAGGCTTATCTCACTAGGGGTAAGATAGATACTGCACACAGGAAAATTAAAGATACCTTTCAAGAAAAGAGAACCACATGTATCAATATCAAGAGCTCAGATGGAAACCCAGTTCTAAGCAAAGAAGGGAAAGCAGAAAGGTGGAAAAAGTATATAGAGGGTCTATACAAGGGCGATGTACTTGAGGTCAATATTATGGAAATGGAAGATGATGTAAATGAAGATGAAATGGGAGATATGATACTGCATGAAGAGTTTGACAGAACACAGAAAGACCTGAGTCGAAACAAGGCCCCGGGAGTAGACAACTTTCCATTAGAACTACTGAAGGCCCTGGGAGAGCCAGTCCTGACAAAACTCTACCATCTGGTGAGCAAAATGTATGAGACAGGCGAAATACCCTCAGATTTCAAGAAGAATATAATAATTCCAATCCCAAAGAAAGCAGGTGTTGACAGACGTGAAAATTACCGAACTATCAGTTTAATAAGTCACAGCTGCAAAATACTTACGCGAATTCTTTACAGATGAATGGAAAAACTGGTAGAAGCCAACATCGGGGAAGATCAGTTTGGATTCCGTAGAAATGTTGGAACACGTGAGGCAATACTGATCTTACGACTCATCTTAGAAGAAAGATTAAGGAAACGCAAACCTACGTTTCTAGCATTTGTAGACTTAGAGAAAGCTTTTGTCAACACTGACTGGAAAACTCTCTTTCAAATTCTTAAGGTGGCAGAGGTAAAATACAGGGAGCAAAAGGCTATTTACAATTTGTACAGAAACCAGAGGGCAGTTGTAAGGATTGAGGGGCACAAAATGGAAGTTGGGAAGGGAGTGAGACAGGGTTGTAGCCTCTCCCTGATGTTATTCAATCTGTATATTGAGCAAGAAGTAAAGGAAACAAAAGAAATATTCAGGGTAGGTATTAAAATCCATGGAGAAGAAATAAAAACTTTGAGGTTTGCCGATGACATTGTAATTCTGACAGAGACAGCTAAGGACTTGGAAGAGCAGTTGAATGGAATGGACAGTGTCTTGAAATGAGGATATAAGATGAACATCAACAAAAGCAAAATGAGGATAATGGAAAGTGGTCGAATTAAGTTGGGTGATGCTGAGGGAATTAGATTAGGAAATGAGACACTTAAAGTAGTAAAGGAGTTTTGCTATTTGGGGAGCAAAATAACTGATGATGGTCAAAGTAAAGAGGATTTAAAATGTAGACTGGCAATGGTAAGGAAAGCGTTTCTGAAGAAGAGGAATTTGTTAACATCGAGTATAGATTTAAGTGTCAGGAAGTCGTTTCTGAAAGTATTTGTATTTAGTGTAGCCATGTATGAAGTGAAACATGGACAATAAATAGTTTGGACAAGAAGAGAACAGAAGCTTTCGAAATGTGGTGCTACAGAAGAATGCTGAAGATTATATGGGTAGGTCACATAACTAATGAGGAGGTATTGAATAGAATTGGGGAGAAGAGGAGTTTGTGGCACAACTTGACAAGAAGAAGGGACCGGTTGGTAGGACATGTTCTGAGGCGTCAAGGGTTCACAAATTTAGCATTGGAGGGCAGCATGGAGGGTAAAAATCGTAGAGAGAGACAAAGAGATGAATACACTAAGCAGATTCAGGAGGTTGTAGGTTGCAGTAAGTACTGGGAGATGAAGAAGCTCGAACAGGATAGAGTAGCATGGAGAACTGCATCAAACCAGTCTCAGGGCTGAAGACCACAATACACATCTGTTTGATTTCCTACCCTTTTGCCTCTAGTGCTCTGGGAGCAGATCTGATAATGTTTAAAAATTTGGTATTCTCAAAGAAGGTCTGGCATCCTGCCTTTGCTGCTCACGCCTTGAATTTATTTATTTGTACTGCAGATATGTCTAATGAACCAGAAAAAGTCATAAGTTCATCGGCTACAGCTAGACAATTATCTGAAAAATTCATATTTCTATAGCTAAGCCCGACCCCATTTCTTACACCTTTGTTTCTCATTCCCTTCCACCATTTGCTGATAGCTTTCTTGAATGCAAAGTGGATGAGATAATGTTCTTGCCTGACTCTCATCCTGATTATAAAAGCATCTGTAATTTCACCCATAAATTTGACTTTGGATCTGATGTCTGTAAGAGGCTGTTGGATAGCAGACCTTTCTTTGAGAATATTCGTTCAGTCACATAAATCATAAGCCTTTTTTAAATCAAGAGATGTCGCTATGACTTCGTTACTTATGCGTTTCAGGTAAGGGAGAACTTGTTTAAGATTTATGATTTGTTCATTACACAAACATCCTTTCCTGACCCCTCCTTGGCAATCACCCAATTGCGAGTCCATTTATTTATCTATCCTAGTCTGAAGCACTCTGGAAAGGCTATTGTACGTAATTAAGAGAAGAAAGATGACATAGTAATTGTTTACATTCAGTCTGTCAACCTTCTTGTGAAGTGGGTGGATCAATGCGGAGAACTGCTGACATGGATGTTCTTGTTTCCCAGATGTGGATTATCTCGGTTCATCAGCCCCCTTTTCTTCTGCATTCTTTCACAGCAATTTTCAAATCTTCCCCTGGTGCCCTATTTTTCTTTTGTGAAAGAATGAGTTGTCCAAGATCTCTTGTGGGAAGTAGTGAACCAGGATGGAACGGTGTGCTGTTTCTGAACTTGAAACTGGATTTTGGGCCCTCAAAATTAAGCAAGAATTTGAAATAATTTACCAGGATATGACAGTTGCTCTTACTGTACACAACTTAGGGACCCTTAAGTGCAGACATGGGAGACTGCACTAGCAGAGAGTTTATTTGAAAGTGTTACAGAAGTCTCAGATGAGTCTGTCTTGAAGTCTCCCTAAATGTGAACGAAGAGGTTCTTGCCAAAAGCACATTTTACCCTGTTTTTGTAGTGTTTTTCTTGGGTCCACGAGTTTTGTACAGTTATCTTAAGTTCCATTTCTGCCACTTAAGCTGATTTTGCCTCAAAACATCTATAACACCACATCTGAAATGTTTTGTTTCTCTTCTTTCTCTGTTTTACCACAGTCCATCATTCACTCTCAGAAACTACTTCCTAGAAGCTCAATTGAAATGCTGAGCATATCAAGAAGCATGTAACAAAGGTGTGCCATTTTTCCCTCCAGTCATTTATATATTTAAAAAAAATGTTTTTTTTCCACCATCAACTTTTTCTTATTCCCTTCCGCTCCCCAGAATCACTATCCCATCCCCTCTATTGAAGTTACGCAAATCTGAGCCTCCTTTCCCCAATTTTCTGATAAATAATAATTCCGATTCAGTGACTAGGTTTTTATGCACTAATAAAAGTAGCAGTAATCACGAGCCTTCAGTTTCCAATCAAGCTGGATTTCTTTTCTTGATATGATTTAGTGCATATGTCATACACAAAAAGTTAAGTAGGAAAATGGGTAACCACTACGTTTGTTTGATCGCTTTACTGTGAACAATGGAGTGTAAAGTCGTAAGACATTATGGCAGGAATCATGTAAAACGGAAGATGCCGACTAAGTTAACTGGGGCAATCTCGTAGAGAACTGGTCCGAGTGTTTTTGGTTATATAAATCTCACGTCTGAGTATCAATTACAGTGTGAAGCACAACTTTACAGTGTGAAACACAACTTACATAGGCCTAAGTACTGTAATAGCAGGTTGATCGGATACAAAAAATGTAATACGAATAAAATATGAGACTAACTCCAAGTACACATACGAATGAGATATTAGGTCCACCTACATGCAGGCGTTTATAGAGATCTGTTGAAACATCAAATGTAGTCTGTACGGAAATATGTATGAAAAGCAGGGAGTTATAAAATGTATTCGTTGTCTTTACTTTGATCCCAACGACTCCAAAACTACACTTTTCCCAATGGTACCGAGTCCCGGTGTAATTTTTTTAAATCCCGTCATTTACATTCTCTCTCTCCTACCCTGAATCCTTTTGCACTGTTTTTTTTTTATTATTTAACGATCCTTTGCAATTTTCTTTTCCAATACGTATTTTACTCCTGGGAAATGATCAAATATTATATCTCCTATCGTCCCTTCTCTAATCATCACCAGCATATTGCAAACCAACAATGTAAGCAAGCTTCACTAATATTCAAGAAGGCCATGGACACGTAAACGACAAAATAGACCTTATTGTAGTAGAACCACCGTTATACGAATTCCTCCGCGAAGTCATAAGTAGTTCCGGAGTTGGAGCAACGATTGGAATGGCAGCTAATATGTTGTTGTAGTTGACGTTTTTAAATTAGATACGAACTTTGTATTATCCTAGAAAATTAAATGGAGATTCGGTAGTATACAGTGGTGTACGTCAGCTGTAGGCGTGTATTGAGTGAATCCTTGTCTGCCATGATTGGTTCGAAGCGTCTATCGGGAAGAAGTGTACAGATTTTCGCATAATGTGCAACAGACACACCTTATGTAGTAGTTTAGTGGGGAGCTGACTGACAAACATAGTTCTGCAATATTTCTTTTTGTAATTAGGTAAGGAAATGTGTTTGAAGTACATGTTTGTCATGTGCTTGGACCCAAATTGATGCCGAACCATGCAGCTAGCCATTGAACTTTTTAACGGTTTTCATATGAACTTCGCAATGTTTCTTTCCTCTGTCTGCAGTAAATCTAAAAATTCTGTGTTTTGGAAGTGACAACACAGTATGTGACGATATTACACTTTTGTATTTGTGGCGCATATGTGTGGAATACGTAGCATCATTCCATCGCGTATCTTTTGTGTCCATGGGGGAGTGTCGTTTGTAACAAATAGCTTCATGCGTGTCATTGAGTTTGTTTTTATAAATGTTATGCAGATACGATATAGGAAGTATCAGCTGTACACAGTATCATTACTCGTGGTGCTTGGACAACTAGAAATACTGCTGCGCCGTGTGCAGTCCTGTTAAGGCCACTCATTTTGAAATGTTCGAGAACTAGTTTGACAAATCCTAGAGTCTGCGAAAAAGAGAGATGCTCATGTGTATTACGCATCCATAATCCAAATTTTTGAAACTTCAGTTGTATAATTATAATTGTGTTTGTGATTGCCCTAATCGGCAAGGACGGTTTTGTTTTCATATATAGAAAGTTAACTACAACGCATAAAGTAACGCGCATAGAATTAATTGTGCATTACGTGTCAAGAATATTTTTCGTTTCAATATTTCACATTCGGTATTTGGTTACAAATGACACCAGTTCTATGCACGCGACTCAGAACTTTTTGTACCCTACGTCTGACTCAGTTGCCGAACGCTCTTGTCATATTTTTTTAATCTGTCACATTTCTGTCATCAAGAATGACCCCATGTTCTGGCGGTGTGTAAGTGCAAGTAATCGAATTGTATTCAGTTAGGCTAAGTGAAGTGTTCGTACACCAACCTCTTCTTTTACAGCTAGTACGTAAAAAAGTTTAACTTTGTGTCATGGTTACCACTGTATCTTTTCTCGACCTTGTAACTTTAAATAGGTGTCTTGGGGGAAATATTTTTTCAGTTTCATTTTCTGTTTTCGTCATATTCATTTCCCTCGTTTTATTTGTAGTTATTTTAATTTCTGTGCAAACGTAGCAAGCACAATGCTTCTCAGATGCAGCAAATAATGTTGTAATGAAGTTAATAGATGCCTTCACTGTGGTGCTGTGGAATCACCGGGACTGTTGTTTGCTTCAGTGAATCAGGATGGTTGTGGATCAGGTGCCTCGACATCTGTTTCACAAGATGCAGCCAACAGGAATGTCACCAAAAGAGCTGTCGGAGAATGACGATTTGGCGACGTCATTAGTTCTTGATCCTCATTTGGGTTTTGTTACTCACAAGATGAACATCAGGTACAGTAACTAACATGATATCTCCTCACCACTATTATTTAATGTGGAAAGCAATAGTTTTCAGTAAGGATCTCTTCAAAATAGTTAGGTTCCTACAAGTTTTGAATGTAAACACTAGGTATAACAGCTGTAATTTACTTCACACCTTGCTTAATGTAATCTGCATTTGCAAATTATTGCTTGCTATTCTACAAATGTAGGCCATATTCACTGTGAATTTGACACATTTCCCCAGGTTGTACCAGTGTAATCCTAACACTGGTTTCATCATGCTCAGCCACTGTTTATGGTGTAGTCTGTATTACTTGTTAATCACTGACAACTTTGGCACTGTGAAAAAGTTCTTTTCACTGAAAAAGGCAATGAGATTTGGGTATAGGATATGTCAGTTGGTGGGAATACTGTAATCACATGGCAGTTTCACAGTGTAATGTGTTATTGATCTGTGCAAGAGGACTGTTGCATAGTTATCTTTAGAAATATCGTAAATTAATTGTTTGACCTAGAAACTTGTGATCATTATTTAGCCACTGCTGAAATTAAACTCTTGTTTACATTCTTTTTGTGGAAGTATTTGAATAATTAGTATTTTAATCATAAAACTTTACTTATCATCTTGATATGTAAAAGAACTGGGAAACAAAGAAGGCTGTTAGTAGAAAGGCAAAGGTTTAACTCATTAGCAACTGTGCAGCCTTAAATTTTTACTGTTACTTTAGTTCAGTTAAAACCCATGTTGTGGCCTGTGTTGTTGTTGTTGGTACTACTAAAATTATTCATTGCCTTCGGAATGTGAAAAGATAAGGCATAGAAAGATGACAAAAGCTTATACTGAAAGGCTAGTTGCAATTTGTACAGTTTTGTCTTTCTTGCTTTTTACTTCAGTTCTCAGATGTAATTAACAATTCTTTTTACAAACTAAGCTATGATGGAAGGTACTGTAGATGCAGAAAACATGACCACATAAATAATACATGCATGTATTGCATTGGTTTTCAGGTACAGACCTTTAAAAGCAAACAAAGAAGAATTGAAAGGAATTATAGAAGAGTTCATAGTGACACAAAATTATGAAAAGGCATATAATCGTTTAATATCTGGTGAATGGATGCCACGGATGACACATTTCAAGTCGAAGCAGCAGCAACTGCGCTTAGAGGAACATGTAATATTATTGTAACAGAGTTATTTATTTTTTGTAAACCAGTTTAATGAATTAGCTAACAGACATTTTAAATTGCAGATATATCGCTATTTACGAGTCTTCGACAAAGATTCTGGTTTCATTATTGAGCCTTGTTATCGATATTCTCTTGAAGGACAGAAAGGTGCAAAGATATCGGCCACAAAAAAATGGTAAGTTTTTGTTTACGTTTATATCTTACAGAGATCTTGTTATTCCGTACCCAAAATAAACAATGTGTACAAAATTGACCGAGTAAACGTAAGAGAGACGTTAGGAACCTCTGACATTGAATTATGTTGCAGCTATAGGGTATCTCCTATGCCCATCTATGGAAAGTATTCCACTATGACTTTCAGATAGAATTGTTTGCACTCCTAAACTTTTATTACAGTTGGGGAAACAAATTTCCTTTAACATTAAAGAAAACATAGTCATGCTTCTAGTTAATTGAATACTTGACAGTCTTGACTGTAAACAGTTTTGTCTTGGCTGAAGCACAGTAAATAAAAATTAAATTTACTGTTGAAAGTAAAGGTTCCTAATGTTTTGTAAACAGTGTCAGTATCATTGTGTTATTAACAACCATCTGTAATTTTACTTATTTATTTTAAATATTCCAAGTTATGGGCACATAATGTAATGGGAGGTCGTAGTGAAATACCTATAACCCACAGTTAGGTGGAGGAGGAGGATATCAGTGTTTAACATCCCGTCAACAACGAGGTCATTAGAGACGGAGCGCAAGCTCGGGTGAGGGAAGGATGGGGAAGGAAATCGGCTGTGCCCTTTCAAAGGAACCATCCCGGCATTTGCCTGAAGCGATTTAGGGAAATCACGGAAAACCTAAATCAGGATGGCCGGAGACGGGATTGAACCGTCTTCAGGCTGCTGCCTCGGAGTGTAGCGGCAGTGGGGAGTCTGGTGCGTCGCAAGGTACACCCCAGGTGTTACATGCTTCACCCACTGTCCCTGCTGTCGAGACATCTTCGCGGGTACCGGGCGCGGTTGGGCCACCCTCTCCCCAAGGGGAGTGGCGGGTTCAGCGGCGTTCGCGGCGCACGAGGCGGAAGGTCAATGTGAAGGCTGGCCGTGTGGCATCGCCCGCTCTGCCTGTGAGGGGACATGTGGCTGCTCCTTCAGCAAGGTCCGAGCAGGCACACGGGGGGAGGGGTTTATTAGTTATTGGGAGCTCCAACGTTAGGCGGGTGATGGAGCCCCTTAGGGAAATAGCGAGAAGGTCGGGGAAGAAGGCCAGTGTTCACTCTGTCTGCTTGCCGGGGGGTCTCATCCGAGATGTGGAGGAGGCCCTACCAGCGGCGATAGAGAGCACTGGGTGCACCCGACTGCAAATTGTTGCTCATGTCGGCACCAATGACTCCTGCCGTCTGGGTTCAGAGGTCATCCTCAGTTCGTACAGGCGGTTGGCGGAATTGGTGAAGGCGGAAAGCCTCGCTCGCGGGGTGGAATCAGAGCTAACTATTTGTAGTATCGTTCCCAGAACCGATCGCGGTCCTCTGGTTTGGAGCCGAGTGGAAGGCTTAAACCAGAGGCTCAGACGATTCTGCGGAGATCTGGGGTGCAAATTTCTCGACCTCCGCTATCGGGTGGAGAAATGTAGGGTCCCCCTGAATAGGTCAGGCGTGCACTACACGCCGGAAGCGGCTACAAGGGTAGCGGAGTACGTGTGGAGTGCACATGGGGGTTTTTTAGGTTAGAGAATCCCCTCCCTAGGCCCGACAAGACGCCTCCTGAGACGCGGCAAGATAGGAGTAGGCAAAATGCAACAGGGAATAACAATATTAATGTGCTAATAGTAAACTGCAGGAGCGTCTATAGAAAGGTCCCAGAACTGCTCTCATTAATAAACGGTCACAACGCCCATATAGTACTAGGGACAGAAAGTTGGCTGAAACCAGACGTAAACAGTAACGAAATCCTAAACTCAGATTGGAATGTATACCGCAGAGACAGGCTGAACAGTGAAGGGGGAGGCGTGTTTATAGCGGTAAGAAGTGCAATAGTATCGAAGGAAATTGACGGAGATCCGAAATGTGAAATGATTTGGGTGAAGGTCGCGGTTAAAGCAGGCTCAGACATGGTAATTGGATGTCTCTATAGGCCCCCTGGCTCAGCAGCTGTTGTGGCTGAGCACCTGAAGGATAATTTGGAAAATATTTCGAGTAGATTTCCCCACCATGTTATAGTTCTGGGTGGAGATTTTAATTTGCCGGATATAGACTGGGAGACTCAGACGTTAATAACGGGTGGCAGGGACAAAGAATCCAGTGAAATTTTTTTAAGTGCTTTATCGGAAAACTACCTTGAGCAGTTAAACAGAGAACCGACTCGTGGCGATAACATATTAGACCTTCTGGTGACAAACAGACCCGAACTATTTGAAAAAGTTAACGCAGAACAGGGAATCAGTGATCATAAAGCGGTTACGGCATCGATGATTTCAGCCGTAAATAGGAATATTAAAAAGGGTAGGAAGATTTTTCTGTTTAGAAAAAGTGACAAAAAGCAGATTTCAGAGTACCTGTTGGCTCAACACAAAAGTTTTGTCTCAAGTACTGATAGTGTTGAGGATCAGTGGACAAAGTTCAAAACCATCGTACAATATGCGTTAGATGAGTATGTGCCAAGCAAGATCGTAAGAGATGGAAAAGAGCCACCGTGGTTCAACAACCGAGTTAGAAAACTGCTGCGGAAGCAAAGGGAACTCCACAGCAAACATAAACATAGCCAAAGCCTTGCAGACAAACAAAAATTACGCGAAGCGAAATGTAGTGTGAAGAGAGCTATGCGAGAGGCGTTCAATGAATTCGAAAGTAAAGTTCTATGTACTGACTTGGCAGAAAATCCTAAGAAATTTTGGTCTTATGTCAAAGCGGTAGGTGGATCAAAACAAAATGTCCAGACACTCTGTGACCAAAATGGTACTGAAACAGAGGATGACAGACTAAAGGCCGAGATACTAAATGTCTTTTTCCAAAGTTGTTTCACAGAGGAAGATTGCACTGTAGTTCCTTCTCTAGATTGTCGCACAGATGACAAAATGGTAGATATCGAAATAGACGACAGAGGGATAGAGAAGCAATTAAAATCGCTCAAAAGAGGAAAGGCCTCTGGACCTGATGGGATACCAGTTCAATTTTACACAGAGTACGCGAAGGAACTTGCCCCCCTTCTTGCAGCGGTGTACCGTAGGTCTCTAGAAGAGCGTAGCGTTCCAAAGGATTGGAAAAGGGCACAGGTCATCCCCGTTTTCAAGAAGGGACGTCGAACAGATGTGCAGAACTATAGACCTATATCTCTAACGTCGATCAGTTGTAGAATTTTGGAACACGTATTGTGTTCGAGTATAATGACTTTTCTGGAGACTAGAAATCTACTCTGTAGGAATCAGCATGGGTTTCGAAAAAGACGGTCATGTGAAACCCAGCTCGCGCTATTCGTCCACGAGACTCGGAGGGCCATAGACACGGGTTCACAGGTAGATGCCGTGTTTCTTGACTTCCGCAAGGCGTTCGATACAGTTCCCCACAGTCGTTTATTGAACAAAGTAAGAGCATATGGACTATCAGACCAATTGTGTGATTGGATTGAGGAGTTCCTAGATAACAGGACGCAGCATGTTATTCTCAATGGAGAGAAGTCTTCCGAAATAAGAGTAATTTCAGGTGTGCCGCAGGGGTGTGTCATAGGACCGTTGCTGTTCACAATATACATAAATGACCTGGTGGATGACATCGGAAGTTCACTGAGGCTTTTTGCAGATGATGCTGTGGTGTATCGAGAGGTTGTAACAATGGAAAATTGTACTGAAATGCAGGAGGATCTGCAGCGAATTGACGCATGGTGCAGGGAATGGCAACTGAATCTCAATGTAGACAAGTGTAATGTGCTGCGGATACACAGAAAGATAGATCCTTTATCATTTAGCTACAAAATAGCAGGTCAGCAACTGGAAGCAGTTAATACCATAAATTATCTGGGAGTACGCATTAGGAGTGATTTAAAATGGAATGATCAGAAGAATCCTAAGGAAATGCAATCCGAAAACAAAGGAAGTAGGTTACAGTACGCTTGTTCGCCCACTGCTTGAATACTGCTCAGCAGTGTGGGATCCGTACCAGATAGGGTTGATACAAGACATAGAGAAGATCCGACGGAGAGCAGCGCGCTTCGTTACAGGATCATTTAGTAATCGCGAAAGCGTTACGGAGATGATAGATAAACTCCAGTGGAAGACTCTGCAGGAGAGACGCTCAGTAGCTCGGTACGGGCTTTTGTCAAAGTTTCGAGAACATACCTTCACCGAAGAGTCAAGCAGTATATTGCTCCCTCCTACGTATATCTCGCGAAGAGACCATGAGGATAAAATCAGAGAGATTAGAGCCCACACAGAGGCATACCGACAATCCTTCTTTCCACGAACAATACGAGACTGGAATAGAAGGGAGAACCGATAGAGGTACTGAAGGTACCCTCCGCCACACACCGTCAGGTGGCTTGCGGAGTATGGATGTAGATCTAGATGTAGATGTAGATGTCCTCCCGAGTGCGAGTTCAGTGTGCTAAACACTGCGCCACCTCGCCTTAGGTAAATAGAAAAAAAACTGCATTTAAGAAAGTTTTTGAGGACTAGCTAACATCAGGTTAGACACTGTTTGCCACAGAAAACATACTTTATAGTATGTGATGTGACTGTTGTAGGTCAAGCAAGTAATACTCAGTCAGTTTAGTAAGTTGATAGACTGAATTTTTCAATGACGAACAAGTGGCACCACGTGTGTGCACGTATTTATGTTTCAAATACTAAGAGCTCCTCCCTGATGTTATGTCCTTCCTTCCATAATTTGCATGTTATAGATCTGTTTGGTTTTAATAATATGCCAACAAGTTCTTTTACCTTGACTATTGACGCTGTTGATTTTTCTCGTTCTAGACTTAATATGGTGTGATAAAAAAAAAAGTAACTGGATTTTTTTAATTTTATGAGCTTTATACATTCGATTTTCAGTTTTTTTTTTTTTTTTTAAATCTTCTTGGCACATATGTTCCTGTTGTATATTTGAGTTTTCAGCTGTTTTGAATATTTAGTGTATTGTTGACTGTTGAAAAGGTCATAAGTGTTTTTGAGTGCTCAGCTAATGTTTACTTGAAAAAACAATGCCTCAAAGAATTTGAATTAAATTTTGCTTGAAAAATGAAGTAAAGTGTAGCACTGCATTCAAAAAGTCCACAGTAGCTTTTGGTAGATTTACTATCAGTAAGACAAGTAGTATAAACATTTCAAGGGGGGGGGGGGGGGGGGGGAACCTTTGAGGTGACTGCCGTGGAAACCCAATAGCTCATCAATTATTGATGAAAATGTCCAAAGAAGTAATGAAAATGTATCCGGAAAATCACCAGATCATCATCAGAGAGGTTGCTGATGATGTCAGCATATCCTTTGGCTCATGCCAAGCAATTTTTTCGGATGTTTTGGGTGTGATATGTGTTGCAGCAAAGTTTGATCCAAAGTTGTTGAATTTAGGTAAAAAATGTTGCATAGTCATTGCTCAGGAATTGCTGAATGAAGTCAACAACAAGCCAGAACTTCTAAAGAAACATGTGATGAAATAAGATGAACGTTGAAACCAAGGCCCAGTTGCCGGCCGGAGTGGCCGAGTGGTTAAAGGCGCTACAGTCTGGAACCGCACGACCGCTACGGTCACAGGTTCGAATCCTGCCTCGGGCATGGATGTGTGTGATGTCCTTAGGTTAGTTAGGTTTAAGTAGTTCTGAGTTCTAGGGGACTTATGACCACAGCAGTTGAGTCCCATAGTGCTCAGAGCCATTTGAACCAAGGCCCAGTCGTCCCAATGAAAACTGCCTGAGGAGCCAAGACCGAAAAAAATTTGAATAGTTTAATCACATTTGATGGTTATTCTCGCCGTTTTCTTTGATTACAATGGGTTAGTGGAACATGAGTTCCTGCCCTATGGTTGTACTTCAATAAGGAACACTATCTAGAAGTTAGGAGCCATTTGTGCAAAACAATCTGAAGAAAACAATGAGAAGCGTGCCAAAACCACTCTTGGAAATTGCATAACGATAATGCTCTCCCTGACCCCTCAGTGCTTGTTCTTCACACCCCCCCTCTCTTTTTTATATAAAAACAAAACTCGTATGTTGCCTCAGGCACAGTATTAAGTGAACATGGCCACCTGTGATTTCTTTCTGTTGTTGAGGCTGAAGAAAACCCTGAAAGGATGTTGTTTTACCACCATTGATGAGATAAAAATACAATCGCTGAAGGGGCTAAAACCATAACGAGAGGTCAGTTCAAGAATTGCTTCTGAGATTGGAGAAAGTGCTGGCACAAGTGTATGATGCCTGAGGGGGGATTAGTTTGGAACAGAAAAATTGGTGTTGATGAACTATTAAAGATTCTTTAAGAAAAACAAAAATTCCTGTTAGTTTCTGATCACACTTTTATCACCCTGTCTTGTAAGTTCAATATCATTGCTATGTAATGGAATATTTGGCAGTAACACTCAGAGTAATTATTAACAAGCTTATACAGAGTCATTAATTCTTTCATAATGTATCATTGCATCAAGTGTGCTGTGATGATGTGTGTTTACATGTGCTTGGTAGCAAATACTTACGATTATCATGTTAGATGGCAGGCCTCCTGGAAATAATTCATTGGCGTGGTTACGTAATTTTTAACCACGATCTGCACACCACCCCAGTGCTTGTAGGTATATCTCAGTGAAAAGACAACACCCTACTTTCAAATGTACATTTCATAGTCATGCTTCACCATTTCATTTGAACATAACTCGAAAAACAAATTCCCAAAACTAATTAAGCAATGCGAACAAGTGCTGCACAGCTTAGTGGCTTTTTTGGAACACTGTGACAGCATATGAGGCACATTGGACTTTGTTAAACATTGAAGCATTCATATTAGAATTTTAAAGACTTAATTGCTGCAGTTAGCTTTCTCTCGTCCACGAAGATTTGAACAAGTGTACCTTTAGAGAAATCGACACCATTCCGTGCTTAACTCCTGGAAGAGCATTAAGATAGGTTGGGATGTTGACAAGGGCCTATAAATTCAGCCCTTTACACTTAAGCATATGGAGTCGGAGAAGGATACATTTTGGGAAAGGATAACCGCTATATTCAATAACAGTTATGTGCAGACACAAAAAGGAGTGGACTATACAGTGGCAATGTTCTTTTGATAGCATTTTTTCACGTTATAATACAGCTGTGAAGGTAAAATAATTTATCTTGTTCTGATGACATTGACACATGCCGATGACCCTCATTGATGTAGGAGCTTTACACTACGGTCACTTAGAATAATAATAAAATATCCACATGACCATTTTAAGGAAATCATCATTTTTCTTTTTCACACATTCCACTGTCCCACTGACCACATGTCTTTTGCTCCTTACACTGTTTGCCCTTCCTGTATTGGACACGTACCCTGCCACCCACAGTACCCTTTCTTTGAGGAATACTAGTCATGCAAGGTATACAGGAGAACTTCTGTGAATTTTGGGTTAAGAAAGAGGTACTGGTGGAAGTAAAACGGTGATTGCATTTCATGAGTTGAACATGGTTAGCTTAGTCGCCAGAGCATTAGCCTGTGAAAGACAGAAGGTTCCAGGTTAAAGAGTCTTGGTCTGGCACACACTTTCTCAATAATCCTGAAGTTGCATCTAATTTGTTGCCCACACTGTTAACTGCTAAAATGAATTTTGCATCTTAATTCCTCCAACTTTCATTTGACCATGTTTTCGTGTAAACCTAGTTATCTGGATGTAATTTGAGATATACTGAAAGGAAAATCGGAGAATAATAACCCATGGCCTAAGAAAAGAAGATTTGAAGACTAGACTGTACAGGATAACATATCTGAGAATGCTATTGTGTGTTTTGAGGATGTTAATGACTACGCAATGACAGACCATTCACATAATTAAGTTCCAAAATGTGTTGCTTTCACATTGGAAATTGCAGTGGCACTGGTTTCCAAATCCTTGTAGGCTGTCAATAAATATTTTTAGCTATTCCTGCTACTATGGCTGCAGCTGAATGCAAATTCATTTATGCAGGACTTGTTCTTCCAGAAGAAAGGTTTCAGGATATGGGCGCTGTTTGGATTGTACATTGTTACATAGTTAAGTTCTTACCAAAATTGTTTGCTGCAAAACTACAGTTTTTTCATGAAAGTACTGGATGAATAAATAAGTCCTTTTCCTGCAGGACAGATGTGATGCAGAGAGCTTGCATCAAATTAGCTTCTTGTACAAGTTTAAGTATTTGAGGTATTTTATGTTAAAGAGGTTTATGATATGTCTATAGTTATTAGTTCTATTCAAACTCTTATTATACTATTGCTAATTTCTTCTGCAGATTTCATTTGTTATTAAAAACTTGAATAGGCTACAGGAATCATTATGCTGACTGCATGAAACTTCATGCCCATTCAAGATGTTGGTGACAAGAGCTTGCAGTGCAGACATAAATGTAGCACACAGTGTATGTTGCATCCTACACCAAATGGCAGCTCACAAGCTGTAGTCTGGCTGGGTTGAAGGTGCCACCCTGGATTACGGATACAGGCTGGCTGAACTGAGATGGGCCCATTGATGGGCCAGCCTGCCTGACAGGCTAGTGGGCTAGCAGTCAGCAGCACAGGAACTCTGACCACCCTCTTAAGCCACTTCCTCATCTGTCTCTCAACATGTCCCTTTCAAACCCTCCTTCAACCTTCCCCTCAACCTCCCCCAGCGGGTTTGGGGGTAAGAATAGGCCCGCGGCATTCCTGCCTGTCGTAAGAGGCGACTAAAAGGACTCTCAAACGTTTCGGTCTTCATGTGATGGTCCCCTGTTGGGTTTGACCTCCTTATCTCAAAATTCTTCCGAAGAGCAAGCCAATTGGGGAATGGCGCCTTACTTGGTGCATTGTGTCCATTGTGCATTGAGACCTTCTGCCAGCTTATTCGTCATTGCATTGCAGTCCTGCCCGCTCTCCAACTCTTGGGCATGGATACGTTCCTGTGTGCATTTTCCGCCATGCACTGTGCAGTGCCGCTTTCTGCACTGACAACAAACATGGAATACTTGTCACCTAATATCCAGCACGGTAGCCAGTCCGTTGTGGTGGGGCCGCCACGTACCCTGTTGGTTGTAGCCCCCTGACAACACAGGAATCGCTCTGCTGATGCCTGCACCGTTAACTCCCCACGTATGCCAAGGAGTAGATGCCTATCTCCCTGGGGCATCGGGACTCCCGGCAGTCTCTAAGTGTTCTCGGACTCAATTTAATGCTCAGAAACATAATCTGAAAACGTTCCCCTCCCTGGCCACATCGTGGGAGGAGCACAAGTCTCAGGATAGCAGTGACAGTTATTCGCCCCAGTTCCTAGTTTGTACGAGAGGTGATGGGGAGTCTTTCATGTCCACAAAGCCTCAGTTTTTTTGTAGAGCATTTAGAGGACAAGTTTGGGGAGGTGGAGGGCTTGTCCAAAATGCGCTGTGGGTCCGTTTTGATAAAAACGGCATCCTCTGCCCAGTCACGAAGGTTACTTGCTTGTGACAAGTTGGGAGATGTTAACGTTACCATCACACCACATAAGAGTTTAAATGTGGTCCAGGGTATTATTTTCCATAGTGACCTACTTTTGCAGTCTGATGACGAGCTGCGTGCCAACTTAGAGCGTTGAGGTGTTCATTTCGTCTGGCGCGTTCATCGGGGTCCGAAGAATAATTGTTGTTACCGGTGCCTTCATTTTGGCCTTCGAGGGTGATACAGTACTGGAGAAGATCAAGGTGATGGTCTACCAGTGTGATGTCCCTCCCCCATGCGGTGCTTAAAGTGCTGGAGGTTTGGCCATATGTCTTCCCGCTGTACTTCCAGCCTCACATGTCGAGATTGCGGATGCCCATCACATCCCAATACTCCATGTGCCCCGTCTCCCATCTGTGTCAACTGTGGAGAGCATCATTCACCTTGCTCGCCAGACTGCAAGATGTTACAGAAAGAGTGAAAAATCATGCAATATAAGACCCTGGACCGACTGACCTATACTGAGGCTAAGAGGAAGTTTGAACCGTTACATCCTGTGAGAATGACATCTTCATACGTTGCTGCTACAATACCCATGCTAGCCCCATCAGTTCAGCGAATTTCAGCCAGATCGCCAAGCCGTACAACTCCACATGCCCCCTTGCCCATGGGGGGCACTACCCACCCTGTTGCTTCTGCACCACCTACCTTGGAAGCAACACCCTCCACCCATTGGGGACGTCCGTCCCCACTTCTAAGCTGGAGAAGTGACCAACTTCTTCGACTACTCTCGCTCTCAAGGGGTCCTTTGGGTCCCTCCCTTCCCAGGTTTCCACAAGCGGGAAGGATGACGTCAGACAGTGGCATAAGTGCCCACAAGCAGCTGGTCGTAGGGCTTCGCGATCCTCCTCCATCCCGGAGGAAGACCTCTAAGGCCAAGGAACTTGCGGTGGCACACACCCCATGGCAACATTCGAGCTCTGCGTGCGAGGATGAGGTGGAGATCCTGGCGTCTGCTGAGGACCTCAATCTCGCCAGTCCCTCAGACACCTTGGATAGCACTTGTACAGGTGCTCAGTCAGTGGCAGCCGGTGACCCAGTGGCGTAATATGCCTCCCCAGTCCCTTCACGCCTTTCTCAGCCATGGACAATATCATCCTCCAGTGGAACTGCAGTGATTTTTTCCACCATCTTTCTGAGCTCTGACAGCTTCTCAGCCTTCACCCTTTCCTCCGCATTGCTCTTCAATAAACTTGGCTTCTGGCAATGCGAACCCCTGCCCTCCGTGGCTATCGGGGTTGTTATAGGAACCGGGCAGCTTATGAAAGGGTATTTGGTGGCGTCTGCATCTACGTCCTCCACTCCCCTCACAGCGAGTTTGTCCCTCTACAAACACCTTTAGAGGCTGTCGCTGTTCAGGTGCGGATGCCATAGCTGTTACTGTCTGCAGTCTGTATCTTCCACCGGATGGTAATGTCCCGCAGATGGGCTATGAATAAGGCTGACTGGGACTTGTTCTCCTCCGTTGTCACTATTGAGCCTCTTTCCAATGACGCCATTGATGTGGTGGTTCACTCTGTCACCACCGGCATCATTACTGCCGCAGAATCTGCTATTCCCTGTTCTTCTGGGTCCCCTCAGTGGAGGACTGTGCCTTGGGTCGCCCGAGATTGCTGAGGCTATTAGAGATCATAGGTGGGCACTCCAGCATCACAAGTGACATCCCTCATTACCACAACTCATCGCCTTTAGACGGCTCCATGCGCGGGACTGCCACCTCATTTGCCAACACAAGCAGGAGTGCTGGGAACGGTATGTCTCCACCATTGGCCTCCGTACCTCTCCATCGCAGGTATGGGCCAAGATTCGGCGACTCTATTGCTATCCGACGCCCGTCAGTGTCCCTGCGCTTTCACTGAATGGAGAAGTTTGTACTGACTCCGACACAATTTCCAACAACTTAGCAGAACATTTCGCTCAGAGTTCCACTTCTGCGAATTACCCACTGACTTTCCGCTCCATTAAGGAGTGGTTCGAGTGTCGGAGCCTTTCATTTCACACGCGTCCTCCTGAATCCTACAATGTTCCATTCAGTGAGTGGGAATTCCAAAGTGCCCTAGCCGCTTGCCCTGATACAGCTTCCGGGCCAGATCACATCCACTGTCAGATGCTGAAACACCTCTCAGTGGACTGCCAGCGACGCCTCCTCGACCGTTACAACCGTATCTGGGTCGAGGGTGAGTTTCTGTCGCAACGGCGGGAAAGCATCGTTATCCCTGTTTTGAAACCTGGTGAGAACCCATTGGAGGTGGACAGCTACCGCCCCATTAGCCTCACCAGCGTTCTTTGCAAGTTGCTTGAACGGATGGTGAGCTGGTGGTGGAGTTGGGTACTCAAGTCCCGGGGCCTTCTGGCTCCGTCTCAGGGTGTGTTCCGTAAGGGCCGCTCTGCTGCCGACAATCTGATGAGCCTGGAGTCAGCCATCTGTATGGCCTTTGTCCGCTGTCAGCACCTTGTCGCTCGCTTTTTTGACATGTGGAAGGCATACGATACGAGCATCGTACCTTCCGCGTGCAAGTTGCGGCCTCCCATAGCGTCCCCCCCCCCCCCCCCCCCCCCCCCCCCCCCCGGTCAGAGTTCAGGAGAACGGGGTACCGCAGGGATCTGTCTTAAGTGTCTGCCTGTTTTTAATTGCAATTAATGGGCTCACTGTGGCGGTGGGAACGTCTCTCTCGGCGTCCTTTTATGCTGACGACATCTGCCTCTACTATAGCTCCATTGGCTTTGCAGCTGCTGAACGTTAGCTGCAGGGCGCTATCCGCAAGGTGCAGTCTTGGGCTGTAGCGCAGCCATCTGTATGGCCTTTGTCCGCTGTCAGCACCTTGTCGCTCGCTTTTTTGACATGTGGAAGGCATACGATACGAGCATCGTACCTTCCGCGTGCAAGTTGCGGCCTCCCATAGCGTCCTCCCCCCCCCCCCCCCCCCCCTTGCCACATGTCAGGGCTATGGCATTGTTTACACTGACGATTCGATGGTTGCTGGTCGTGTCGGTTATGCTCTCACTCTAGGAGACCATTACGAACAACACTCATTGCCGGCTGGCTGCAGCGTTTTCACTGCTGAGCTGGTTGCCATCTCTCGTGTCCTAGAGTATATCCGCTTCTGCTCAGGTGAGTCCTTCGTTATCTGTAGCGACTCCCTGAGCAGTTTACGAGCTATTGACCAGTGTTTCCCTCGCTCTCGTCTGGCGATGGCTATCCTGGACTCACTCCCTACTCTTGCCCGTTGCGGCCGCTCTGTGGTCTTTGTGTGGACCCCAGGCCGTGTTGGGATACCGGGCAATGAACATGTTGGCCGCCTGGCCAAACAGGCCACCAGTAAACCATCTCTGGACATTGGCCTCCCAGAGACTGATTTTCGAGCAGTCTTACGCTGCAAAGTTTTCGCACTTTCGGACACTGAATGGTGCGACCTGACCACACCAAACAAACTCCGTCCTATCAAGGAGACGACGAATGTATGACGGTCATCCATGCGAGCCCCTCGCAGGGACTCAGTTGTCCTTTGTCAGCTCAGCATTGGCCACACCCGCTTGACACACAGCCATTTACTGCGCCATGAGGACCCGCCTGTATATCGCTGCGGGTCGCCTTTGATGGTGGTCCACATTTTGTTGGACTGTCCCCTTTTAACTGTGCTCAGGCAGATGTTTGCACTGCCCGATAAGCTCCCTGCCCTTTTAACAGATGACAACGCTATGGCAGGCTTAGTTTTGCGTTTTATTCGGGCAGGGACCTTTTATCACTTAATCTAAGTGTTTGTAGTTTTTTTTGTGTTGAGTCTGGTCTTTGGCCTATGATTTTAGACTGGGTTTTTTAGTGTGTTTCTGAATGGTTGCCTTCTCCTTTTTTCTCTCTTATGATCGGCCAACCACTGTCACACTCTGTGTGATTTTAATTCCTTTTGTGTGGTCTCTGTCTGAGTCTTTCTTGTCCTGTGTCGTCTCCATCGTTCGTTTTTCTTGTGTTTGGATGTTTGAATTTTTTGGAAAAAGGGACCAATGACTGTCGCGGTCTGGTCCCTTCAATCCCACAAACCAACGAACAAACCTCCCCTCTACCTGCCATGTCAAGATGCCTCCCTCAACCTGCATCACACAACCCTCCCTCAACATGCTAACCTCAAACTTCCCTTCAACCCCCTCAACCTGCCTCATCAACACGCCCCCTAACATGCCTGCTCAGCCCCCCCACTAAGCCCCCAACTTGCCCTGCCAAGCTCCTTCAGCCCACATACACTCCTCAACCTACCCATCCCTTAACTCCCCCAACCACAACACACCTCAGTGCCTCCAGCACGTCAACCACTGCTTCAACTCCATGCCCTCAACCTGCACATGCCCCTCAACCAGTCCCTTTAATCCACACATGCCCCAGCACTGTTTCACCACCTCAACCTGGGTACTGCCTCAACCCCCTCCCCCCAAATGAGGACCCTCCATGTTGCCTCAACCACCATGTGCCTCCCCCTCTTATCAGCCAGCAAGATGTGCTCACGCACCCTCTCCCTCAACCAGCACCACGTCTCACTTCCACAATCAAGCAAACTGCCTCAGTCACTCAACACATCAGGCCATTCCCCTCTCCCTCTGTGATGCTTTCCCTCTCAACAAATCCCCTCCTCCTTACCCATGAATTCGAATTGAGTCCTTGCACCTTGACCCACCCACACCCCTTACACATGGAGCCAACCCCTCAACACTGCCTCCATCCATGCAGTCTGTACCTATAAACTGTCCCCTCTCCGCTCTTCAACATACTGCCTCCACCCATTCAGAATAAATAAGTTATTGTGAATGTTTGGTAGATGTGAACGATACTTATGTAGTTCTTGTTTTGTGCAGTGTCATTGATATTAACAAACATATAGTAAAACATACTGCCAGAATTAAATTTCAGGATGTATCATGACTCAAATATGGATCATGACTTTTCGTAGCCTGTGTTCCTAGCAGCTGAGTTATTCAGAGACTCGTCATAATATAAGGGGCATTCAAAAAGAGATAAGCCGGAGGCATAATTACAGAAACCAGTACATGTATATCAGAAGTATTGACCCTGGCTGTTGAGACACTTGTCCCACTGTGACACAGTTCGGTGAATGGCTGTCTCATAAAATTCCCAGGGCTATGATGTTAACCAGTTCCTCATGTACAGTGAATCCTTTCCCCCTCAGAGCATTTTTAAGTGGACCAAAAATAGCATAATCACAGAGAGGTCTGGACTGTATGGAGGGTGGCCAAGAACGTCCCATTTGAATGTCTGCAGGAGTGCTGCGACTGTTGGCCGCATGAGGCTTTGCATTGTCATGGAGCAGAATGACCCCACGGGTGAGATTGCATGGTCGTTTTGATTTGATGGCTTGGTGAAGGGTGGTCAAGGTTTGCAAGTAACGCTGGGCATTCACTGTTGTCCTGTGCTGCAGGAAGTGAATCAGATATGGGTCATCTTGATCAAAGGAGAATATCAGCATAACCTTTCCTGCACTTGTATGGATGGCCTTGGCTTTTTTTGGTGGTCCTGGTCCTGGTCCTGGTCCTGGTCCTGGTCCTGGTCCTGGTCCTGGTCCTGGATGCTTCCACTGGAGACGACGACGTTTTGATTCTGGTTCGATGTGATGACATTATGACTCATCTCCAGCCACCTCTCTTGCCAGGAAGGCATTTCCTTCCTGAGCAGAGCGCTGCAGATGAGCAAGACAGTGGACCGTTCAATACGCTTCTTGGTGTGGTTGAAGACTGTGGGGCACCCATTGGGCACACAGTTTGCACATGTGCAGTCGTTCCTTCATGATGATGTGATCACTTCTGCCACTCAATCCGACCATGGCAGCTATGGCTCTCTCTGTCACTTGACAGTCCTGGGTAATGACTACATCCACCAGCTGGACGATGACATCGGTAATTCAGTGTGATGCTCCAGACCGTGCATCATTGCCTAATGACACACATCCTTCCCTGAAGCGCTTGTGCCACGTCGTGACCCTTGCAAGGGAAATGCAGTGTTTGCCGTACACTTGTGACATTTGTTGATGAATGTAGATTCCTCCTCCTCCTTCCGCTGTCAGAAAACGAACACCACCTTTTGCTCTTCTGTTGACGCCTGTTACAATGCGACTGGCAATGCTGGACGATTGATGCATGCTGCTGCTAGCTCTGTCTAGTCATGTGACATGCATCATGCGCTCTAGCGACAGGCTGTGAACTTCCACACTCTGATTGGGACCACACCTCGTTACACATGTCAAGAGATTAGTCTCCTGTCACCAGTTTGCGAATCGAGACTTCGGCTCGTTTCTTTTTGAATGCACCTTATATTATAGCTTCCTTATAATATAGCTTCACTATGCCAGTCAATGTCAAACAGAGGCTGCTTTAGCTTAAACAGTAGTTTTAATTTGTGAATTTTGCCTCTATATATGAAGTCTAGCAAATTGAATCTTTGAACGTGCCTTGACAACTCACTCTGTAAGAGCAGTTTGGAAAGGCAAGAACCTGTTTGAGCACCAGCCTGGATTTGGGTTAAAGCTGCTAAGAAGTTTTTGGGAGCAACACTTATTTTTGATGTTCAGTGTAATGGATGTAACGATTGCATTGAGATCTTTTCCTTTTAAGTACTGTAAAATATATAGCCAATTTCTAACCATAAATAGTATTTTTGATGAATTAACAGACGCATTGCATTCCGTACAGTGCTTGTGGTACTCCGTACTTGTTGTATATTTATAGTATATGTCTTGGGACTGGGGAATAGATCATCAGCCCCATATTTTTGACGTGATTAAATTTACTTCTGTTATATTATACCTCCATACAGGTACAAGAATGAAAAAATACCATGTTTGGTTGGTTGTATAGCAGAACTGACAGAGGAAGAAGAAGCAATGCTGCTACATCCAGGAAAAAATGATTTTTCTGTGATGTTCAGCTGCCGCAAGAATTGTGCACAACTGTGGCTTGGGCCAGCAGCATTCATAAATCATGATTGTAGAGCAAATTGTAAGGTAAGGATAACAATTTTTATACTGACTCCTTTAGAACTGTATTACTAGTTAAAGATAAAATTTCTCTGTATCATACTTCATCTCAGGAGAAAACATTTATGAAGAACCTACCATTGCATTTATGAACATTTCTGTGCAAATGTAGTGTTCGTCAGTGAAAATGAGGAGGAAATCAGATTTGTTGTGGCAGAGTCCTTCACTTCTGCAGGACCAGTTTTAATCTGGCTCTGCATCTGTTAGCTCCACCGCACCCTTCTCCGACCCTTTCGTGTTCACATACTGAAGACCTTGCCTATGATCAGGGTCCCTCATGCTGCGTCCTACAACACCTTAACACACAACATTATAAAACTTGTCTTAGTCATTATTTTATACAAAGTTTGACGGTGATTGAGGTTCTGATAATTGATTTATGCAGCCTGATTTTAAGTTAATTTTTCTTCATCTAAACAGATAGTAATAATGGTACAAAATTATAAATTGTTTCTGTTCAGTCACACAAGTCTTTAGGTGTGTGTTGTTAAAATTCATTCCACAGTCCCATTCAGACATACCATTTAGTGAGTAAGGAAATTGCAGTAATTGAACTTAAAATTTCTGGTACCATTAACTATCTGTTTTAACTATTTTATGAGAAAACTGTTGAACAAACTTTTACATGTAATCAGGATTACTAAAGTGCGCATCATTTACGACGGCGGACAAGTTTAGGTTAGTTCTGCACATCTGACGTCACAAAACGCAGTCGGCCAATGAACAGAGAACGACGTCGCCAGAGCTCGACTGCAGTGCAGAGCACGGACGAGTGTCTTCAGTTTAGAAACGTTCAGTCATAAATAAAGTAATTGAACAAAAGCAATGTCTTGAGAGCAGACTTTCTTTTACAGAAAGTTTGGAAAAAGCATTCTTTATACCAATTGCTTCATATTCTATTAATTAATTAAACCAAATAAGCAATAAGCCCACTAATTCAGGCGATAGCAAGGAAAGGTGTTTGTATCATTCTCACGAACTTTTCCGCAATAAAGAACAGCGGTAATCGTTTATTTCCTATTGTACTTCGACAAAATGTGAGTAATTCATAGCCTTACCAACAGTGTTTGTCTGTATTTTGCGTGACATGTTAAAGTCCTCCAGGAGCTCTCTTAAATGACAAGATGCGTTAGCATAATGGTTAAGGTGTTTAGTTGCTAAGTGAGAGGATCTGAGTTCAAACCTCGTTCGGTGCTTTATATTTTCTGTATTTAAAAACAATATCGAAGTGTCTTACTTCATGAATTTTATTTGTTTGAATGTAATTTTTTGAAATTTCTAGTGCTTTGTCTCCTCTTATAATCATAATAAGTTTTTGGTTTTTCTAATTTTGTCCTCCAATATTTCTTTTTACAGCAATTAAAAACAATTAAAAGGCACACATACAATATTCATGTTATCTGTTTTGTTTGTATATCTTCTCTTCCGGAGTTGCTGTTTTACTATTCATATTGAGATATGTTCTTTTGTGACAGTATAAAAAGTATTATTTAGAGCAGAATTTTGGCCCATACGTTGCCGAGCTACTTGATCGTCGGACGCAATTTTTTGCTTCACTGCTTTGGCAACATGATCATATTCAATGTTTTCGTCAACTGATCTATGTTTTGGCAAGTATTTGCTGTCCGTTGTGACAAACACAAATTGTTTGTGCACTGTGCCTCACTGACAAATATATTTTAGTTTTTTCTATGTTTTATTATGTCCACAATTCAGTTGTCCACAATTCAGTTCTGTGTACTTTGCCAACTTTGTTTTAATCAGAACTTTTTAGAAAAAAATCGAAATAACTCTGGTATAAATAAAACTTCTATTACAGTTGCGAAAGACGGAATATTTCTCAGTATTACATATGACACGTATCTGGTATTTAAATTAAATGAGATATTGTTATAAGCAAATTTTACATGAAATTTAGGTACAATGTCCACATTTCATTCTCAATATTGTGGCAACTAAAATCGATCATATGGAAAGTCTACGCTATGGACTTTACCTCTGCAAACTTTTCAAGATTTCGTGCAATGGTTTACTACATTTAATGCTGCACAGTAACTGCATTGAACATCGAAACAAAATTAAGTAATTTATGGGGGGAAGGTATCAGTCAAGAAGATGTATAAAAATCAAATTTTTGGGCCAAATGGTTTTTGAGAAATAGAATGATAAGTGTCAAAGCAGTCAGAACACTGTGTGTCAGCACAGGCGAGCAGTGCAGTGATGACAAAATCGTCCACAGTGCGGAATGCAGGGAGCATGTCTCTGTAGCAGTGAAAGGGTTAATGCGGCCGTGGCTTCTTTACTTCATAAACTACACGCTCCTCCCTAAACGTAAGATTGCGAACTACACTATACTATGGCGCTGCTTCTCTTGGCGCGTGCGTCGTTTGCAACTTGGCAATGCAGCAATCTCCCGCAGCGTTGCTCACATATGAATAGTATTGAAATGCAGAGTGCAGGTAAGCCAGAAAGTGAACTGAAATAGATGCAGAAACTTAAGCTAGTCTCATGTCTGCCTGTTTAGATAAGCGGAACACAAAGTATGAATAAGATCCCCCGCCCAACTACCCTAGCACATGACAACATGATAGGACTACAGCATAGCTGCTGATTGGTGCACGCGGACAACTTGGACTCCGCTCTGCTCCACTCCCGGCCGGCTCTGCTCCGCTCCCGGCCGGCTCTGCTCCGCTCCCGGCCGGCTCTGCTCCGCTCCCGGCCGGCTCTGCTCCGCTCCCGGCCGGCTCTGCTCCGCTCCCGGCCGGCTCTGCTCCGCTCCCGGCCGGCTCTGCTCCGCTCCGCTCCGCTCCGCTCCGCTCCGCTCCGCTCCCGGCCGGCTCTGGCTCCGCTCCGCTCCGCTCCCGGCCGGCTCTGCTCCGCTCCGCTCCGCTCCGCTCCCGGCCGGCTCTGCTCCGCTCCGCTCCCCTCCGCTCCCGGCCGGCTCTGCTCCGCTCAGCTCCGCTCCGCTCCCCTCCGCTCCCGGCCGGCTCCGCTCCGCTCCCCTCCGCTCCCGGCCGGCTCCGCTCCGCTCCCCTCCGCTCCCGGCCGGCTCCGCTCCGCTCCCCTCCGCTCCCGGCCGGCTCCGCTCCGCTCCCCTCCGCTCCCGGCCGGCTCCGCTCCGCTCCCCTCCGCTCCCGGCCGGCTCCGCTCCGCTCCCCTCCGGCTCCCGGCCGGCTCCGCTCCGCTCCCCTCCGGCTCCGCTCCGCTCCCGGCCGGCTCCGCTCCGCTCCCGGCCGGCTCCGCTCCGCTCCCGGCCGGCTCCGCTCCGCTCCCGGCCGGCTCTGCTCCGCTCCCGGCCGGCTCTGCTCCGCTCCCGGCCGGCTCTGCTCCGCTCCGCTCCGCTCCGCTCCCGGCCGGCTCTGGCTCCGCTCCGCTCCGCTCCCGGCCGGCTCTGCTCCGCTCCGCTCCGCTCCGCTCCCGGCCGGCTCTGCTCCGCTCCGCTCTGCTCCGCTCCCGGCCGGCTCTGCTCCGCTCAGCTCCGCTCCACTCCCCTCCGCTCCCGGCCGGCTCCGCTCCGCTCCCCTCCGCTCCCGGCCGGCTCCGCTCCGCTCCCCTCCGCTCCCGGCCGGCTCCGCTCCGCTCCCCTCCGCTCCCGGCCGGCTCCGCTCCGCTCCCCTCCGCTCCCGGCCGGCTCCGCTCCGCTCCCCTCCGCTCCCGGCCGGCTCCGCTCCGCTCCCCTCCGCTCCCGGCCGGCTCCGCTCCGCTCCCCTCCGCTCCCGGCCGGCTCCGCTCCGCTCCCCTCCGCTCCCGGCCGGCTCCGCTCCGCTCCCCTCCGCTCCCGGCCGGCTCCGCTCCGCTCCCCTCCGCTCCCGGCCGGCTCCGCTCCGCTCCCCTCCGCTCCCGGCCGGCTCCGCTCCGCTCCGCTCCGCTCCCGGCCGGCTCCGCTCCGCTCCCGGCCGGCTCCGCTCCGCTCCCGGCCGGCTCCGCTCCGCTCCCGGCCGGCTCCGCTCCGCTCCCGGCCGGCTCCGCTCCGCTCCCGGCCGGCTCCGCTCCGCTCCCGGCCGGCTCCGCTCCGCTCCCGGCCGGCTCCGCTCCGCTCCCGGCCGGCTCCGCTCCGCTCCCGGCCGGCTCCGCTCCGCTCCCGGCCGGCTCCGCTCCGCTCCCGGCCGGCTCCGCTCCGCTCCCGGCCGGCTCCGCTCCGCTCCCGGCCGGCTCCGCTCCGCTCCCGGCCGGCTCCGCTCCGCTACCGGCCGGCTCCGCTCCGCTCCCGGCCGGCTCCGCTCCGCTCCCGGCCGGCTCCGCTCCGCTCCCGGCCGGCTCCGCTCCGCTCCCGGCCGGCTCCGCTCCGCTCCCGGCCGGCTCCGCTCCGCTCCCGGCCGGCTCCGCTCCGCTCCCGGCCGGCTCCGCTCCGCTCCCTTCCGCTCCCGGCCGGCTCCGCTCCACTGCCAGCCGGCTCCGCTCCGCTCCCCTCCGGTCCCGGTCCCGCTGGCTCTGCTCTGCTCCGCTCCGCTCTGCTCTGCTCCGCTCTGCTCTGCTCCGCTCTGCTCTGCTCCGCTCTGCTCTGCTCCGCTCCCGGTACCGCCGGCTCTGCTCTGCTCCGCTCCCGGTCCCGCCGGCTCCCGGTCCCGCCGGCTCTGCTCTGCTCCGCTCCCGGTCCCGCCGGCTCTGCTCTGCTCCGCTCCCGGTCCCGCCGGCTCTGCTCTGCTCCGCTCCCGGTCCCGCCGGCTCTGCTCCGCTCTGCTCCGCTCCGCTCCCGGTCCCGCCGGCTCTGCTCCGCTCCGCTCCCGGTCCCGCCGGCTCTGCTCCGCTCCGCTCCCGGTCCCGCCGGCTCTGCTCCGCTCCGCTCCCGGTCCCGCCGGCTCTGCTCCGCTCCGCTCCCGGTCCCGCCGGCTCTGCTCTGCTCCGCTCCGCTCCGCTCCCGGTCCCGCCGGCTCTGCTCTGCTCCGCTCCGCTCCGCTCCCGGTCCCGCCGGCTCTGCTCTGCTCTGCTCCGCTCCGCTCCGCTCCCGGTCCCGCCGGCTCTGCTCTGCTCCGCTCCCGGTCCCGCCGGCTCTGCTCTGCTCCGCTCCCGGTCCCGCCGGCTCTGCTCTGCTCCGCTCCGCTCCGCTCCCGGTCCCGCCGGCTCTGCTCTGCTCCGCTCCGCTCCGCTCCCGGTCCCGCCGGCTCTGCTCTGCTCCGCTCCGCTCCGCTCCCGGTCCCGCCGGCTCTGCTCTGCTCCGCTCCGCTCCGCTCCCGGTCCCGCCGGCTCTGCTCTGCTCCGCTCCGCTCCGCTCCCGGTCCCGCCGGCTCTGCTCTGCTCCGCTCCGCTCCGCTCCCGGTCCCGCCGGCTCTGCTCTGCTCCGCTCCGCTCCGCTCCCGGTCCCGCCGGCTCTGCTCTGCTCCGCTCCGCTCCGCTCCCGGTCCCGCCGGCTCTGCTCTGCTCCGCTCCGCTCCGCTCCGCTCCCGGTCCCGCCGGCTCTGCTCTGCTCCGCTCCGCTCCGCTCCGCTCCCGGTCCCGCCGGCTCTGCTCTGCTCTGCTCCGCTCCGCTCCCGGTCCCGCCGGCTCTGCTCTGCTCTGCTCCGCTCCCGGTCCCGCCGGCTCTGCTCTGCTCTGCTCTGCTCTGCTCCGCTCCGCTCCGCTCCCGGTCCCGCCGGCTCTGCTCTGCTCTGCTCCGCTCCGCTCCCGGTCCCGCCGGCTCTGCTCTGCTCTGCTCTGCTCCGCTCCCGGTCCCCAGCCCTACCATGCTCTTCACTGCTTTCTTCTCCCCGGCCGCCAGATTCACTAGACCTCCGCTTCTTTCCCTCCCTGATTGCCACTCTCGACAGGCTTCTCCCCTCCCCTGCCGTCACTCTCGACAGGCTTCTCCCCTCCCCTGCCGTGGCCTGCCCTTCCTGCCCAGCTGCGGTCCTCTCCCTCCCTTCTCCCCCGTCCCCTTCCTTCCTGCTCCTCTTTCCCCTGCCCTGCCCTCCCTTCCCCTCGCCCTACTCAACCTCTTCCCCTCCCCTCCTTCCCCCACCCTCCTGGCCTCTCCTCCCTCACCCTCCTTTCCCCCACCCTCCTCCTCTCTCCTCCTCCCTCACCCTCCTCTCTCCTCCTCCTCCTCCCTCACCCTCCCCCCTCACCCTCCTCCCTCACCCTCCTCACCCTCCTCTCTCCTTCACCCTCCTCTCTCCCTCTCCTCATCACTGACATACAGAACAGAATCCTGGAACTTGATGTGTAATATTTGTCTCTTAATGCGTAACCAGTGTGTCCTTAAGTTAATTCAGTGGAACCACTGTAGAGACTGTCATCTGCCAGAACTTCAACTCCTGATTTAGTCCTGCTGCCTGATCTGTGCTGCTCCCCAAGAAACACATTTTACAGACGATCATTCTCAAACTTTTCGAGGTTACCATGCTGACCCTGTGAGAGTGTCTGTAGGTGGCTGTACGTTGGCTCATACTGTCATCAGTGATTGTGTCCTATACTAAATTGGAAGTAATAGCAGTGTGTGTAAAAACCACTCTAGAGATTACTATTTGCAATTCTTGTTTACCCCTGTGCAGGGCACTTGCTTATTTAGCCACCTTATTATGATCTCTCCTTCCCGCTCTTGGGGATTTGAGTCTCTCTCTTTCCAGTCTTGATCTCTGTGTCGACATGCTTCAGTGCTACCCAGTACCCATGCCACTTTTTCGGCTATTGATAAATGCCAATCTTTGTGGTATATATCTCTTTCTGGTGACACTGTCACTTCCTTTAGAATCAGTTACCACATTGGGCTCTCCAAAAGGCCAGCTGGTGGTTGTCTCCCTTGGACTATATTGCTGATGTTACTGGGGATATCTCCATCATAATTGCCCACACCACTGAAATTTCTGTCTGCCTTTGTACAGGCCCCCAACACCTGTGGTTGGTATTATGTTGTGGACCAAAAATGTTGCAGCAGCTATTCAGGTCTCTACAGTGTCTGAAGTGATACCCCTCGCAGATTGCCCTCAGCACTTCTTTGCAGATCCATGAAACAGCTTGCTACCTATTTTCACGTTATAAAGGAATCTGGAATCTCTTCAGTCTCTCCCCTAGGAAAATCGTACCTGTCTTCCTAGGCATGGGCCAAGCTCATTAGTGTACTAAAGATCAACAACTGTTTGAGGTCGTCTTCTTCATGGTGATATTTCTACCAGTTTGGCAGTTCTGACAGTACATCTCACAGTCCCATTCCTGACAACTTCGGTCTCCTTTTTTAACACAGCTGCCTTCTGAACACACAAAAAACAACTTGTAGACATTCCTTTGTCCTTTTCCTCTCTCCCCTCCTCATAACCCTGAACTTTATAAAGAACATTAGCTGCTGCAGGCTCTTAACTTGTCTCATGATAAGGGCCCAGGCCTTGATTTTATTCATACTCAAATGGTTCAGTATCTGAGTGCATATCTCAGACTCCATCTGCTCTGGATCTTCATCCATATTTGGCTAGAAGATGTTTTCTCATCACAATGAGGGGGTAATGTCATTTGAGCCCTTAAACAGATACTGACCTATTGAAAGGATGGTAGCCAGATGGGTTAGCTTTGTTCTCGGACCGTGGGGCATATTGTCCCCCTATCACTGTCGTTTGTCAGGACAGTCTATAGCTGACCATCTGGCTAGGTTGGGAACAGAATCTGACAAGCTCTTTCTAAATGCCAACGCATCATTACCGTCTATTCGGGCATAAAACATTCCTTGACGTTATCACATTTTACTTATCTTACAGGACTGGAATGTTTGAGGCTCACTTCCCCATAAAATTTTTGTTCTCCTGATTAAGATAAGAATAGGTATGTTGCTCAAGTCCAAGAGAAAGACATCTTCAGGGCTCAATGCTGAATATTATTTTCTTCCTTATAAACATTAAGAGCCTAGTGGTCTTCATTGGACCATAGGTTTCTTCCACACTGAGTGTCGAAGATTTTCTATTTGGTAGACCTTAGACTGGGTCCTTCATCTATCCTCCTCAGAGCATTCTGCCTGTGTATTCCCGTAGCCTCTTCCTTGATAAGTACTCAGACTTCGAATTAGGACCCCAATCTATTTCAAGGACATGAAATTTATCCACCTGACTGTTTCCCAACTGTTCTTCAGGAATATTAGTGCTATTATCATTTACACCGAAAACTCAATCAATTACATGTAGTATGACATATCCGGCTGGTCAGCAACAACTTCTGTTGCTGGTCAGCAAGCACTTCTGTTGCTGGGAACATCTGCTGTCTTTGTAGCAGAACTGATAGGCATTAACAGAACCATATATTTTAATAAAGAGATCTCTTTCAACTGCATTTTAATTTGTAATGACTCAGTGAGCAATGTCCAGGCTGTTGGTTGATATTACTCTTGTTGCCTTGTAATATGTGCTGTGCAAGATCTTCTCTCTCACCTTAGTCATCATCCTTGCACAGTTGTCTTTCTCAGGGTTCCAAGTCATGAGGACATATTGAGGAATTAATGGGCCAAATGTTTGAGGAGTTTAGCGATTACTCACCCAACATTCGTTTTGACATTCCCTCCCAAGGATTTGTGGGTGCAGGTTACTCCTTTATTCACCCAAAGATGGAACAATGTGTTGTGGACTACTGACCCCTGTAGCAAACCCTGCACTGTTGAGGAGACTACATCCCCATGGCATTCCTTCAGGAACGAGCCCAGTATGCTGTGTCACTTCCATGTTTGGTCATATCTGATTTGTTGCTCTCTACACTGAGCACGGCCTTCTGGATAGTCATACTGTCCTCCAAGAACCACTTTTCTCTAGGAAACTGGTTTTTGTCCTCTAATGTTTGAAACTGCTTTTGGGGAGGATGAGTGTGGTTGGGGTTGGGGAGCCTTGTGTCGCACGCTGGACCTAGGTCCCCTGGACCTTACCTCCTCCACCAATTAGGGTGGCCATTTCTCTTTACCCTGTTTAATGTACATTTAAATGTAGTTAGTCTTTTTTCTGCCACACCTTTTTTTACTTTCTCAGAAGTCTCTCTTTGTGTAGCACTTGGTTGAAGGCAAGACCTTAAGGATTCCTTTTCCTTGATACTAGCCAATGACGAAAGAACGGTTGAATTTTTTAATACTTTCTCTGAGAGTGAGAGTGAGAGTGAGAGTGAGAGTTCTGCACTCTGCACCCATCTTAGGGATTTTGACAATGTTGTTTCGGGTATGAGATGGTTGCGTGAGTGCTCCTCACGCCACCTGCTGTGCCACGGACATGACACACTAAAGCGTCTATGCACTGACTTGATTATTGGGAAAAAGCATGAATTCCAACACAGGAGCTGAGAAAAAGTGAACTAAAATTGTATCATCAATGGAGGCAATTACAAAAGTATGAAGGAAAATTGTCACATGTTCGGAAGTGAAAATACATTTTTTTGTACTTGGGGATATAGCACTTGTTAATGCTTCGAATGTGATTAGTATTGAAGAAGATAACCAGTTTTTGGTCAGTCTTTGGTTGAAAGGATGGCAGAGTTTCATGCATGGAACTGATTGCCAGGTAATTGAGAAAGAGAGCTTCTCAATGAAAAGCAGCAGTAGTGAACAGGTGAGAAATAACTGTAAGAGAAATTTCATTGTGTTATTTTTGAATTGTGTTAAAAAAGAAACTGAACTTTTGAAATAGCTGGCAGTGGGAGAGTGCTGCAGCTATCAAGGGCATGTATGGCGAGTATAGACAACTTACTGCCATTAGTAAGTGAGCTACACTTTCACGGCCTCCGCATGGAAGTTTGCGATAGTACCTTTGTATACACTGATGGCTCTCAGACTGACCGTTGGGTTGGGTGTGCCTTCGTGATTGGCACCAGTGTCTTTCGATATCTGCTTCTAGCACACTGCTCAGTATTTACAGCCGAGCCCTTTGCCCTGTATCAGGCCACGGAGTACATCCAGTGACACACTTTTCAATTGTATCCTCTGCTCAGACTCACTCAGTGGCCTTTGAAGTCTATGTGTGCTGTACACCATCGATCCCTTAGTGCTGCAGGTCCATGAAAACTGTTACTTGCTCACTCTTGGTGGAGCCAGTATGATGGTTGTGTGGGTTCCTGGTCATGTTGGTCTGCCAGGAAACGAGGCTGCTGCCACGGCTGCAGGCATCGTACCTCAGCCCACGAGTTCCTTTATTCTCTCCAATGATCTCTCTGTCAGGAGGTGGTGTCCCTTTGGCATCGCCAGTGGTCCTCGGTTCACGGGAATAAGCTCAGCCATATTAAGCGTCTCCCAGTGACTTAGATGACTTACTTTTGGCCCTCCCGCCGGGAGGAGGTCATTTTAACTTTGGCTGCGTATTGGGCTCTGCCTTTTTAGCCATCTTCATTTAATAAGTGGTAGTACCCCACCACTTTGTATACAATGTGCCCAAATTTTAACTGTCTGCCACTTCCTGATGGAATGCCCATTTTTTAACCGTTTACGTTCCTGCTTGGGTTTGCCGTCTTGAGTTGTCGGCCGTTTTAACAAATGACACGCGGGCTTTGGACCGCGTTTTACTTTTTATCTGCCAAAGCAACATGGCAAAGGCGGTTTAATTTTTAGTTTTGGACCTCTGTTTCTGTACGGTGTCTTTTTTAGCCCTTTTCCCACATGCCTGATTTTAGCTGTCTTCTGTTATGTCAATTGGGACTGATGTATAGTCATTTTTTAACTCCTGTCTTCATGTTCTATAGTTTTGTTATGGGCTCATAGGGCCCTAGTTGTTTTTCACACCCTAAAGCAAAGCAAAACAAACCCAGGTGTACGTGCAGACACTTAGAGAGAGAGAGAGAGAGAGAGAGAGAGAGAGAGAGAGAGAATTAGCAGTAGCATAATTATTCTGTTTCCTTATATCATTGACTGATTATGGACCAGAAGCATAATTATTGTTTCCTTATATCATTCGCTGATTATGGACTTCGTATCCCATTGTACAGTGACCTCACATGTTAACTGTTTATAGTGATTTTAGTTTTTCAGTAAGATTGTATTATTTCCACACAGTTATTTAGTGAGAATATCTTAAGTTGTAATGAGTGTGTGCTGGTTTACATACTGTACTATGAAGAATGTGTATCTGTCAAGAAATATTGAGGTTTGTGAAGAAATTATTAATCTTCTAAAAAAACTTACATCCAAGACCAATAGAAAGTACCCCACGTAGAAGTTTTGAGAGTAAATCATCTTTTTTTTTTCTTTTGTTCTTCTCAGTTTGTGGCAACTGGAAGGGATACTGCTTGTGTGAAGGTTCTTAGAGATATTGAAGTTGGAGAAGAAATTACATGTTTCTATGGAGAGGATTTCTTTGGAGATGGGAATTGCTATTGTGAATGCGAGACATGTGAGAGGTGAGTTGTATTAGTGTCAATACTTTTTTTATTCTTTTTAAATAACTAATTTTTTCTGGAAATATTTTATAGGATATCAAATTTAAGTACATTATGGGTAATAGATATTCTTAATAATTGGTGCAAAAATCTGTGGAATCTTAACATTATTCTTTAGAAAGGCATTGGCTAACCATTCCACAACTATAGTGTGGACTTCTCTAAATTTATTTTTGTTATAATGACTCAAGTTTCATTTATGAGACTGAATTTCCATAAACCGATTGTGTGAAATCAGCAGGTTATCAGGATTACTCGATGTTTTCCTCAAGTGGACCCTCACAAAGCTTGTAAAGACAAAGGAAACCTTACATCATGGCAGCTACAAGGAGGAGTTAACATTAAGCACTGCATTAAAGATATTTCTCATCTGTCAGTATCCCTCTCCCACCATCAAGAAAGGTTGGAATACAGTTCTCCCAATTAACTACCTTCCTAATGCAAAAATGGCAAGTACTGAGGTACATGACCACAGAACAGGAAATCTACCAAAATCATTCACAGAAGTAATGCTAGTGCACCTGATGAGGTGTTTGTTTGATTTGTTATTAGATTATGTGACAGGACATGCTCTCTTTATGGCTGCAGTTTATTGTAGGTCATTGGAACAACGAGAAGTTCATAGTGGTTGGAAGAAGGTGAAAGTCATTTGTGTTCTCAAGTTGATTTGCCAGAATGATGCACATAATTGGAAGCTGTTTGCTGCTTCTACCTGTAGTAAAATTAAAAAAACATATTCTGTGCTAAACTATTTTCGAACTAAAATCTGCTCTGGCAGGTTAACTTCGTAAATAGATCATAACACCAAAGTTGATGCTGCATCTTTACCTCTGGAAGACTTTCAATACTGTGTATTAAAATTATTAAAAATACGTAGTACACATTTACTTAATGAACAACATTCAACCTTGCAGATTATCACAGCAAGTTTGTGATTGAATTTACAGCTCCTAAAAGACAGAAATCAGCATGTTATTCTTAATGAGATGGAAACCTCAGATATAAAATAAACTTCAGGAAATTGTTATTGATTTGATGTTGTGTGTAGGAAAATTGCAAGATTGAAGACCAGTTAAATGCAAAAAAACGCAAAAAAACTTGTGATATATTGATGATTACTTCAGTAACTAGAACTTAACCCCTAATGTAAATAAATGTAACATACTGCACCTCCCCCCTGCGGGTTCGGGGGTTAGAATAGGCCCGCGGTATTCCTGCCTGTCGTAAGAGGCGACTAAAAGGAGTCTCACATGTTTTGGCCTTATGTGATGGTCCCCTCTCGGGTTTGACCTCCATCTTTCTAAATTATTCCGAAGAGCGAGCCAATTGGGGAAGGGCGCCTTACATGGTGCACTGTATCCGTCGTGCAATTAGACCTTTAGCCGTCTTTCTCGTCGTTGCAATGGTGTCCCGCTCGTTTTCGATCTCTTGGGCGATTACCACACTGCACTCTGCAGTGTTTCTTTTAACTGCGACGATGACCTTGGCCATTTTTGCACCTAAGATCCAGCACGGTAGCCAGTCCGTTGTGGTGGGGCCGCCATGTACCCTCTTGGTTGTAGCCCCCTGACAACACAAGGATCGCTCTACTGATGCCTGCGCCGTTAACTCCCCACGTATGCCAAGGAGTAGATGCCTATCCTCCTGGGGTATCAGGACTCCCGGCAACGGCCATCCTGCCAGGTGGCCTTTGCTGTGGCTGGGTGGCGCCCGTGGGGAGGGCCCTTGGTCGGAGTAGGTGGCATCAGGGCGGATGACCCGCAATGAAGCGTGGTACATCATCTCTCGCTGGCGGCCAGCCGCCAGCAGTCTCTAAGCGTTCTCGGGCTCAATTTAATGCTCAGAAGTACGATCCGAAAACGTTCCCCTCCCTGGCCACGCCGTGGGAAGAGCGTAAGTCCCAGGATGGAGGTAACAGTTATTCGCCCCGATTCTTAGTTTGCACGAGAGCTGATGGGGAGTCTTTTCTCTCCACAAAGCCTCAGTTCTTCGTCGAGCATTTAGAGGACAAGTTTGGGGAGGTGGAGGGCTTGTCTAAAATGCGCTCTGGCTCAGTACTGATACAAACGGCATCCTCCGCCCAGTCACGCAGGTTACTTGCTTGTGACAAGTTGGGGGATGTTAACGTTACTATTACTCCACATAAGAGTTTAAATATGGTCCAGGGTGTTATTTTCCATAGGGACCTCCTTTTGCAGTCTGATGACGAGCTGCGCGCCAACTTAGAACGTAGAGGTGTTCATTTCGTCCGGCGCGTTCATCGGGGTGCGAGGGACAATCAGGTTGCTACCGGTGCCTTCATCTTGGCCTTCGAGGGTGATACGTTACCGGAAAAGGTCAAGGTGATGGTCTACCGATGTGACGTCAAGCCCTATATCCCTCCCCCAATGCGATGCTTCAAGTGCTGGAAGTTCGGCCATATGTCTTCCCTCTGCACTTCCAGCCTCACATGTCGATATTGCGGACGCCCATCTCATCTCGATACTCCATGTGCCCCGCCTCCCATCTGCGTCAGCTGCGGGGAGCACCATTCACCTTGCTCGCCAGACTGCAGAATATTCCAGAAAGAGCGCAAAATCATGGAATATAAGACCCTGGACCGACTGACTTATACTGAGGACAAACGGAAATACGACCGATTACATCCAGTGCGAATGACAACTTCCTACGCCGCTGCTACAACACCTGTGCTAGCCCCATCAGTTTCGCGCCTGCCGGCCGGATCGACGAGTGGTACAACTCCTCCTGCCCCCTTGCCAGTGGGGGGCTCTACCCACCGGGTTGCTCCTGTGCCACCTACCTCAGGAGCAACACCATCCCCCCCATCGGGGACGTCGGTCCCCGCTTCTAAGCCGGAGAAGTGTCCAACTTCTTCGGCTTCTCACGCTCGCAAGGGGTCCCTTGGGTCCCTCCCTTCCCAGGTTTCCACCGGCGGGAAGGTTGACGATCGACAGTGGCGTAAGTGCCCACAATCTGCAGGTCGAAGGGCTTCCCGATCCTCCTCAGTCCCGGAGACTGAATCGGTGAAGCCCTCCCAGCCAGTTAAACCCAAGGAGCAGCGTGAGAAATCAAAGAAGAGCAGCTCTAAGCCCAAGGAACGCGCGGTGGTAGCCACCCCATCGCAACCTTCTAGCTCTGCGTCTGGGGACGAGGTGGAGATTCTGGCGTCCGCTGAGGACCTCGATCTCGCCGGTCCCTCAGATGCCGTGAATAGCAATAGCACTAGCACGGGTGCTCAATCGGAGGCAGCAGGTGACCCAGCGGCGTAATCTGCCGTCCCAGTCCCGGCACGCCTTTCTCAGCCATGGACAAAACCATCCTCCAGTGGAACTGCAGCGGTTTCTTCCACCATCTAGCTGAGCTCTGCCAACTTATCAACCTTCACCCTTTCCTCTGCATTGCTCTGCAGGAAACTTGGTTTCCAGCAATGCGCACCCCCGCCCTCCGTGGCTACCGGGGTTATTATAAGAACCGAGCAGCTTATGAAAGGGTGTCTGGTGGCGTCTGCATCTATGTCCTTAACTCTCTTCACAGCGAGTCTGTCCCTCTACAAACAGCTTTAGAGGCTGTCGCTGTTAGGGTGTGGATGCCGCAGGCTCTTACCGTCTGCAGTCTTTACCTTCCACCGGAGGGTGATGTCGCGCAGCATGTCCTGGCTGCGCTGATAGCCCAATTGCCGCCACCTTTCTTATTACTGGGCGACTTTAATGCCCATAACCCTCTGTGGGGTGGGTCAGTGGCAACAGGTCGAGGCGCCACCGTTGAGCATTTATTGTCGCAGCTCGATCTCTCGATTTTGAATGATGGTGCCTCCACACACTTCAGTGTGGCGCATGGCACCTACTCCGCCATTGACCTTTCAATCTGTAGCCCTAGCCTCTTACCATCTGTCCACTGGAGTGTGCATGACGACCTGTGTGGTAGTGACCACTTTCCGATTTTTCTGTCACTACCACAGCGTCACTCTTCTGGGCGCCCTAGCAGATGGGCTATGAATAAGGCTGACTGGGACTTGTTCTCCTCCACTGCCGCTATTGAGCCTCTCTCAACTGATGCCATTGATGCGGTGGTTACATCGGTCACTGCCGGCATCGTCACTGCCGCCGAGTCTGCCATTCCCCGTTCTTCTGGGTCCCCTCGGCGGAGGGCTGTGCCTTGGTGGTCGCCTGAGATCGCTGAAGTGATTAAAGATCGCCGGCGGGCGCTCCAGCGTCACAAGCGACATCCCTCCATGGACCACCTTATCGCCTTCAAACGGCTGCGTGCGCGGGCCCGCCTCCTTATCCGCCAAGGCAAGAAGGAGTGCTGGGAGCGGTATGTGTCCACCATTGGACTCCATGTCACTCCATCGCAGGTCTGGGCCAAGATTCGACGGGTCTTCGGCTATCGGACCCCTGCCAGCGTCCCTGCGCTCTCACTGAATGGAGCAGTTTGTACTGACTCCGACGTCATTGCAAACCGCTTAGCAGAGCATTTTGCTATGAGTTCCGCTTCTGCGAATTACCCCCAGGCCTTCCGCTCCATTAAAGAGCGGATGGAACGTCGGAGCCTTTCTTTTCGCACCAACGCTTCTGAACCCTACAACGCTCCATTCAGTGAGTGGGAATTTCAGAGTGCCCTTGCCGCTTGCCCTGATACCGCTCCCGGGCCAGATCGCATCCACTGTCAGATGCTGAAACACCTTTCAGTGGACTGCAAGCGACGCCTCCTCGACCTTTACAACAGTCTCTGGGTCGAGGGTGAGTTTCCGTCGCAATGGCGGGAAAGTATTGTCATCCCCATTTTGAAACCTGGAAAAAACCCTCTGGAGGTGGACAGCTACCGTCCCATTAGTCTCACCAACGTTCTTTGCAAGTTGCTTGAACGGATGGTGAGCCGGCGCTTAAATTGGGTGCTGGAGTCTCGGGGCCTTCTGGCTCCGTCTCAGGGTGGGTTCCGTAAAGGCCGCTCCGCCACCGACAATCTGGTGAGCCTTGAGTCGGCCATCCGTACAGCCTTTGCCCGCCGTCAGCACCTGGTCGCTGTCTTTTTCGACATGCGGAAGGCGTACGATACGACATGGCGTCATCACATCCTTTCTACGCTTCATGGATGGGGTCTTCGGGGCCCTCTGCCGATCTTTATCAGAAATTTTCTGTCGTATCGTACCTTCCGCGTGCAAGTCGCGGCCTCGTATAGTTCCTCCCTCGTCCAGGAGAACGGGGTACCCCAGGGCTCTGTCCTCAGTGTCTGCCTGTTTTTAATTGCAATAAACGGTCTCGCTGCGGCAGTAGGAAATTCTGTCTCCGCTTCCCTGTATGCTGACGACTTCTGTCTTTACTATACTTCTATTAGCATTGCAGCAGCTGAACGTCAGCTACAGGGCGCAATCCGCAAGGCGCAGTCTTGGGCTGTAGCGCGTGGTTTTCAGTTTTCGGCTGCCAAGACCCGCGTTATGCATTTCTGCCGGCGCCGAACGGTCCATCCTGAGCCGCGGCTTTATCTTGCCGACGAACTTCTTGCTGTGGTGGAGACCCACAGGTTTTTGGGTGTCCTTTTTGATGCCCGGTTGACTTGGCTGCCTCATATCCGGCAGCTTAAACAAGCGTGTTGGCGGCATCTCAACGCCCTGCGTTGTTTGAGCCACACCCGCTGGGGCGCCGACCGATCTACCCTGTTGCGGCTCTACCAGGCGTTAATCCAGTCTCGCCTGGATTATGGGTGCCTAGCGTATGGCTCAGCATCCCCATCTGCGTTGCGGGTGCTGGACCCAATTCTCCACAGCGGGATACGCCTTGCCACTGGTGCTTTCCGCACCAGCCCTGTGGACAGCGTCCTAGTGGAGGCAGGTGTACCTCCACTGCGGTTCCGACGCCAACGTTTGCTGGCCGCTTATGCTGCCCATGTTTTTAGCTTGCCCGGGCATCCAAATTATCGTGTCCTGTTCCCGCAGTCAGTCGTCCATCTGCCAGACCGTCGGCCCCGGTCGGGTTGTCCAATCGCCGTACGCATCAAGGAGCTTCTCTGCGGGCTTGGGTTTTTCCCAGTTCCACCTCCTTTCCGGGCGCCTCTGCGTACACCCCCGTGGTGTGTTCCTCTCCCTTGCCTTCGGCTCGACTTGGCACAGGGCTCGAAGGACTCGGTCCCTCCAGAGGCCTTCTGCCGCCGCTTTTATTCCATCCTGGCCACGTATCATGGCTCTGGAATTGTTTACACCGACGGTTCGATGGTTGCTGGTCGTGTTGGGTATGCGCTAACTCTAGGGGACCATTCCGAACAACGGTCCTTGGCGGCTGGCTGCAGCGTTTACACTGCTGAGCTAGTCGCCATCTTTCGTGCCCTAGAGTATATCCGCTCCTGCTCAGGTGAGTCCTTCGTTCTCTGTAGCGATTCCCTGAGCGGTTTACGAGCTCTCGACCAGTGTTTTCCTCGTTCTCGTCTGGTGATGGCTATCCATGAGTCCCTGCATACTCTTGCGCGTTGCGGCCGCTCTGTGGTCTTTGTGTGGACCCCCGGTCATGTCGGTATCCCGGGCAATGAACATGTTGACCGCCTGGCGAAAGAGGCCACGAGTAAACAGTCTCTGGACGTTGGCCTCCCAGAGACTGATTTGCGGGCAGTCCTCCGCCGAAAAGTTTTTGCGCTTTGGGACGCTGAATGGCGCAATCGGATCATGCCCAATAAACTCCGTGCCATCAAGGAGACGACGACTGTGTGGCGGTCATCCCTGCGAGCCAACCGCAGGGACTCTGTCGTCCTTTGTCGGCTCCGCATTGGCCACTCCCACCTGACACACAGTTATTTACTGCGCCGGGAGGACCCTCCTGTATGTCGCTGCGGGGCGGCTTTGACAGTGGCCCACATTTTGTTGGCCTGCCCCCTTTTAGCTGTGGTCAGGCAGACATTTGCGCTGCCTGATATGCTCCCTGCCCTCTTATGTGATGACCCTGGTATGGCTGACTTAGTTTTCCGTTTTATTCGGGCAGGGGGTTTTTATTATTTACTCTGAGTGTTTGTTCTGTTCTTTTGTGTTGATTCTGGCCATTGGCCTACGATTTTACGCTGAGTTTTTAATGTGTTCTCTGTGGTTGGCTTTTCCTTTTTATCTCTATGGTCGGCCAACCACTGTCACACTCTGTGTGATTTTAATTTGTTTCGTCTGATCTCTGTAGGAGTATTTCTTGTCCTGTGTCGTCTGACGTCTTTCCTGTTGTTCGTTTTTTTTTTTTTTTATTCTCTTTGGGTGGTTTTACTTTTTTTGGAAAAAGGGACCGATGACCGTCGCAGTCTGGTCCCTTTCATCCCCCCCAAACCAACCAACCAACCAATACTGCACCTGAATAGGTGGAAAGAGCCATTACTGTTCATTTACTCTGTAGGCAATAAATCACTATTTAAACATTAACAGTTGCAAAATGTGTATCTGCCCTTTGTGACCTAAAGTGGAGTGACCATATGAAACTACTAGTAGAAAAAGTGTATGTCAGTCTGACTTAGTGGGGAATTCTATGAATATGTAGTTCACCGAGAACAGGTAGCTTACAAAAACTCTCATTTGTCCAATTCTTGAGTATTGTTCATAAGTCTGTGATGCTGACCATTTAGTATTAATTGAGGGAATAGAGAAGATCCAAAGTAGAATTGGTGTGTTTAACTAAGCTTTTTTTTTTTTTTTTTTCAGTGTGAGAATGTTACAAAAGTGATCTTCAAACTAGAGTGGTGGGTGCTATAAGAGAGGTTAACATGTGTTCGGGAGAGGGTTAATGTTGAAATACTGACATTATATTTCAAAGAAGAGACACAGCATATAATTCCTCTAAATACACTTGGTACAGTGACCACAAAGAGAAAAATGGAGATATTAGAGCGGAAAGGAGGCTTAGTGACAGTTGTTCTGCCTAACCACTAATTGCAAGTGGACAGGAATAAGGAGAAATGAATGGCACCAGAAGTACTCTCTTGTACTCACTTTATGATGGCTTGTGATATAGTAAGCATAGAAAAAATTATTGCATTTGCTAGGGGTGTCTATTCTAAAGAAACAGATTTCATCTCAATGTCAGTCCTATTAATTGTTGTTGTATAGATGATGATATTTCCAATTCTCTTGAATGCAACAGTTGTTAGAAGGCGTACAATGTAAATGTAAATTATTTTGTGTATGATACTGCTGGTTGTAGACTCAACATCAATAATGTATTATCCTCTCTACCACTGCTATTTTGTTTTTCAGCCCATGTTTGTTAAGGTATATGCAATCAGCTATTGCTTACCTGTATTAGTTGATGGTATGATTTCTGTTTGATGTGGTACAATTTTCTTAGAGCTTTTGTGTGAATTTGTTGGCTCTTAATGACCAGTCATAAATGTTCCTGGCATATAAAGTAACTTCAAGTATTTTACGTGGGGGGGTGGTTTGAAAAGTTGTCGGAATGGAATAGAAAAAAGTACTTAAGTCTTTGAAATTTTTTTACTTTTCAATGTAGTCTCCTTACACTTGGTCCAACGATGTTCCAGCGCCTTGCGCCCATCTCGAAAATGAGTTTCCTCCAAGCCTGCAAAATAGTGGTAAACTCTGGCTGTCAAGTCTTCGTTTGAAGTGAATCTTTGTCCACCAAGAAAAATTTTCAGTTTTCGGAAGAGATGGAAGTCTGATGGAGCCATGTCAGGTGAATAAGGCAGCAGTGGCAATTCATACCATAGTTCGTGTGATTTTACCATGGCGATGGCACATGTGTGCAGGCATGCATTGTCTTGATGGAAGATGACTTTCTTCCTTGCTAAACCTGGCCTTTTTTCACATATCTTTTGTTGCAATTTGTCAAGGAGGTTAGCATAGTTTTCTCCAGTAATTATTTGTCCAGTGAGGAGGTAATCTACAAACAGAACCCCCTTTGCATCTCAGAACACTGATGCCATGACTTTCCCTGCCAAAGGAATTGTCTCTGGGGGTATAGTAGTGCACCCAAGTTTCATCTGTGGTCACAAACCGGCGCAAAAAAATCTTGTTCGTTTCTCCTAAAACGGGCCAAACATTGTTCCGATATGTCCATTCTCATGCATTTTTGATCCAGCATCAAGAGTTGTGGCACCCATCTTTCAGATAATTTTTTCATTTCTATTTCTTCAGTTAAAATGTGATACACCCTTTCAGATGACATCTGACAAGTGTGAGCAATTTCACGTACTGTCAATAGATGATCTTCCATGACCATTTTGTGCACTTATGCAATGATTTCTGGAGTAGTGACACATCTTGGCCGACCACTGCTTGGATCATCATCTAAGCTTTCCCAACCAAATTTAAATTCTTTTGTCCATTTGGCAGCAGTTGAATATGAAGGAGCAGAGTCCCCCAGTGTATTCTGGAAATCGGCGTGAATGTCTTTTTCTTCCATACCTGTCTGAATGAAGTACTTAATCACTGCTCAAATCTTGATCCCCCTACCTTCACAAATTACTATGCAGGAACAACAACAGAGCCACGCCACTGCCACAGCTCTCTTCCAAGAGAACCGACATGTTTACAGCCAACAGTCCAATGAATATCACGTGAACAACTCATTCTAGTGCTGACTCTTGTGGTGATTCTGAGAACTTTTCAAACCACCCTCATACTGTATTTACTCAAATCTAAGCCGCACCTGAAAAATGGACTTGAAATTCAAGGCGAGAGAAAAGTTTTAGGCCGCACCTCCAAATAGAAACAAAGTTGGTCCATTGTAACATGAGACACAATTTAGGTCAAATGAATGACGATACAGCTACAGTAGTTTGGTTCGAGTCGTAAGCTTAGCAGTTAAGCTTTACCAGGTAGCCATTGCTATGCGTCAGGTGCTCCGTCCATATTTATACGAGTACCCTTCCTTTTTCACGTACTTCGTCTGGTTTGAATTGATTGCTTATTTTTCTTTGATCTTATAAGTGACGATCTCTTTGTTATAGGTCTTTACGTCACTCTAAGCTGAAAATGCATTACTGTACTGTCATGCATTGTTTGTCACATTCTGATAATGAGTGTTTACAACCTGTCACCGCTCGCAGCATGGCTTGCTTTTGTGCATGCTACCGCCAGTTACAATTGAAAAAGTGAGAGGAATCGTCTCATTAGCGAAACAATGGCAAGAGACTGCTATTTGTTGTTACTTACACTGCTGCTTTCTTTGATTATGATCAACAAGAACCAAATAATAGACAGCGCATGATAGAAGATGTTCTGAATGAGAGTTTAGCGAAAATTTTTCTCCATTTGAAAATCTTTGCAGACGCCTCTTTAGTACATTACATTCTGCACTGAAATTAGTCATCTTAGATTTAAAAATCTAGTCAATTGCCACGCTTCATTGCTGACTGTATCACTATTAGGCATAAGAATAATACGAATATAAGCATGACATGATATGTATATTCTTCCATGTTTGCTGTTGTCTCACTCTAGTTTCGTAGTTTATTAGGCAGACAGGATTTAAATGAGTTAGCAGCAAACACGAAAGAATACATGGCAAAATGTTCACATTCGTTTTATTCTTATGGTGAAGAGAATACTGCATGCGATTCACAATTCATAGAAGTTCCTATAAGGAACCATCTCTCCTCACAGGTAGGAAAACATTCAGAATGTGGAGTTGGCCATATTGACAAACATCCCAAACAGTCTTGCCAGTCGGATTTTCGTAGTACATTGAAAGGCTGCTACATTCGAAGATGGACAATACGGAATTTGTATTTACTTCGTTAGATAATGTATGAAAATGCAGTGGTTGAAACTCGAGGGGAGAAAAAAGCTCGTCTTCCACAATTATTTTATTTTTTATTTATTTATTTTTTTTTTAATTGATTTACTGACGCAGAGGGTTTGGCGCTAGTATTATCTTTGTGACTGCAAAGCATGCCTGTGTAGCGCTACATATATTCTACGGCAGAAGTTAGTTGTGGTGGCAACTACCAACATTTTTCAGAACTTCCGCTTACTTTGCACTCGATTCTAAGCTGCAGGAGGTTTTTTTGGATTACAAAAACCGGAAAAAAGTGCGGCTTAGATTCAAGTAAATACGCTACTGAAGTTGGAACTGGCACTTCAGTTTTTGAACCACCAAAAGATCATAATTTCTGAAGTTTGCTGTATTTAGTGAAAGCAGTCTGTGTATTAAAACAGTGAGCAGAAGTGATGAGTTGTCCCTCAGCTGCAGTAGGTGCCTGTAATATCTTCAATGTAACTAGATAGCAACTACAAATGCCAGAAAAACCCTACATGGCAGCTGGCCTGAGGCATAGCAGATGCTGTATCGATACTGGCTAGAGTTTACAGAGCTACTTAGTTGGCTTATGCAGCTTTTATTTACTGTGCCCTATGTTTGATATGCATAAACTCAGTGGTCCTGAATCTGTCAGCAACTTGTAAATTTCAGATAATTATTATTTCTGTTGTTAGTGATATTGAATAACACTGTTCGAGAATCGCTAAAATATGATATGTCAGTACTGTGCTTCATTTGTTGCTTGGCATGTATCTGTGGAAATACTATGATTAACCAGTACTTGGTCAGTCAGATGCCACCATAGCTTGAATGAAATAACTTTGTTATTAACAATTTGTAGGACTAGAATGTGGTAGCAGACTTCCCCCCCCCCCCCCCCCCCCCCCCCACACACACACACACACACACACACACACACACACACACACACACACACACACACACACACAGCGCGCGTGCCAAGATCTTGGTTATGGTGACGGACTGACCTGCACCATAGTGTGCAACAAATTTGAATGCCAAATAAAGTTTGTGGTAAAATATTGACTTTTAACATAGAATGTTTACGTTTGTCGTTAGGGCCATATTCAAACACACTTTGCCATATTTAATGCACTTTTCATGATAAAAGTAAAACTACAAGGTAAAATCAGGATACGAGTATTTTGATGCATATTATGTGGTTCTCTTGTAAATAAACTACAAAAAATGCTAGGAGAGTCCACTACTTACACTTTTACTTCCTGCAGGATGTGGAGGGCATTGTTGTTGGCTTGCGGATCACCATGCCTAATAGGCTCTGCATTTATCTACAAAGCAGGCAATACAGAAAACTCGTGGTGCTCACAAAATAGCTGTGATTAGCATGCGGCTGTTTCCTACCACTTGACTTCTGAAATGTCAATCACAAAGCTATTTTCTTTGAAGAATGTTAGTATTGTGCCTGAGTTACTAATGAATGAAATTCAGTTAATGTCAGCTTTAATGTGAATTACGGAATATAAGGCATGGTACAGGTTACTATTGGTGTGGGAGAGATGGCAAAGTATCTCAACACCATAGGGCTCAAACTAGTTACAGGAGGGTATTGTATATTAGCTGTACCTGACGTTAAAGGAAAAAGTATACTGTGTAAATAGTTTTTTTTCCTTTCTTTAACTTTTCCAGAAATTAATATTTTGTTATTGGTTATTGATACTCTTGTAATTTTTAAAAATTATCATTCTACAAAAACATTGTTCTATCAATGTTCTTCTAGTATCACTGTGTTATAAGACACCTGTTATTGAACTGTTGTTGTTTGTGGTGTTTATTTTGCTTACGTTTATTTACAGGAGGGGAACTGGAGCATTTGCTAAAGGAAAACCTAATAGTGATGAACTTAGCTCTGGTTACCGATTGAGAGAGACTGATAACCGTTTAAATCGAACAAAACATCGACAGAACCCTGTGCAAAAGCCAGAGTTTGTGGGGGAAAGAGAATTGATTGACAGTGCAGTCAATAACAGGTCATCTGCCAGCAGTGAAGCTAAAACATCTATTGTTGCTCCTTTAAGCATTAAGGAACTACGGCAAAAGGGATTAACAAAATATGATGCAGAACTGCTGATTGCAGCCCAAGGATCTAAATTTTCGGATATTGAACATGCAGTTAGCAGTGGAACACGTAGAGGAGTTGAGAAGATGACGGCAGTGTCCACCACGCAAGAATCTTCTGCTGCATCTTTACCACTTGGAAAGGCCAGCACCGAACGAATTGCAAAAGAACGTAGTGAAAGGATAACTAGAAGGGAAGTTATGCGTTCAGGTTGTCATTCATTAAAGTCTGTTCGCTCAGGTGGTTCCAGTCGATCCCAACGGCTTTTGCGCAAAGCGCAGACGAGGTCGGAATTAAAGACAATGCAGTTAAATTCTTCACAGGTTGACGATGATGATGATAATGTTACTCTTTCAAACTTAATTAGTCGCAGTTCATCATCTTTGACAGAGGATACTCAAAATAGTAATAGTAATTGCTCTAGCAATAGCAACAGTAGCTGCATCAGCAGTCTTAGCAGCCTTAGCAATGACAGTGGGGTAGTTTCTGACAGTGATGGGCAGAAAGATTGCTGTGACATGCAGGTAGGGGCTGATGCACCTGAGGGCGAGACTTGCGGGATCACCTTAAGGAATCACAAAAGGTTGAATGAACTTTCAGTAGATGCTTGCCTTGTCACAGAGAGAGCTGTTAGTTGTAGCATAGATCATCAGGTGGAATCTAATTGTGTTGTAGAATGTCAGATGCCAGAATCACGGCAAGATGAAACTATTGAGAGACTCAGTGAAGTGACACCCGTGTCGCATTCACCAGTCAGCAATACTACGCAAGCTGAATGTGAGGATAAAAGAGCAATGTTTGAAGTCCTTCAGGAAACTAACGAAGAAACTACATGTGAGCCATTGAAAGCAGTTGTTGATAATAAAACTGTAGAGAATGAAAACGAGTATTCTGATGTTGTAGTGGAAGCAGAACAGTCTTTCAGTAATAATAATAATAATGATGATAATGATAATGATGATGATGTGGATGATGATTATGATGAAAATATTCCGAATAAGAATGAGACTGATAGTTGTGCTGATTCAGATGTTGGTATGGAAAATGGACACACTGCAACATTTGATACTGGAGCAAATGAGAGCTTTCTTGAAGACGATAGCGGCCATCAAAGTGGCCAGTCGTGTTCAACGATAAATGTAGATTCCCAGTGTGAACTTCTAGGAGAACCTGCTGTTGCACCACTGTCTAATCAAAACCTACATTGTAGTGAGCTTCATGTGAATAACAGTGTGGAAAATAATTTTAGTTCTGTGACCCAGTACACAGAAAGGACGAAGGATATCTATGAATTTAGTGACAAAGAAGATAGTGATTTAGCTGAACCCCAACGTTTTTGTCGTTCTAGGTTGTTAGGTAATTCTCTTGGTAGTAATTCAGTTAGATCACAAACATTGTGTAACAGTGCTATTGAATGTTGGAATAAAAGTTCTTGTGAGGTGAGAGAGACATCAGTAAAAGTGCACCACACAGCAGACACCGAATGTGCTCGTGAAAATAATATGTCCAAACATTCGCTATCATTAAGTGCGCCGATGCCACCCCCTAAACCAAGTGAGCCAGGACGTTTAAAACTAACACTGCGCATGAAGCGTAGTCCAATGTTGGACGAAATTATAGAATCTGGATCAAATTTCAGTGATGACAGTTTTGCTCCTGAGTATGAAATTCTAAGGGTTGAAGGTGTAGAAAATGAGAATCTTATGAGAGGGAGTCATAAAAATGGTTCTCATAGAAAGAAGAGGCACAAATCTAAGGATAGAGAAAAGAAGCATAGACGGTTAAAAGAACTTATGAATCGACAAACTTTTGACGATATAAACGAAGAAAATAACATTTTTCGAAAAAGTGAATGCAACAGCTTCTATTCTTCTTCGAGCAAGGTGGAAACTTTCGTTCGCCCGCCCATGAAACGCTTAAGACTGATATTAGGTAACGAGACTCATACTATTGATATACCAGCTACTGCCACAACAGCACCCATTTCAAAATCAGCTTAGTTTGAAATTACTTGAGTTTAACGTCTTTCATGCAATTAATGTATGGCTCTGGTAGCCCTCAGTAGAGTTATCATTGGAGCCCATAATTGAAGAGTATTTAGTAAGATTTCATTAGTCTGACAGTTTCAGAACAATATTGCAGAAGTCTAATAATTCTATTTTGTTGGGCTTATTACCCTAATTGGAAATTCAAACTTAACATGCAAAAACTAGTTTTGCATTTGCCTAACAAAGCGCAAAAAGAAGAGGTTTCTGTTGTAATTTCATGGAGTGATCGAAAGTTTCTACTTGTAAATGGATATATTTTTGCATTGAAATTCATAAAAGAATATCTGTTGCCATTAGTTGACACAGTAATTATGTAATAATTGATGCCTTAGACAATTTGACTCTCTAAAATTTGTATTGAGGTTTGTGTTTTACATATTTACGTACCATTTTATGTACAGCCACACAAAGTTTTGTGGTTGTAGATCTTCTGTTCTTCTCAGATGGTAATACATAATGCACTTCTGAATCTGTTCTGTCATTTACATAAAAGTTTTGCGGCATGTACATGTGTGAAATTTGATTGAATAAGATACATAAATTAAGACATGGTATAACTTAGCTAGCATTGTAAAGAAAATGAAAAGGCAGTGTGTTTGCAAATGCCCTTTATATCATCTTCCACCTTTGTATCATCATAAATATCTAAACACAGTGTGCAAAGTTTGATATTGGTTTATAAGTTGAAATTAATATTGGTTTATAAGTTGAGATTAATATTTTAAAATGCAGTGAGTTGTAAAATTCATGGCAACTAAAATATTGAAAATTTCAGTTAAGAGTTAAAATGAAAAGGGGATGATGTTTGTTTGAAGTAATGCTTTGTTAAAAGCACTCCTCTCCTGCTTTGACTTATACAGTGTTTCATTATCATTGTGTTTAGAAAACGATAAACAGTATTTGTTCTAGTAATGAACAATATTGGTAATTTTACTAAAGTCACAGATTCGAATATTGCATTGCTTCCAAATGGGCAAAAACACTTCTGCCTTTTGAGTATGTCAACCTGACCAGTGTCATTTCATTGTTGTTGCTTATGTATCTTATCTACCCCTCCCCCCTTTTTTTCCCAGTACTCCATTAGGTGCCTGGTGTTTGTATGTTCACGCAATTCTCTTAGAGGTATAAAAGTACCATATATAACAATTACACTGCCGTTCATGTCAGTGGTTATGTAGAATTATGTTTAATTATTATGAGTATGTCTGGTGTTACCTTATTGTCAATTCTCCTTTTTTTTCATTTCTGTTGTGTGATGAATACAGTTTCTGTTTTTGTTAATTGATATATAATTTGTTTCTATGTGGTTTTGAGACATGTCTAAAGAAATATTAGTAAGTTGCAAGTCAAATGTGAAAACTTTTTCAGTTGATGAAATAGTGCATTATGTTGCCTCATGTGAATTTCAGTCCATGGACATTACTGGAAAATTCTTGTAGCAACTGTAAAACATTGCTTTTGTAAAACACACTTACATATATCCTGTTAAATTAGTGACATAATAACTTTTTAATTATATGAATTCCATCATGTGGCATTTTGTGTGCAAGTTCATTACTCATTCTTGCTTTTTCTGTACTGGTATTCTACAATTTTAAAGTTTTCTCTTGTAAAGGTGTAATTATTATCTTATATTGTTACTGTAGCATGTCTATCTAAAGTTAGGTTAATATTATTCTTGCTCATGTTGACATATTAACACTGGAATGGTGACTAAATATTACTATGCTCTAGAAATGTGCCTGACATAATGGACTTAGGTACTTTAAAATTTATATAGATAAGTTTTCATATACACAGTGGCTCAGCCTTTTTTTTACCCCCTTTGTTACTGATTTGGGTAATCTTTTTGCAGCAGATCCATTTACAATTATCTCGGTGAATATTTCTAGTCAAAACTTTTTAAATAAGACAGCTGAGGAATTGTGTGCTTCTGAGCAACTAAATATGCCTGAGAAATATGTGCTTACATCATCAGTTGTGAATCTATGTTGAGATGGTTGTTATTTTGTTGTTATAATCATGGAAAGCACAAAACTTGTGCACTGGCATATAGTATTGTCTCTAAAAATATTCTGATAGGTTTCTTGTTTTTATAAAAATAAAAACTTAATATTCAGTTTCTCAATCATCGTCTCAAGTCAGAAGTTAGAAGATTTTGTATTTATTTGGTTTTTCCATTTGTGTTTCTCTTTATCTGTATTACATTGTCAAGGCATATTCAGCTGCACATGGAACATATAGGTTCAGCTGAGTCTCATGATCAGATGTATCTAGTTTGTTCCCTTTATTGCATAAATCATTTGTTATTCACTGGACATATATTCAGAATTAATACTTGTTTATGGCAGCATTCTCAAATGCATAGAATTACCATATTCCACCTATAAAATTAATAGCCCCATTTTCTTAATTTGTAGGTGTTGAAAAATAGCCATAAGATATGCGAATTTGTCTTCCTGTGTATTTCTCCCTTATCTATGGTGAGTGATGTAAGATGTGAATGGATAATATATTTTTCTGCAACACGCTGGTGCTTAGGGGAAGTAGTACTTCAACAATATTGAATGTGGCCTCCAATTTTCTCTACTGTTTGCTTTTCTTATACTTCCAGAGCCTCACTGCCAATAATTGTAGTTCTATTATTTTCAGTCTTTTAGGTGATATATAATTGCATTTGCTTCTCCACATTCTGTTACTAATGTAACTATGTGTAACCATGAGTTGTTGCTGTCATTGTATGGAAGAGGACTTGGCACGGTCTTGAATATGATTATAGAGTCGCCTTTTTTCTTTAAAGAAATTGTCTGTTCATAAATTAATCATTCCATTCTGTAGTGAAATAAAAGACGCAATCAGCTCTTCATGTGCCAATGTCCTCATCAGTACATGCATCATGCATATTTGTAGTAAAATTGATTTTTATTTACTTGATATGTATATACAAGTGGGATTGAAATGTGCAGAGAATGGTCTTTATATACATATATCAAAATCACATCTGAATGAAGAATTCCTGAAAATGTGGGAATATTTTCATTTGGCTGTTAAAATGTTAGTGTGTTTATATTGTGTGTGTGCGTGTGCATGTGCTTCTGTATATAAGTATGTCAGTACATAATTTTCAAAAACTGCCAGTCAGTTTAGATGTAAATAGTTAAGTCTTTGAATAGTATACATGTTTCTTCATTTTGTAGGCATGGTATGCCCTTTTTCTGTAGCAAACAGTGATGATGTGCAAATGAAGTTGTTTTATGTCACATGTGCTTATGGTTTCTGTGGACCATTTGTGAATGGATTAATCTTTCTTGTCCAGTATGGCCGTCATACAATATTTTGTGCCACCACTCACAATCAAGTGTTTTACATAGCAATAAGATTGCAAATGCTAAAGCTGAAGTAACTGGTATTTGGTGGAGGCTACTTTGCTACATATTAAGAAACATGTGTCTTTTCTTGTTGGTTGTTAACTTCTGTTGTGATATTTACCTCACTTATTTTAAATGTTGTTGTATTTAATAAATAGTTTAGTTTTTAAGTATTCAAGTACTTCATCTTATTGAAACATTATTTAATTGCACTCCCTTAATTTCAAGGGAGCTGATATTGTAGTATGGATAATATTTATCTGCTGCTTTGTTTTTCATTTTGTGCTGGGGCAAAAATCATACTTTCTATGAGAGAGGAAAAAAAATTGCATGTATGAATCTTGTTGATCTGGTTTTATTTGTTCATTTTGATGGACACTTCAAAGCCTGAAATATGTAAAGAATCAAAATGTAATAGCTCTTGGTCTACAGGAAGGGAAAAACACCCACAGAGATGTGGAATGTTAGTTTTTGGTACTTACTTATGCAAGCTTACTCTGCTCATGTGAATTTTAAAGAAAACCTTCACTATTTTATGAAGAGAAGATGTGGGTACAGAAAAACTTGTGAGCGGTTTTCAAGAGAGTAGCACTTCTCATATATTTGAGCAAAATGTGGAAAACTGAAGCAATAATGATTAGCTTTAATGCAATTTATTTCTGTACATTTGTCCACTTACAAATATATTTCCAACTTTAAATAAACATATAGTGGAAGTTATGTGAATTACAGCTAATTGTGAAGCTATGAATTCCCTTATTAGAATGAAGTGTGGTGTCTGCTTTTTGAAGGTACGATGTCAAACATTTAACTCTCTCTCTCTCTCTCTCTCTCTCTCTCTCTCTCTCTCTCTCTCTCTCTCTCCCTCTCTCTCTCTCCTTTCTGGTGTTCCCTCCCTCCCTCCCTCCCTCCCTCTCCCTGTTTCTTTGCATATTTTGGTACATTTTCATTGGGGTACAGTTAATTTACCTGTAGATGAGATATTTAATTTTGTAAGAAATAGTTGAGCCAAAGTTTTCCAATTTTCAGTATTGTGTTATGCATTTTGTTAAATAGTTTGGAGTTGCTCCTTTGTGACTCCACATTTGTTGTGCAGTGACTACAGAGATGGGCTTGTTTCTCTATTCTGTGTGCATCTGTATCTGAGTTCTGGAATCACTAATTGTAATGAATGATTAGATGATAGACATACGGTTCCATTTCAGATAAAGTCAGGCTACTTTCTGCAAGCTGGGAAAATTATGTTGGTGGATCATCTGATCAATTTTACACACCCTAAAGAAAATGCTGCTGTTATTAATGTTATTTCTCATATTAAATATTCTGTATGTTGGATGAACAGGTGTGAGGGACTATTCCTGAAAGTCAAAGCTTACGTTAAAGAAGAAACGCATCTACAATTCTACTATATTTAAAAGTATAGTGATTAACTAATTTTACTTTTTTGTACTTTGGTGGGGGGAGAGTGGTAAGAGTAAAATATAAGCCTTGGGGGACCCAAATAAAGAGACAGAGCCAACATAAGGACCATAGTTTTTCCTTTTATGTCTCCTGTGTTTCATTTTTTTTTTTTTGTCTTCTGTACCCAATATAATTATTTACAGTTGACACAATGGGTTGAAGTCTCGCTTCCACTTTAGTGCATAGCTGAGGAGTTTCTAGCTCTTTGTTGATTCATTTGTTTACCTTTGTAAGACAGATCCACATTTAACTTTATTTTTGTAACTGAAAAGTAACTATGGAACCACTGTTCCTTTAGCAACAAAAATGTTGCCTGTGCCAGTGACAATCTGATACAGTTTTTTTATAGTGTAACTCAAGCAGTAACATTTTACTGTGAATTGTGGAAAAAAGAACTTTGAGAATATATCATTAACCTCTCCCATCCTCACAGTTTGTGCTGACTCACTTACGTATGACTACAAGCTGCTTGACGTCAAATAGTTTTATTGTTGCTTCAACTGTGTAGTAATCATTATGTCAAGATTGGCTACTTACTACAAATATTCACATAGCTTGTTTCAGCAATTTATTGTTATCTTTCAGTGACATTATTGTACAGTCTTGTAGGAATTCATGTTCTGTCCCAAATGAATGCCAAGAAGAAAGTATAAGATTTCTTTATTATTACAATTTGTGCAACCACTGGGTAACCTTACAAGAAACAGATTCTCATTGTTACTGAGTAGCCAGAAGCTATATCATACTGGTGAAATTTTATTAGTGCGCAAGTAAGAACATACTTTGTTAGGGGGAAATAATGACTGAAACCCCTTGCATGGACTTTCGTTGCTAAAAAGATAGGGACAGAGGGTAGGTTTGCTTTGCTTATATATCATTACAGATTTAATTGTGTTGATAATTACATTCATATGAAACACAAATATACCAGAACAATAACATATAAATTTTGTATTAGTGGTCCTAAAGATCAGAAGTTTCAATTTAATGTGTAGGGAAGCAAATAATGTAAAATTGGTGATCACTCTACATTAATATTAAGCAGCCACTATGTGCTGATTGCTCCCACTTAGAATTAAACAGCAGGGTTTTTGGTTTCACCATCCATATAGTGACCATATTGTGCTTAGTTGGTTGAAAGTATTTGAAAAATGAATGCAAAATCAACAAAATTATCATCTTTCAACTATAAAGCAGCACAGAATTCAAACTGCTCATATTGACTCATTTTGGTGAGAGCATCCGAAGTAATACAGCTTTTACCTGACAGAACAAGGAAAAGGCACTAAAAAGCAGAGGCAGATGAAGTTATTGTTACCTGATAGATTTCTTCACCACAAATATGCAATATGCGTTGAAAAAGCACTGCAGTTTGACCAGCTTCAGTTACTTAGTGTGCAAAATGTAGGTCAAATATGGTCCACTATGCAAGACTTTGTTTATAACTGTTTCTGAAGATAACCACAATTCTCTCAAGTAATAATATTTCTCTGACCTTTATGGGAAAACTCATTTAGACTTCATTATGAAAACTACCTCCAGTTTTAAAAATAGTTGACAATATAACTATGCTAATAGAACAAGGTGAAAATTGTGTAATTGACAAAACATTGAAATTACGATTATCATTTGTGGGGTGAAAAACTAAACAAAAATAACTTATGAGATATAATTAGGGGTGAGGGAGAGGGTACTGTTAAGAAAACTATGGCTTGTGCAGACTGACAGTGGGATACTAAAAGGAAAAAAACCGGCTCACAGCTTCTTCTTTCCCCCCTCTCCCCCCATCCAACTTTTCTTGTTTGTCATGTGATGGCCTCATTTATTAATCACATTCCTTTTCCACAGCCTTCTATCTTCTTTGTTCTTCTTACTATAGCTTCAAAAGGTGGAACCTTTTACCAAACACCCAAGATAAATTTCTTTATTGGTGTAATGTACTTGGAAAGAATAACTTTTTAGCTATAATTGCTAACTGCAGAGGTCTGAAACCAGGTGTTCAGTGTATGTGTCTTATCCCCAACATACAGTGTGTGTTCTTTGATAAGCTGTTACCTTTTTTGTTTCCTGACATCCCTCTAGTTTCTGAGATTCCTTGAAATGTTTTTGTGAATGATGGGAATTAAATGAGAGGACAGTTGATTCAGAAAGCATTAGTGTGCACATTTAGACTGCCCTTTTTAGTATTCCAGTTGAATGTATGAAATAAACTAGCACAAGTTAAGTATTATTTGCAGAGTAAGTGTTTATTCTACACTAAGTTGTGTGTTCCATTTTGGACTATTCTTTTCTGTTTTATGAAGAAGTTGCATTATTGCATTGCCCACAGCAGACTCGTACCAGGTTGGGTGTCTTAATTGGAATAGCTCTTAATTTGTCTTTTAAGTTCCTAACAGATTTGAATCATGATGCTGTGAGCCATAAGGGAATCAAGTATACACAAAATCATGTTTGTACAAGATGTATGTGACTTCTTCCCATATTGTAAATATTGGTAGAATTTGATATGGAGAATAATGTGTAATATAAAAATTAAACACTGCCATTGTAATAAAGATTCATGGAATGCAAACTGGATCATTTTGTGAAGATAATGTTTCCTGATTAAACCTAATTTTTGTCTGCAACACTGCCATTGCAATAAAAATTGGTGAAGTGCACTAACGCATTTTATGCAGAGAATCCTCTCCTTGATCAAGCCTCGTAGAAGTATGTTTATAAACTTACTATCTTGAATAACTGTTGTGCCTATTTATGTGCAAGCTGGTAAAGTACTAATAATGTGGTTGAAAAATTTCTGTCCTTGTGTGTCATTGCTCATGTTTGGACTGCGTGTTTGTGCAAAAGCAACAGCCCTGTTAATGCATTTAAATTTTGCAACCTAGGAACAAAAAAATGCATAATACCTAATAATTCTTCAATCAGTTTGTCATTTGAAAAGTAGAGAATGTACTAATTAAACTGACTGTGATGCAGTGCCTAATATCTTGGGGGAGCTTGTAAGTAATACTCACAGACATTCAGTTGCAAGTGGTATAGCACTGTTGGCATTGTACAGAAATGTTTAACTCCTCTCCCAGGTCATTTCTATGTTCTTAGCTGCTAGCAGTAATCTATTGATGAAATTACAGTATAACTTGTCCTATTTTTGTGTCATAAAATATAAATAATATAGTACAAAAATATACACTACTTACATATCTGTAAATGTGTCTAGGTATATATTCCAGGGAATCTGGAAATAACAAGCTATATCAAACACACAAAAATTACTGTGGAATGAAGCCAAAGCAAAAACCATAATAGAGGCAGTCTGTTTGAAATTACATATCTATGGAATCAAAATCTGCAGCTTGGTAATATTCAGTACTATGTTCCTCCACCCTGTGTGTTGTAACCTGCTTGAACAATTGTTATGCCGTGCAAAAGGTAGTTGAGACTGCTGCTAAGTGTGTTCTGCTGTTTGATGGAGGGCCTCCTTAGATAATCCATTGGCCGAGGAGGAGTCTTGTGGTGATGCTGTAAGCATAAATTGATCCCTCCTGGAACAGTAATTTTTAATTCATTCATCTAAAAATCTTTCCAGATCTCAGGATGCATCAGTCATTTGTAGAGGCTGTGTGCAAGTGTATACATAAACATGTATGTGAATGCATGCATCCCCCGTCCTCCTCCCCATATCTGTGTCTCTCTCTCTCTCTCTCTCTCTTTATTACATTAAGTTTACTGTATCATTGCAGTAAATAAATGTTTTTGGCTTTATCTACACTTGCACTTGCAAAAAATCTGCACCTCAAAAAATTGGAACTCCAGGTAGGAATATCAACAATGTAGGAAGACATTGTTGATTACCATAAAGAAGGCACATTAAGTTGCAGACAGGCACAATTTACACACACACATAAAGCTTTTGGCCACAGCCTTCATAGCTAAATAGAAATACATAAGCAAGCACACCTTATGCACACATGGCCTGAGATGCTGGAGTTTGTGGTTACGTATGCATGAAGTGTGATTGCTTACTTTTATGATTGGAGTTTATCTTTTGCTGATGAAGGCTGTGGCTGAAAGCCAGTCAGATTCACATCACCAATACTGCAGGCCATTCTATTTGGTTGGTTCCTCTCTCTCCAGGAAGATATTCATGAGGTATGCAGTGTACTCAAGTATTATTCCCTTGGAAGACAAACCATTGGTGAAATGTTGATTGTATGACTGAACAGCAGGTTTGAGGATCCTGTCTTTGTTCTGCACAGCATGCAAATAATGGTAATGTCAGACATCTGTATGTGATATTGGCCTAGAGCATGATAGATCCATCTCCCAGATGAATGCATGGGACTACATACCTGAGTCATGCTTTGGTACCTTCATGTCTCCACACGTTTTTGTGATTACTTTCAGGCCTCAGATAAATCGTAAACTTGTCGGTTAAGAGAGCCTGACACCACTGATCCAGGTTCCATTCCTGGTGTTCCCTTGTCCTCATATGTGCACAGCAGTGGGGGGGAGGGGGGGGGGGGTTATAGTTTTAATGGGTGTTTTCAGACCAGATTGTGTGGATATTGCTACATACTTTCTGGGTTGATACAGCCCTCCCTGTTACCATCCAAAAAGGAAGTATGTGGTTCTACTATATTTCCCTTGAGGTACATACATTGTGTTTGGAAATTCCCATGACAAACTTCTAGTACTTGTAGAGGGTAAACTATAGTTTCCGTGCTACAGCCATTTGAAAAGATGGCAAGTCTGCCACTTTTATAGGTAATTGATTGCCTGTGACACAGTACACCACTTGTTTCACAGTCCCATTCATTAATAGCCAAAGAAATTCCTTTTTTACTCGTTGACTGGCCCTAAACGTGATGCAATATGGCCTCTTCCAGTTAGGGTGTGTGGTGTTTCCTTGGTGCACCAGTCACATCTGCTGATGATGAAGGTACTACCCTTTTTGAAGCTACTGCATAATTCTGGTGGAAAAGGCTATCTGATGGAGTCAGACATTGTGGAGAATGGTGATGATTAAGACAAAGAGCAGCTCTTCCATTACCACGAGATTTGCCATTTGGAAGGATCTTGTTGTATTCTGCAAACATGTACTCAACAATGTTGCTCTAACACTCACAGGAGGATCAGAGAGGTAGGATGGATGCCGAATGACCTCATCCGATCAGATGTAACCATCTTCCACCATGACTACACGTCACATACATACATACCTAGCAAATATTTTTTCAGATGGCTGTAGCATGGAAATGGTACTTTTCCAGGCATGGGTTCCTAGTCAGAATACTCTGCACTCTCTCCCCACTACAAATCCTATAAGTTTGTAACGAGAATTTCTGAACACCCTGTATAGTTTAGAACAATCAGATTTCAAAGAGAAATATACATCCAAGAATAAGAATTAGCTGTCTCAACTGAATTTATTGGTGGTTTACCATTAGTTAAAAGGCAAATGCTTGAACAAACAAATGTAACCCAAGACAGAAAAAAAAGAATACTTTTGAGGCCAGAGATGTAAACTGCAATTTTTAATAAATCAGTGGAAAATTAAGGATGGAATAATGACAATATTATGAACACGGAAGACTGCTATTTACTGTGTGGGGTAGATACTGAGCTGCAGACAAGCACAGCAAAACGACAGCTCAAAAAGTGAGCTTGTGGGCAAAAGGCTTTCAAAAGTAAACACACATGTATATATGCAAGCACAACTCTCTCAGAAATAAACACTGAGGCTGGACTGCAAGCAGCTGTGCATCATGGGAGAAGCAATCTGGATGGTGAGAGTAAGGACAAGGCTGGGGCAGAGAGGAGGCCAATAGTAGGTTAGGGCTGCACAGTTCAGAAGAACTGGTGTTGGCAGGAAGGATTCAAATGGCACAAGCTGTGAAGTAGGCATTGAAGTGAAGAACCTTGTGTTGGGCAGCATGCTCAGCAACTTGGTGGTCCAGCTGTCTTTTGGCCACAGTTTGTTGGTGGCTGTTAGTGCAGCTTATTGGTTGTCATGCCCACACACAATGCAGCACAATAGCCCTGCTTTTGATGGTGGGGAAGGTTATGCCTGTGACAAGACTGGAGTACATGGTGGTGGGAGGATTATGGGACAGGTCTTGTATCTGTGTCTATTGCAAGGGTATAAGCTATGAGGCAAGGAGTCCAGACCAAGGGTGGAGTAGGGATGATTAGGATATTTTGTAGATGTGTTGGGAAGTGGAGTACCATTGTGAGAGGGGTGGGAAGGACAGTGGGTAGAATATTCCTCATTTCAGCACGTGATTAGAAGTAGTCAAAACCCTGGCAAAGAATGTGATTCAGTTGCTCCAGTCCTGGGAGGTACTGAGTCACAAGAAAGATTATGCACAGGAGACCTATTTCTGTACAAAGTTGGGAGGATAATTTCGGTCTGTGAAGGTCTAAGTGAGACCTGTGGGTATATTTGGATAGGGACTGCTCATCACTACAGATGTGGCAACCATGGGTAACTAGGCTGTATGGAATGGCCTCCCTACATGCTGACAAAGGCTCCACAACTGTAGTTTCGAACTGCAGGGATTACCTCGTGGAAGGACTCCACCACTTGCCAGTTTTGTCCACATACAAACCCTGGCACAGTGAACCTATTCCAGAAATCCAACAGGATAAGGCCCATCCCATAACCTTTCATATGTTGTGTGCTGAAATGGGGAATATCCCTCCCAGTATCCATCCCACCCTCCCTATAGTGATAGTCCACAACCCACCAAACCTACAAAAAGTCCTCATCCATTCCTACTCCACCCCTGCTCCGAACTCCTTGCCTCATGGCTCATATTCCTGCAATATGCTCAAACGTAAGATCCTCTCACTACCATGTAATCCAATCCTATCACAAGCATCACCTAGCCCATCAAAGACGGCTACAAGTGAAAGCAATAATGTAATGCATAAGCTATGCTGCAACCACTGTGTTGTGTTCTGCGTGGGACAATCAACAAGCTAGCTATCTGTCCACATGAACGGCCTCTGACAAACTGTGGCCAAGAGACAGCTGGACCACCAAGTTGCTAAGCACATTGCCCTACACAACATTCTTCACTTTACTGTCTGCATCACAGCCTGCACCATCTAAATCCTTCCTACCAACACCAGGTTTCCTGAAGTGCACAGGTGAGAACTCTCCCTGCAATATATCATAGGTTTCTGTAATCCCACTGGTCTCAACTTTCATTAGTCACAATCCTTCACCCATGTATCCCGTTCCCTACTCCCACTCCAGCACTACAATGCCTTCTACTCCACCAACACACCCATAGTCTCTGTACTTCTCTCCTTTTCAGCTCTCTTGGCCCCCCACACCCTTGCCCACTGTCTAACAGCCCAACTGCACCTCACTGCCCTACCCTATCTCCATCTCATCCTTGCATGCTCCCTCAAGCAGCGCTTTACCATTCTGCACCCCCTACCCTACTATCCCTATCCCCCCCCCCCCCCCCCCCCCAGCCCCAGCCTTCTCCTTACCTCCACTACCCAGATAGCTTCTCCTGAGAGAGAGAGAGAGAGAGAGAGAGAGAGAGAGAGAGAGCAGTCTATTGTTTTCATAATATTGCAACTTTAAATAATTAAGAGATACCCAATAAAACAAAATAATCTTTTCTCTGAGCTGAAAAGAACTAGCTTGCCCTCTTCGTGCATAATCCAATGTTTTTGAACTAGAAATGAATGAGGAAAATTATTTAGTGGGAGGTAGAGTAGTTATGTCTCAGGAAGGGTGAAACCAATGAGATCCATACTGTAACAGCTCTTTTTGACTGTTGTTGACCACTATTGCAGGTTTCTTTGCCTTCCAAAAGAGGAAGTGCTCTGGGCAGACATTACATCTGTGTGATGCTCAGGTCACAGCATTTAACAGGATATTTCAGTTAATGTCTAACAATTATCAGTAAAAATTATTTGTTGAATATGAATTTGCAGTGGGTGTAGATGTATTACCGAATTGTGATGTACGAAGTTTTGTGCTGGACCAGGACTTGAACCCGGATTTCCAAATTCTCAAGAGTGGTGGCCTTCACTTGCTGTGCTTGCTTTCCGGTGCAACCCATATATCATTCTCTTATGTATGTCTCCCATTAAGCTAGCAGCATTACTTGTTCCCCACTTAAAGGGAGAATGACACCACCAAAAGGAATAGAGAACCATTTTTATCAACATGTGCCCTAGCTCAGCTTATGATTTGATGATCAGTCTCTATGAATTATCATTCCAAATTATTCACTGATTGCAGTTAGCTGCAGTGGCCGAAGATGTATTACCCAGTTGTGACACATAAAAATTTGTGCTAGACCTGGATTTGAAACCAGATTTCCCACTTGTCGCAAATGCTCATCTTAACCACTTCAGCTATCTATGCAGGCTCCCCAGCCCCACTCCATATGTCACAGTCCTTCTCTTTGTGTCGTAGTCTTATGTACATCTGCCTTAAGGTAACAGCTTGTGATAAGCAGGAGATCCAGTTTTGAGTCCTGGTCTGGCACAAACTGTCACATGTCACATTTTAGTAATACATGTATACCTACCACAGGTGATGTCATGAAATTTGCATTCAGTGAATAATTTGGAATGATATTTCATACAGCTACTGATTGTCAAATGATATGTAAGTATCATAATTATCTTATCATGCCCCAGTTTGCAGCATCTAGAGAACTTAGACACAACAATTTTAATGTCTTTGTATGCAGCTCTAGGACTATAGTGACAAGGATGTGTATTTATGTGAAAGTCTTATTTATTCTGTTTGTATTGTTACTCTAAAATGTTTATGTATTATTGTATTTTAATTTCTTACAAAGCATGGTGGATCTGTATGAAGGAGCATTTGTTACACAAGTAAACAAGGCTGGTGTAAGGCAGACATTTGATGAAAGAAAGCCAGTTTTGAAATGGCACATTAGAGAGAGAGAGAGAGAGTGAGAGTGAGAGTGTGAGTGAGACTGAGTGTGAGTGTATGTGTGTGTAAGCATGCTAACATTGAGGTTCAGCGCCAATGGTGAGATGAGGTTTCAACAGACCCACCTGCACATGTAACAACTGTGTACACTTGAGGCAAATAGTAAGCTGAATGTTGTGTTACTGATCTACAAAAAAGGAATGATCTGGATGACCGGTAACAGCAACTGTTCCAGTAACTTCAGTGTTAAAATTTACTAACTCACCACAGAAGTCTGTGAGACAGTGTGCCCATGAAACCAGGGCAAATCACTCAAGCATTCAGTGCATTTTGAAGACTACAGAGTTTAAATGCTAAACCCAAGACTGCTACACACAATAAATGAGGATGACATAGATCATAGAGTACTGCGAGTGGTTTAGTAGAATGGTGTGCGACAATGGAGTACTTAGACAGATGACTGTGTGGACTGATGAGGTGCAACTTACACTCAGTGGTACAGAAAACTGTGGCAATTCCATCTATTGGGCCACAGCAAATCCACACATCAATGTGTACAAACCTGTGAATTTAGTGGGAGTGAATGTGTGACATTAGTTATCTTATTGGGGTGATCTTTGATGAGATTGTAACCCATGAGATGTACCTTTTGCCTGCCATCAGTGAGATGTATGGAGATGAAAGATTTTGCTTTCAACAAGCTGATACCCTACTGCACTACCACAGTCATATCAGGAAATATCTCAATGAAAATCTGCACACATGACGGACAGGCCAAGACAGTTGTATTGAATATCCATCATGTCCTCCAGACGTAATACCTCTGGACTTTTACCTATGGGGAACATTAACATTCCGGTGCAGATATCCAACTGGACATATTACGGTAGTTAGTTCATCAGCAGTCCAGCAGCATAATCTGTTTATGGACGCTAATGGTTACCACTTCGAATACATGCACTGCACTGATATGCTACACTTTCACCAAAAGTGAGACATTTCAGTCAGTTAAATTTTGTAGTTATGAGCAATTAAAACAGTGTATACATTTTTTGGACCACTCTGTATAAAGATTTACTCAGAGTCTTGGTGGAGATGCTTTCTCTTTACAGATACGTGTGATAAAATTCCTAAAACTGAGTTACATACACTAAAAAAAAGACACACTGTGAAGAAATTATCCAAATGGGACAGACATTGTTAGCTATGATGTACATGTACAGACAAACAGTTGATTACAATTTCAGAAAAACTGGATGATTTATTCAGGAGAAAGAGCTTCACAAATTGAGCAAGTTGATAACACATTGTTCCACCTCTGGCCGTTGTGCGAGGAATTATTCGGCTTGGCTTTGAGTGATAGAGTTGCTGATTGCAGTGCCCTGTCCATAATGCCCCAAACGTTCTCTGTTGGGAGAGATCCAGTGACCTGGGTGACTGAGGCAGGGTTTGGCAAACATGAAGACAAGCAGCAGAAACTTTCGTGTGTGTGTGGGGGGGGGGGGGAGGGGGGGGGGGTTCAGAGTATTGTTGACATACTGCTGTCCTTTAAGGTTGCCACAGATGACAGTCAAATGGGTCCTGCTATCAAAAGAAATGGACCCCAGAACATCACTCCTGGTTGTCAAGTTGGTGGCCGTTGGGGGTCAGTACAAAGTGGAACTGACCACTGAAGAAAATTCTTCTCCATTCAGTGAGATTCCAGACCGAAGAAATGTCTGGAGATGCCCCAGGCAGTGGTGGGACGCTAACCTGATTGTTGCCTGCCATACGAGCCTATAACCAGAAAGCGGTCTGGCATGCCTTTTCTTTTCTTTTCATTGCATGTCTCCTTTGGTTGTCATCTGCAACACACCTGCAACACAGCAGTATGATGATGATATTCTATGCCCTGTTTTGTTGCCCTTCATGGCAAGCGATTCAGGGCTTACATGTCAAGCAAGGCAATGCCCGCCTGCACACTGCAAGATTTTTTAATTCTTGCCTTTGTGCTTGTCAAACTCTGCCGTAGGCAGTAAGGTTGCCAGATGTCTCCCTAATTGAGAAAGTTTGGTGTATAGGCAGGGCCCTCCAACCAGCTCAGGATTTTTATCATCTAACACACCAACTGGACATAATTCAGCATGATATCCAGCAGGAGGACACCCATCAACTCTGTTGATCAATGCCAAGCCGAATACAGGCCAGAGGTAGACCGAATTATTGACTTGCTCAATTTGTGAAGCTCTTTCTCTTAAATAAACTGTTCAATGTTTCTGAAATTGTAATCATTTCTTTGTCTGTACCTCAGCACATTTGCACAACATATTGTGATTTCCATCCCATATGGTTAATTCCTTCATGTATATATAGTGTAGTTCAAACTGTGCAAATATTGTGGAATATAGTTGTTTCTGTCGTGATAATGACAATTGAATAATTATGCTTTGATTCTTTATATATATATATATATATATATATATATATAAACAAAGATGATGTGACTTACCAAATGAAAGTGCTGGCAGGTCGACAGACACACAAACGAACACAAACATACACACAAAATTCAAGCTTTCGCAACAAACTGTTGCCTCATCAGGAAAGAGGGAAGGAGAGGGAAAGACGAAAGGATGTGGGTTTTAAGGGAGAGGGTAAGGAGTCATTCCAGTCCCGGGAGCGGAAAGACTTACCTTATGGGGAAAAAAGGACGGGTATACACTCGCACACACACACATATCCATCCACACATATACTGTATATGTGTGGATGGATATGTGTGTGTGTGCGAGTGTATACCCGTCCTTTTTTCCCCATAAGGTAAGTCTTTCCGCTCCCGGGACTGGAATGACTCCTTACCCTCTCCCTTAAAACCCACATCCTTTCGTCTTTCCCTCTCCTTCCCTCTTTCCTGATGAGGCAACAGTTTGTTGCAAAAGCTTGAATTTTGTGTGTATGTTTGTGTTCGTTTGTGTGTCTGTCGACCTGCCAGCACTTTCATTTGGTAAGTCACATCATCTTTGTTTTTAGGTATATTTTTCCTTCATGGAATGTTTCCTTCTATTATAACCATATATATATATATATATAAATAAATCTGTGTGTGTGTGTGTGTGTGTGTGTGTGTGTGTGTGTGTGTGTTTTCTTCTGTTCTGTAGCATGTTTTCAGGGTTATACTGGGGTTGTAATTGCTTCTGTGATAAGTAATAAATTGATGTCAATTATCTAAATGTCTGGTAATTTCTAGCATTAACAACCGGTTATGGGTCAACATGCCAGGTTTTACAGTACAACAAATGAAAGTGGAGAAAGTAATTAATTAATTCAATATGTAACTGATAGTTATGGTTCAGGAGATGTAGAAGTGCAGGATACCACTGTCTGAACCTTAGCAACTTTAAATTTAGGATTGAAATACTTAAATGAGCTGGTATTATTGAGTTTTGTGGAAAAGCCCTACACAGCAGTGGTAGAGTCTACTCAGTACGACACAGCTGAACGAAATGCACATAAGAAATCTCTTCTGGCAGAACTTAACAAAAGTGATAAGAAGTGTAAGTCACAAATAATCCAAACAATTTCAGGCAGTGATTTGAAGTATGCATAGGGCAATGAAACTGTATGATTTGTGGAACTCATTAACTCAAACTTTTGAGTAAAAAAGTATGGCTAATCAATTTTTATTAAGAAACACACTCTTTACCGTGAAGTTTAATGCAAATGATGATTCTCTTGAAAATTATTATTTGAAGTTTGATAAGTTAATACGCTATATGAAAGCATCAAGTACTAATATTGAAGAAACTGATCCAATGTGCAGTTTGTTTCTAATAATGCCTCCAGAGTATGAAGTAGTTGTTACTGCTCTGAAAATCTTGTGAATTAAGCAACTGAAACTGAGATTTGCAAAGGGTAGACTAGTAGGTGAAGAAGCAAAATGTAATAATCCTGAAGGTAACAAAAGCTCATCAAATGAGTTGTCTTCATGTACAGCATTTCTCTTGCAGGAATTTCAAAGGAAGCATCAAGTGACAACCAAGTCTCAAGGTATGCACAATGCAACCAAAGCTTGGTGTAAATATATTTCTTACAGATGTGGGAAACGACGTTATATTAGGGCACAATGTAAAGTTAAATTGTCACAAAAATATAATAGTAACAGTGCTGCAAATGTAGAAACACATGCAAGAAATAGATGAAAGTGAAAATAATTTTTCTTTCATAGCTGTTACTGGGAGTTTTCCAGATGGCAAAGTAGAGCAGTTTATAGACTTGCGGGGAACAGAACGTTTAGTTAATGAATCTTTTCCTTTGACAAAGGTGAAGGAAGTGGAAAATCTAGTAAGTATAAAGGTTGCCAAAACAGACATATTTTTGTTTGCCAGAAAGATTGGAGAAGTTTGTATTGAAAGCGTTGTTCATGGAAAGAAATTTCAAATAAAAGTAAAAGATGCTCTAGTTGTGTCAGGTTTATTAAATAATTAATTGTCAGTGCGTAAACTAGAAATGACTGTGAGGTGGATGCTCGGGTCAGTTACACCAAACAACACCTTATTATCAGGAGTCCATTTATTCACCTCTTTACACAAGCAAGGCTTACAAAGAACTGGATGGCGGAACTGCACAAAGATAATGCTTAGCTTAGTTCAAAGACGATACCCAGATCGATACTGGTGTCGACCTCATTAGTGTAACATAGCAACCCCCCCCCCCCCCCTCTGCAGTACGGAGTACTCTTGAGAGGCCCGGGAGGGGGGGCGGTGACTATGACGTCGGCAGGGGTGGTCCGCGGGAGCTGGACCATGGTCAGCTCGACAGCATCGTCGGGTAGCTGTGTGGGTAGATGTCGTGAAGGAAGGTCTGGCCACCGGACCTGGAAGTCGTTGAAGCGCGCCGGGCGTCGTACTGGGTGTGCTGGTCGTGTGGCGACAGGTAGGCCGGCAGTTTGCGAGAGAAACAGAGTGATGATGATAATGTCTCTGGTGGGCGTGGCGAACACACGATGCATGTCCAGGTCGACGTCGCGCAAGAGGAGAATACATTTCACCAGGTGGCAGGGAATGGCGAAGGTTGTGTCATGAGCACCGGATGAAGGGAAACACACGACGAACAGTGTATCATCGCGTAGTATTATAGAGATGTCGTGGGAACAGGCACAAACACCTCGAGCGAGGGCACGTTCAAGATGGGGAGGCATGAGAAACCTCGACAGGATGAGGCAGGTGAAGAGGGAGAGGTCGAAGGGCCCGGCGGCGAGGGCGTGATCATAGGTAAGCTCGACGTGGGGAGCATGGGGTCACTTGACAGAGTGCGTGAGACCGGAGTAGGGAGCGAGGTAGGAGGAGAGCTCGACGAATGGCTCTGGAGGTTACTCGATTGAGTGTGTAAGTCCAAACTGGAGGGGGTGGTTGGAGTGTCGTAAGCCACGACAGTGAGTGGCGTCGTCGTGGCCTGAAGGGGGGTAGAAGAAGGCTTGACATGAGCAGGCTTAAGTCTGTTGATAGAGACTGTGACAGCTGAATCTTTTATCTGGGTGTCATAGGTAATGGCTGAGTGCCGGAGAACTCTGTACGGGCCGGTATATGGAGATTGGAGGGGAGCACGGACAGTGTCATTTCTGAGCATGACGTATTCGCAATTGTCAAGAGATTTCAGGACGTGAACCTTAGGGCGGGAGTGGCTGGCAGGCAGAGGGATATGGAGGTTGATGAAGTGGGGTCTGACGCGGTCTACGAAGGAAGGTAAGTCAGACTGAGGGAGAGAAGCGGAAGGGCTCACAAGTTCGCCAGGGAGAGCAATGTTCTGGCCATATACAAACTCGGCTATTGTGCCCTTGAGGTCTTCCTTATAGATCGCACGAATGCCGAGTAGCACAAGGGGAAGGGCCTCCGTCTATAGAGATTTGTGGCATCGAAGAGCCACCTTGAAAGTGTGGTGCCAGCGCTCAACTATCCCATTACTTTAAGAGTGATATGCTGTGGTATGGACGCGCCGGATGCCGCAGTTGTTACAGATCTCGTTGAACAGGGCTGACTCAAATTGTCTGCCCTGGTCAGTCGTGATGGTAGCTGGACATCCGAAACGCGATACCCGTAACTAGATGAAAGCTCGAGCTACCGTTTCTGCTGTAATATTGGGGAGGGGGACAGCCTTGACCCAGTGAGTTGTTTGGTCAATAGACGAGAGAACATAACGAAAGCCGTAGGAGAGGGCTGATAATGTCAATATGAATATGCTGGAAATGCCCAGGAGGAATTGAAAAGGCTCTGAAGGGGGGTGAGGTGTGCTTATGTACTTTGCAGCGTTGGCAAGTGACGCAGGAGCGTGCCCATTGCCGGCAGTCCTTGTTGACATTTCTCCACACAAAGCGCTCCGCAATGAGGCAGACAGTGGGGAGTCTGGTGCGTCGCATGGTACACCCCAGGTGTTACATGCTTCACCCACTGTCCCTGCTGTCGAGACATCTTCGCGGGTACCGGGCGTGGTTGGGCCACCCTCTCCTCAAGGGGAGTGGCGGGTTCAGAGGCGTTCGTGGCGCACGAGGCGGAGGGTCAATGTGGAGGCTGGCCGTGTGGCATCGCCCGCTCTGCCTGTGAGTGGACATGTGGCTGCTCCTTCAGCAAGGTCTGAGCAGGCACACGGGGGGAGGGGTTTATTAGTTATTGGGAGCTCCAACATTAGGCGGGTGATGGAGCCCCTTAGGGAAATAGCGGGAAGGTCGGGGAAGAAGGCCAGTGTTCACTCTGTCTGCTTGCCGGCGGGTCTCATCCGAGATGTGGAGGAGGCCCTACCGGCGGCGATAGAGAGCACTGGGTGCACCCGACTGCAAATTGTTGCTCATGTCGGCACCAATGACTCCTGCCGTCTGGGTTCAGAGGTCATCCTCAGTTCGTACAGGCAGTTGGCGGAATTGGTGAAGGCGGAAAGCCTCGCTCGCGGGGTGGAATCAGAGCTAACTATTTGTAGTATCGTTCCCAGAACCGATCGCGGTCCTCTGGTTTGGAGTCGAGTGGAAGGCTTAAACCAGAGGCTCAGACGATTCTGCGGATATCTGGGGTGCAAATTTCTCGACCTCCGCTATCGGGTGGAGAAATGTAGGGTCCCCCTGAATAGGTCAGGCGTGCACTACACGCCGGAAGCGGCTACAAGGGTAGCGGAGTACGTGTGGAGTGCACATGGAAGTTTTTTAGGTTAGAGAATCCCCTCCCTAGGCCCGACAAGACGCCTCCTGAGACGCGGCAAGGTAGGAGTAGGCAAAATGCAACAGGGAATAACAGTATTAATGTGCTAATAGTAAACTGCAGGAGCGTCTATAGAAAGGTCCCAGAACTGCTCTCATTAATAAACGGTCACAACGCCCATATAGTACTAGGGACAGAAAGTTGGCTGAAACCAGACGTAAACAGTAATGAAATCCTAAACTCAGATTGGAATGTATACCGCAGAAACAGGCTGGACAGTGAAGGGGGAGGCGTGTTTATAGTGATAAGAAGTGCAATAGTATCGAAGGAAATTGACGGAGATCCGAAATGTGAAATGATTTGGGTGAAGGTCACGGTTAAAGCAGGCTCAGACATGGTAATTGGATGTCTCTATAGGCCCCCTGGCTCAGCAGCTGTTGTGGCTGAGCACCTGAAGGATAATTTGGAAAATATTTCGAATAGATTTCCCCACCATGTTATAGTTCTGGGTGGAGATTTTAATTTGCCGGATATAGACTGGGAGACTCAGACGTTCATAACGGGTGGCAGGGACAAAGAATCCAGTGAAATTTTTTTAACTGCTTTATCTGAAAACTACCTTGAGCAGTTAAACAGAGAACCGACTCGTGGCGATAACATATTAGACCTTCTGGTGACAAACAGACCCGAACTATTTGAAAAAGTTAACGTAGAACAGGGAATCAGCGATCATAAAGCGGTTACGGCATCGATGATTTCAGCCGTAAATAGGAATATTAAAAAGGGTAGGAAGATTTTTCTGTTTAGAAAAAGTGACAAAAAGCAGATTTCAGAGTACCTGTTGGCTCAACACAAAAGTTTTGTCTCAAGTACAGATAGTGTTGAGGATCAGTGGACAAAGTTCAAAACCGTCGTACATTATGCGTTAGATGAGTATGTGCCAAGCAAGATCGTAAGAGATGGAAAAGAGCCACCGTGGTACAACAACCGAGTTAGAAAACTGCTGCGGAAGCAAAGGGAACTTCACAGCAAACATAAACATAGCCAAAGCCTTGCAGACAAACAAAAATTACGCGAAGCGAAATGTAGTGTGAGGAGGGCTATGCGAGAGGCGTTCAGTGAATTCGAAAGTAAAGTTCTATGTACTGACTTGGCAGAAAATCCTAAGAAATTTTGGTCTTATGTCAAAGCGGTAGGTGGATCAAAACAAAATGTCCAGACACTCTGTGACCAAAATGGTACTGAAACAGAGGATGACAGACTAAAGGCCGAAATACTAAATGTCTTTTTCCAAAGTTGTTTCACAGAGGAAGATTGCACTGTAGTTTCTTCTCTAGATTGTCGCACAGGTGACAAAATGGTAGATATCTAAATAGACGACAGAGGGATAGAGAAACAATTAAAATCGCTCAAAAGAGGAAAGGCCTCTGGACCTGATGGGATACCAGTTCAATTTTACACAGAGTACGCGAAGGAACTTGCCCCCCCTTCTTGCAGCGGTGTACCGTAGGTCTCTAGAAGAGCGTAGCGTTCCAAAGGATTGGAAAAGGGCACAGGTCATCCCCGTTTTCAAGAAGGGACGTCGAACAGATGTGCAGAACTATAGACCTATATCTCTAATGTTGATCAGTTGTAGAATTTTGGAACACGTATTGTGTTCGAGTATAATGACTTTTCTGGAGACTAGAAATCTACTCTGTAGGAATCAGCATGGGTTTCGAAAAAGACGGTCATGTGAACCCCAGCTTGCCCTATTCGTCCACGAGACTCAGAGGGCCATAGACACGGGTTCACAGGTAGATGCCGTGTTTCTTGACTTCCGCAAGGCGTTCGATACAGTTCCCCACAGTCGTTTAATGAACAAAGTAAGAGCATATGGACTATCAGACCAATTGTGTGATTGGATTGAGGAGTTCCTAGATAACAGGACGCAGCATGTCATTCTCAATGGAGAGAAGTCTTCCGAAGTAAGAGTGATTTCAGGTGTGCCGCAGGGGAGTGTCATAGGACCGTTGCTATTCACAATATACATAAATGACCTGGTGGATGACATCGGAAGTTCACTGAGGCTTTTTGCAGATGATGCTGTGGTGTATCGAGAGGTTGTAACAATGGAAAATTGTACTGAAATGCAGGAGGATCTGCAGCGAATTGACGCATGGTGCAGGGAATGGCAATTGAATCTCAGTGTAGACAAGAGTAATGTGCTGTGAATACACAGAAAGGTAGATAGATCCTTTATCATTTAGCTACAAAATAGCAGGTCAGCAACTGGAAGCAGTTAATACCACAAATTATCTGGGAGTACGCATTAGGAGTGATTTAAAATGGAATGATCATATAATGTTGATCGTCGGTAAAGCAGATGCCAGACTGAGATTAATTGGAAGAATCCTAAGGAAATGCAATCCGAAAACAAAGGAAGTAGGTTATAGTACGCTTGTTCACCCACTGCTTGAATACTGCTCAGCAGTGTGGGATCCATACCAGATAGGGTTGATAGAAGATATAGAGAGGATCCAACGGAGAGCAGCGCGCTTCGTTACAGGATCATTTAGTAATCGCGAAAGCGTTACGGAGATGATAGATAAACTCCAGTGGAAGACTCTGCAGGAGAGACTTCAGTAGCTCGGTACGGGCTTTTGTCAAAGTTTCGAGAACATACCTTCACCCCCCCCATGAACCATGGACCCCCCCCCCCCATGAACCATGGACCTTGCCGTTGGTGGGGAGGCTTGCGTGCCTCAGCGATACAGATAGCCATACCGTAGGTACAACCACAACGGAGGGGTATCTGTTGAGAGGCCAGACAAACGTGTGGTTCCTGAAGAGGGGCAGCAGCCTTTTCAGTAGTTGCAAGGGCAAAAGTGTGGATGATTGACTGATCTGGCCTTGTAACAATAACCAAAACGGCCTTGCTGTGCTGGTACTGCGAACGGCTGAAAGCAAGGGGAAACTACGGCCGTAATTTTTCCCGAGGGCATGCAGCTTTACTATATGATTAAATGATGATGGCGTCCTCTTGGGTAAAATATTCCGGAGGTAAAATAGTCCCCCATTCGGATCTCCGGGCGGGGACTACTCAAGAGGATGTCGTTATCAGGAGAAAGAAAACTGGCGTTCTACGGATCAGAGCGTGGAATGTCAGATCCCTTAATCGGGCAGGTAGGTTAGAAAATTTAAAAAGGGAAATGGATAGGTTAAAGTTAGATATAGTGGGAATTAGTGAAGTTCGGTGGCAGGAGGAACAAGACTTCTGGTCAGGTGACTACAGGGTTATAAACACAAAGTCAAATAGGGGTAATGCAGGAGTAGGTTTAATAATGAATAGGAAAATAGGAATGCGGGTAAGCTACTACAAACAGCATAGTGAACGCATTATTGTGGCCAAGATAGATACGAAGCCCACACCTACTACAGTAGTACAAGTTTATATGCCAACTAGCTCTGCAGATGATGAAGAAATTGAAGAAATGTATGATGAAATAAAAGAAATTATTCAGATTGTGAAGGGAGACGAAAATTTAATAGTCATGGGTGACTGGAATTCGAGTGTAGAAAAAGGGAGAGAAGGAAACGTAGTAGGTGAATATGGATTGGGGCTAAGAAATGAAAGAGGAAGCCGCCTGGTAGAATTTTGCACAGAGCACAACTTAATCATAGCTAACACTTGGTTTAAGAATCATGATAGAAGGTTGTATACATGGAAGAACCCTGGAGATACTAAAAGGTATCAGATAGATTATATAATGGTAAGACAGAGATTTAGGAACCAGGTTTTAAATTGTAAGACATTTCCAGGGGCAGGTGTGGACTCTGACCACAATCTATTGGTTATGACCTGTAGATTAAAACTGAAGAAACTGCAAAAAGGTGGGAATTTAAGGAGATGGAACCTGGATAAACTGAAAGAACCAGAGGTTGTACAGAGTTTCAGGGAGAGCATAAGGGAACAATTGACAGGAATGGGGGAAAGAAATACAGTAGAAGAGGAATGGGTAGCTTTGAGGGATGAAGTAGTGAAGGCAGCAGAGGATCAAGTAGGTAAAAAGACCAGGGCTAGTAGAAATCCTTGGGTAACAGAAGAAATATTGAATTTAATTGATGAAAGGAGAAAATATAAAAATGCAGTAAATGAAGCAGGCAAAAAGGAATACAAACGTCTCAAAAATGAAATCGACAGGAAGTGCAAAATGGCTAAGCAGGGATGGCTAGAGGACAAATGTAAGGATGTAGAGGCTTATCTCACTAGGGGTAAGATAGATACTGCCTACAGGAAAATTAAAGAGACATTTGGAGATAAGAGAACCACTTGTATGAACATCAAGAGCTCAGATGGAAACCCAGTTCTAAGCAAAGAAGGGAAAGCAGAAAGGTGGAAGGAGTATACAGAGGGTCTATACAAGGGCGATGTACTTGAGGACAATATTATGGAAATGGAAGAGGATGTAGATGAAGATGAAATGGGAGATACGATACTGCGTGAAGAGTTTGACAGAGCACTGAAAGACCTGAGTTGAAACAAGTCCCCCGGAGTAGACAACATTCCATTGGAACTACTGACGGCCTTGGGAGAGCCAGTCCTGACAAAACTCTACCATCTGGTGAGCAAGATGTATGAGACAGGTGAAATACCCTCAGACTTCAAGAAGAATATAATAATTCCAATCCCAAAGAAAGCAGGTGTTGACAAATGTGAAAATTACCGAACAATCATTTTAATAAGCCACAGCTGCAAAATACTAACACGAATTCTTTACTGACGAATGGAAAAACTAGTAGAAGCCAACCTCGGGGAAGATCAGTTTGGATTCCGTAGAAATACTGGAACACGTGAGGCAATACTGACCTTACGACTTATCTTAGAAGAAAGGTTAAGGAAAGGCAAACCTACGTTTCTAGCATTTGTAGACTTAGAGAAAGCTTTTGACAATGTTGACTGGAATACTCTCTTTCAAATTCTAAAGGTGGCAGGGGTAAAATACAGGGAACGAAAGGCTATTTACAATTTGTACAGAAACCAGATGGCAGTTATAAGAGTCGAGGGACATGAAAGGGAAGCAGCGGTGGGGAAGGGAGTAAGACAGGGTTGTAGCCTCTCCCCGGTGTTATTCAATCTGTATATTGAGCAAGCAGTAAAGGAAACAAAAGAAAATTTCGGAGTAGGTATTAAAATCCATGGAGAAGAAATAAAAACTTTGAGGTTTGCCGATGAGATTGTAATTCTGTCAGAGACAGCAAAGGACTTGGAAGAGCAGTTGAACGGAATGGATGGTATCTTGAAGGGAGGATATAAGATGAACATCAACAAAAGCAAAACGAGGCTAATGGAATGTAGTCGAATTAAGTCGGGTGATGTTGAGGGTATTAGATTAGGAAATGAGACACTTAAATTAGTAAAGGAGTTTTGCTATTTGGGGAGCAAAATAACTGATGATGGTCGAAGTAGAGAGGATATAAAGTGTAGACTGGCAATGGCAAGGAAAGCGTTTCTGAAGAAGAGGAATTTGTTAACATCGAGTATAGATTTAAGTGTCAGGAAGTCATTTGTGAAAGTATTTGTATGGAGTGTAGCCATGTATGGAAGTGAAACATGGACGGTAAATAGTTTGGACAAGAAGAGAATAGAAGCTTTGGAAATGTGGTGCTACAGAAGAATGCTGAAGATTAGATGGGTAGATCACATAACTAATGAGGAAGTATTGAATAGGATTGGGGAGAAGAGAAGTTTGTGGCACAACTTGACCAGAAGAAGAGATCGGTTGGTAGGACATGTTCTGAGGCATCAAGGGATCAGCAATTTAGTATTGGAGGGCAGCGTGAAGGGTAAAAATCATAGGGGGAGACCAAGAGATGAATACACTAAGCAGATTCTGAAGGATGTAGGTTGCAGTAGGTACTGGGAGATGAAGAAGCTTGCACAGGATAGAGTAGCATGGAGAGCTGCATCAAACCAGTCTCAGGACTGAAGACCACAACAACAACAACAACCTTCACCGAAGAGTCAAGCAGTATATTGCTCCCTCCTACGTATATCTCGCGAAGAGACAATGAGGATAAAATCAGAGAGATTAGAGCCCACACAGAGGCATACCGACAATCCTTCTTTCCATGAACAATATGAGACTGGAATAGAAGGGAGAACCGATAGAGGTACTCAAGGTACCCTCTGCCACACACTGTCAGGTGGCTTGCGGAGTATGGATGTAGATGTAGATGTAGAGGAAGGCGGACGCATGAACACTGGGGTGGGCTAAATTATGCAGTGCGTTGAAGACAGCTCGACGGAGCGTGGTTGGGATGAGGGAGCGTAACGTGCCCGTAATGTCGTCGCACCAGATCTCACCAGAAATGCCAGGGAAGGTGGTGCGGATGAAGTGTAGTGAAGAGGTAGAGTCTGAAATCAGGTTTTGTGTGTCCTCGTCAGCGGGTTGGAGGTTAGGCAGTTCAGAGAGGTCTAACAGCGAATGAACGGCATCGACTCATGAAAGGAGATCAGCAACTATATTGCCTTGGCAAGAAGACTTTTGAGGGCGGTGAAAGAGTCAGTCATAGCAGAGGTCCATGGAACGGTCCAAGATCCAGAAGTGTGGGTGCCTGCCAAGGCGTCCATCAGTGGAGCCTGAATCTCCGCAACCCGAGGTAGATGTCGGCGATAATAATTAAATGTCCCCAGAAAGCGCCGGAGCTCTTTGAATGACACAGGTGTGGGAAGGTTTAGTATTGTTTGTACCTTCTCAGAGGGCGGTGAAATGCCGTTGGCAGAGACCCGAAAACCAAGGAAAGTGACAGTGGGTTGATGTAGCTGCAATGTGTCCTGGTTGGTCTCGATGCCTGCTGCCGCGAGTGTTCATAACATTTTGCACATGTCGAATGTTGTCCTCGATGGAGGAGCTGAACACAAGAATGTCATCGTTGTTGTTGTTGTTGTGGTCTTCAGTCGTGAGACTGGTTTGATGCAGCTCTCCATGCTACTCTATCCTGTGCAAGCCTCTTCATCTCCCAGTACCTACTGCAACCTACATCCTTCTGAATCTGCTTAGTGTATTGATCTCTTGGTCTCCCTCTGCGATTTTTACCCTCCACGCTGCCCTCCAATGCTAAATTTGTGATCCCTCGATGCCTCAGAACATGTCCTACCAACCGATCCCTTCTTCTAGTCAAGTTGTGCCACAAACTTCTCTTCTCCCCAATCCTATTCAATACCTCCTCATTAGTTACGTGATCTACCCATCCAATCTTCAGCATTCTTCTGTAGCACCACATTTCGAAAGCTTCTATTCTCTTCTTGTCCAAACTAGTTATCGTCCATGTCTCACTTCCATACATGGCTACACTCCATACAAATACTTTCAGAAACAACTTCCTGACACCTAAATCTATATTCGATGTTAACCAATTTCTCTTCTTGAGAAACGCTTTCCTTGCCATTGCCAGTCTACATTTTATATCCTCTCTACTTCGACCATCATCAGTTATTTTACTCCCTAAATAGCAAAACTCCTTTACTACTTTAAGTGTCTCATTTCCTAATCTAATTCCCTCAGCATCACCCGACTTAATTTGACTACATTCCATTATCCTCGTTTTGCTTTTGTTGATGTTCATCTTATATCCTCCTTTCAAGACACTGTCCATTCCGTTCAACTGCTCTTCCAAGTCCTTTGCTGTCTCTGACAGAATTACAATGTCATCGGCGAACCTCAAAGTTTTTACTTCTTCTCCATGAATTTTAATACCTACTCCGAAATTTTCTTTTGTTTCCTTTACTGCTTGCTCAATATACAGATTGAATAACATCGGGGAGAGGCTACAACCCTGTCTCACTCCCTTCCCAACCACTGCTTCCCTTTCATGCCCCTCGACTCTTATAACTGCCATCTGGTTTCTGTACAAATTGTAAATAGCCTTTCGCTCCCTGTATTTTACCCCTGACACCTTCAGAATTTGAAAGAGAGTATTCCAGTCAACATTGTCAAAAGCTTTCTCTAAGTCTACAAATGCTAGAAACGTAGGTTTGCCTTTTCTTAATCTTTCTTCCAAGATAAGTCGTAAGGTCAGTATTGCCTCACGTGTTCCAACATTTCTACGGAATCCAAACTGATCTTCCCCGAGGTCGGCTTCTACCAGTTTTTCCATTCGTCTGTAAAGAATTCACGTTAGTATTTTGCAGCTGTGACTTATTAAACTGATAGTTCGGTAATTTTCACATCTGTCAACACCTGCTTTCTTTGGGATTGGAATTATTATATTCTTCTTAAAGTCTGAGGGTATTTCGCCTGTCTCATACATTGTGCTCACCAGATGGTAGAGTTTTGTCATGACTGGCTCTCCTGATGCCATCAGTAGTTCTAATGGAATGTTGTCTACTCCCAGGGCCTTGTTTTGACTCAGGTCTTTCAGTGCTCTGTCAAACTCTTCACGCAGTATCTTATCTCCCATTTCATCTTCATCTACATCCTCTTCCATTTCCATAATATTGTCCTCAAGTACATCGCCCTTGTATAAACCCTCTATATACTCCTTCCACCTTTCTGCTTTCCCTTCTTTGCTTAGAACTGGGTTGCCATCTGAGCTCTTGATATTCATACAAGTGGTTCTCTTCTCTCCAAAGGTCTCTTTAATTTTCCTGTAGGCAGTATCTATCTTACCCCTAGTGAGACAAGCCTCTACATCCTTACATTTGTCCTCTAGCCATCCCTGCTTAGCCATTTTGCACTTCCTGTCGATTTCATTTTTGAGACGTTTGTATTCCTTTTTGCCTGCTTCATTTACTGCATTTTTGTATTTTCTCCTTTCATCAATTAAATTCAGTATCTCTTCTGTTACCCAAGGATTTCTACTAGCCCTCGTCTTTTTACCTACTTGATCCTCTGCTGCCTTCACTATTTCATTCCTCAAAGCTACCCATTCTTCTTCTATTGTATTTCTTTCCCCCATTCCTGTCAGTTGTTCCCTTATGCTCTCCCTGAATCTCTGTACAACCTCAGGTTCTTTCAGTTTATCCAGGTCCCATCTCCTTAAATTCCCACCTATTTGCAGTTTCTTCAGTTTCAATCTGCAGTTCATAACCAATAGATTGTGGTCAGAATCTACATCTGCCGCAGGAAATGTCTTACAATTTAAAACCTGGTTCCTAAATCTCTGTCTTACCATTATATAATCTATCTGAAACCTGTCAGTATCTCCTGGCTTCTTCCATGTATACAGCCTCCTTTCATGATTCTTGAACCAAGTGTTAGCTATGATTAAGTTATGCTCTGTGCAAAATTCTACAAGGCGGCTTCCTCTTTCATTCCTTCCCCCCAATCCATATTCACCTACTATGTTTCCTTCTCTCCCTTTTCCTACTGACGAATTCCAGTCACCCATCACTATTAAATTTTCGTCTCCCTTCACTACCTGAATAATTTCTTTTATCTCGTCATACATTTCATCTATTTCTTCATCAACTGCAGAGCTAGTTGGCATATAAACTTGTACTACTGTAGTAGGCATGGGCTTTGTGTCTATCTTGGCCACAATAATGCGTTCACTATGCTGTTTGTAGTAGCTAACCCGCACTCCTATTTTTTTATTCATTATTAAACCTACTCCTGCATTACCCCTATTTGATTTTGTATTTATAACCCTGTAATCACCTGACCAAAAGTCTTGTTCCTCCTGCCACCGAACTTCACTAATTCCCACTATATCTAACTTTAACCTATCCATCTCCCTTTTTAAATTTTCTAACCTACCTGCCCGATTAAGTGATCTGACATTCCACGCTCCGATCCGTAGAACGCCAGTTTTCTTTCTCCTGATAACGATGTCCTCTTGAGTAGTCCCCGCCCGGAGATCCGAATGGGGGACTATTTTACCTCCGGAATATTTTACCCAAGAGGACGCCATCATCATTTAATCATACAGTAGAGCTGCATGTCCTCGGGAAAAATTACGGCTGTAGTTTCCCCTTGCTTTCAGCCGTTCGCAGTACCAGCACAGCAAGGCCATTTTGGTTAATGTTACAAGGCCAGATCAGTCAATCATCCAGACTGTTGCCCCTGCAACTACTGAAAAGGCTGCTGCCCCTCTTCAGGAACCACATGTTTGTCTGGCCTCTCAACAGATACCCCTCCGTTGTGGTTGCACCTACGGTACGGCCATCTGTATCGCTGAGGCACGCAAGCCTCCCCACCAACGGCAAGGTCCATGGTTCATGGGGGGTAGAATGTCATCAAGGTATGCAAAGCAGAATTTTAGGTCAAATAGCACTTTGTTGGTGAAGCGTTGTTTTTTGGGGTGATTCTTCTGATTCAAAAGGGGTATTTTTGGCTCAAAAACGGGCTGTTCGAGCTATATGTGGTGTGAGTTTGAGAACCTCTTGTCGACCACTATTCAAAAATCTGGGAATTCTGACATTGCCCTCACAGTATATATTTTCTTTAATGTTGTTTGTTATCAATATTAGCCTATTCCCAAGAGTTAGCAGCTTTCACTCAGTTAATACTAGGCAGAAATCAAATTTGCATGTAGAATGCACTTCCTTGACTCTTGTGCAGAAAGGAGTGCAGTATTCTGCTGCATCCATTTTCAATAAGCTACCACAAGAACTCAAAAATCTTAGCAGTAGCCCAAACTCTTTTAAGTCTAAACTGAAGAGTTTCCTCATGGCTCACTCCTTCTATTCTGTCGAGGAGCTCCTGGAAGAGCTAAAAAATTAAGCAAATTCCAGTGTTACATTGTTGATTTTCTTCATTTATACCATACGACTTGTCACCTGAATATGTTTTTTTATATTTCATTTTATCTGTTTCTAATATCGTGTTATAATTTTATGTATTGACTCGTTCCATGACCATGGAGGCTTCTCCTTAATTTGGTCCCACGGAACAATAAATAAATAAATAAAAAATAAATAAAAAAAGCATTGCCAGGTCTGGGTTGTGTTTTTCAGACTGAAGGGCATGAATCGAAACTGAAATAACCCAATTGGGTTGGTAATTTCTGTCTTCTCAATGTGTTCTGGAGCCCTGGGGATCTGGTGGTAGGCCCATTTGCAATCAATGACAGAGAACGTGATTGCACCTGCGAGGGAACTGGTAAAGTCGGCAATGTTGGGTATGAGTTAGGTGTCCATAATTGTTTGTGTGTTTAGTCAACGGTAGTCTCCGCACATGTGCCAGGACCCGTCTTTCTTGGGTGTCATATGAATGGGCATAGACCAGCTACTGGCAGAGGGTTCAATGACGCCGGAGCTTAGAAGTTCAGAAATCTGCTTTTTAAGGTCGGAGAGGCACTCGGGACAAAGTTGATGTGGTTTACTGCAGATCAGGGGGCCTAGCGTGAGGCTAAGCTTGTGAACCGTGCCATTGGTGATGACGGAAATGTTGCCGGCGGCACGGGAAGCGGTTTGTCTACAATGTGGGGCAGGCGAGGCGTGGTCGTGGTGTTCGGTGCCACTCGGCAGATCCGACGGGAGCCAAGGCAGCGAAGTGTCGTAGGAGTCAACGTGACAAGATGGCCAACTGCCCGAAGCAGTGGCTCCGTGGTTGGGTGAGCTCGCTAGAGCTTGCGTAGTGTTAGTGAGTCCATTGTCCGAGGGCACGGCCTGTGGCAGCACAGTTGTGGGCGAAGCACTAGGCGCGAGTGCACTGTTTGTGTTGTTAGTGGCAGTTGCACGGCAGCGCGCAGGAGCCGAAGTTGCAAAGTTTGAGGTGATGTACGCGAGGGAAGGGGTAGGAGCTGTCAGTTTGGGAACAGGTGATGCTCGTCGCGCATGCGCGCTCGTGTCCGGCCGAGCGTCAAATGCTGCTGTGTTAGGGGGGTGTGGTCTTGTGGAACTGTCAGTACACATTATGGTAGACTTCATAGCACAGTTGTGAGGGGTAGTGGAAGGTAAGCACATGGAGGCTCGATTTCTGGGACTACAAGCAGATTCGGCGCACTTACTGACCTTGCTTTGTCCTTGCTACAGTGTCTGTAACTCCTCTGCTGCATCGGAGAGCTGGAGCTGAGTTTCGTGGAGCCGGAGGGAGAGCTCGAAGTTTTCCATGCATAGGCGAGCGACGTTTTCAAGCTCGACTAGGCACTTATGCATTGTTTCTTGTAACGTCGGCGACAGAGATGAGCATGTGTGGATGAGTCACGGGGGGTTTGCTCAATGGAGCACAGGGGAAGTGAGTTTTGGACGGGTGATGAAACACGGTGTTTCACACTAGGTCCGGTGAAAATTTGTGGTGTCGCAAGAAGTCAATGCCTAGTGTAGGTTCCTCAATATGCACACTAAAAAAGTCCACTCGAGTTTGCAGTTTGTGGAGAGTGAGACGACGTGGGAGGTTGAACCTGAGCATTGTAGTTTAGTTGAATTCTCGGCTTGCAGTGAAGTATGATGAGGGCAGATGTTCAATGACACTAAGGATGTAGGCAGCAGCGAAACATCAGTGCCTGTGTCCAATAGGAAAAAGTATCCCGACGAAATGTCTTTAATATAAAGTCGTCTGTAATTATCCGATTGTTCCCGGACAGAATGGAGCACTGGGAGGTGCCTGTCATGTTGTGCGCAGAAGGCGGCACCCGGACCTACCAGTGATTGGCATTTTGGAAGCAGCAGGGTGGTCTGCAGTTCCATGCCGCCTCACCAAACCGTGTGTGGAAGTAACAGTATGGGTAGTGCAGTTGCATTTCCTGCGGAAAGTTCGTTGCCAGAGGTGGTGGCCGAGGTTCAGTGGCCACAGCTGGTTCAGTAGCAGGAGGGGGCGTGACCGTGGGTGGAGCCGGTGACGTCCCAGCTGCTTGTTTACTGCTGAGCAGAACAGTCGGTACAGTATGGCCCCAGCTGCATCTGGCCATGGAACGAAGAGCGTGAACCTGAGAATTGCCAGGTAGGCAGTGGCTGGCGAAATAGAGCAGTGATGCATCTTGTAGTTTGTCAGCAATTTTCATTCGTTGCCCAACAGGTTCGAAAGACCTCTGAGCCAGAGCAAAGCGGATGTGAGGAGGTAGTTTATCTGACCAGATGGTGAGGAGAGCTGTGTCAGAGAGTAGATCGTCACTGACCACGGCCCGGAGATGTCTCCAGAGTCGGGAAGGTTTGTAGTTGCCTAGTTGCTCGACATGGAGCATTTGCCGTATTGCTGTCTCAGTTGAGTGCGCAAGCCGACGTAGAACTGTCTTTTTGGCTAGAGTGCACCGGGTAGCTAAGTCTGGGGCTTCAACCAGGTCAGCAATCAAGTCCTCCTGGTCGTGCAGGTGGGTGATAAGGAACAGAAGTCTAGTTGACTCGTCGAGTTTGTAATGGTCGAACACTTCGTCCACAATTTTGAACCAGGTTGTTGCCTGTCGGGATTAAATGGCGGCAGCGTCGGTAAGCGTTGTAGAATGTTTGGAAGAACAGGTTGAGTTGAATTCATCGGGGCACTGCCTGAAACGAGCTGCTGTTGCTGAAGTATTCCTGGAGAGAGTGTCTCCAGGGTATGTGGTGACGACGGCTGGTCGGGTGGCAGTGTGAAGGAGACGTGTTGCGGTTGAGCGCATCTGTTGCGACGCAGAAGGCCGATGTGGGTGAGACACCGTAATGTGTCAATTGCAGTTACGGAAGGTCAACATGTTGTGGGTGTGTGTGGATTTACATGTCGCGGAAGACCAACACGGATGAGGCACCAAGATGTGCCGAGTACGGTAGCAGAAGCTCAACTGGAGCCAGCGCAGGGGCGACAGGTGAGAAAAAGTTAAAAGTTTGAAAACACGTGCTAGTCCACGGAAAGCTCGATGTATGATCAGAGCCGGAGCCATCTGTGTTGCAGGGAGGCTGTGGAGGTGCGGGCTGTTCAGAAGCACAGTGTGGAAAATGATGTCGAACGTCAGACGGAATGTGTGAATGTTCACTGTTCATAGTCACTCCACTCAAAACGGTGTGCGGATAAGGTGAATGTCGTGGCACAAAACACTGAGGCATAGCAATAGGACGGAGATGGAGGTCAGGCACAGCTATTGTTCCTGTTGCAGGCCGAGGTATCGAAGCAGGAAGGCATGTGCTGATACTGAACCAAGGCAGGTGCGGGCGTTGTTGGATGCTGAGGAGGTTGACTATGAACAAAGCAGTTCCTGCCACGTGGCAGGAATCCGCGTGGTACTGCACGGATTGCGGCATGGCAAATCGTTGTCCTGGTGGTGGTAGGTTGTCCAACGAAGCATTTGCAGAAATTGGCATTGGTCTCGCACTGCACGGAGATCCGTAAGAGGTAACTGCACCGTCGATAAGGGAGGGCACATGTGGTGGGAACAAAGGCGTCTGATAGCTGGAGTCATGCACACTCCTAACCTCACTTATTGTTGCAGGCTCGAAAACGTCCGGCGAAATCAGCGTAATCGTCGAGTGAGAGGCATCGTGTTGCACTCCCGGCGGGTGTACATCGCCCGCAACACGATGCATGTCGATCACAAAATCCGGCATTAGACGATGGGCCGAAGCCATTGTTCGAATGTTGTGTTGATGTAATACACGCGAAAATAAATGACGCGGAGGCCGCAGACACTGTAAAACGGCAAAAACAGAAGATGTTACAATTGGGGGTCACCAGTGAGATGGGTGCTCGGGTCAGTTGTACCAAATAACACCTTATTATCAGGAGTTCATTTATTCACCTCTTTACACAAACAAGGCTTGCAAAGAATTGGATGGCAGAACTGCGCAAAGATAATGTATAGCTTAGTTCAAAGATGATACCCATATTGATACTGGTGTCGACCTCTTTGGCACCACAACTGGATACTGCATTGTTTCTGAAAATCCAGATGGTTCAATTCAAAAGGATGATAAAATTGTAGCTGTAGTCCCAGAAAAGATTCAAGCATGTATAAGCGTATAGTCTTTTGTTCAAACACACCAAGAGTTCTGTGTGTGGTTCTTGTGTTTCAGACAGTGATGTAGACCTTTGGCATAAACACTTTAACTTCAAAAATATGAAGAAACTTCATTATCTAGCAGAGGGACTGGCAAAGTAAAGTTTCCTGAAACTGTAAATAAATTTTTTACCTGCATAAAGGTTAAACAAACATTATTACTGTATATTCAGACTCAAGTTTGAATCAAATGATGACTTGAACTGATACATAGTTAAGTGTTTGGCTTACTATCACCTCTTTTCTTTTGATGGAAAGAAGTGTATAGTGGTTTTCACTGATTATATTCTTCAATCAAAGTTAGAGATTTTTCATTATTTTAAAGTGTACCATGCAATGGTTGTGATACATTTCAAATGAAACGATGAAACACTTTGAGTAAAAGGGAGTGCAGTTCAATTACTGTAAAGTAAGCAAAAAGGAGTGACAGAACATCTAAATCATGCTATCATTGAAAAGGCTAATTATATGATTTTTGAATGTGAACTTGAAAAACAGTTTCGGTCAACAGCAGGAATTCTGACAGCTGTTTTTATCATTAATCATAGTCCTACTTCAGCCTTACATGAGAAACTCCAGCAATGTTGCTGCATCGAAGGAAATCCAGTTTTACCAAACTACAAGTGTTTGGGTTGCTGCTTACTTGCCCATTCCAAAGGAACTATTGACAGGTAACTCTGATACCAGCTTATGAAAATGTTTCATGACTCATTATCCCATTGGTTACAGATTATGGTGTCTCAAACAATAGAAGATTGTACTTGAAAGAGATGTAATTTTTGAAGAAGGTAAGTTTCTATTTGAAGGTGAAAGCAAATGGTGATGATTGGACATAGAAGGAGGCTGAATGGCCAACTCAATGCAGAACATTACAGAAGACAAGGACATCAGAATGAAACTAACTTTGAGGGAACTGAACAAACTGTTGAAGATAACTCAGAGCCTGTGACTTGAGAAGAACTGAAGGAAGCCAAATAACAAGAAAACCTAGATACTTGCAAGGATTATGCAGTGTTAGTCTTGAATGGAATTTGTGGAAAACTTGCCTCAAAATTTTGAAAATGTGAAGGGTCAGCATGACAAAGAACTGAAGGTTGTGCTCAGGTAAAAGGACATGACTATGAGGGGACATATGCTCCAGTTGCTCGACTCAAAACATTGAAAAATTTTCTTAGTATGGTGAATGAACATGATTTTTTTTTATGGAACAAATGGATGTACAGAATGCTTTCCCGCATGAAAAAATGGCTGAAGAAATGTTTATGAAGGCTCCTCAAGGTGTAAAGATTAAGGAAGGACCAGTATGCAAACTCAATATAGCTTTATAGGAACAGAATGTATCAATATTGTGAAAAGAATAGTTGCTATTCACCATGTAGTGAAGATGCAGAGTCTCAGATAGGGACAACAAAACAACTGTCACAAAATAACCTTTTGGCCTACAAGGCCTTTGTCAAAAATAGATCTCTCTCTCTCTCTCTCTCTCTCTCTCTCTCTCTTGCAAATGCAACTCGCACACACATAACCACAGTCTCTGGCAGGTGAAGCCACACTAAGAGCAGCAGCAACAGTGCGTGATAGGGGAGGCAACTGGGTGGGGGTAAGGAGGAGGCTGGGGCAGGGAGAGGGGGGGATAGTAGGGTAGGGGTGGGGAATGGTGAAGTGGTGCTGGGGAACAAGCAGGGACTAGGTGGGGAGAGGGTAGGGCAGCTAGATGCAGTCAGGAGGTTAGACGGATGGCAGGGAGTGGTGGGTGGGTGTGGAGGGAGTGGAAAAAGTGTGAAGTAAAAAAGATTGAGTGTGTTGGTGGAATAGAGGGCTGTGTAGTGCTGGAATGGGAACAGGGAAGGGGCTAGAAGGGTGAGGACAATGACTAAAAAAAGGTTGAGACGAGAAGGTTACACGAACGTAAGATATATTCCAGGGAGAGCATATATTCCAGAATGCAGCACAGTGATTGCATCTTAGCTTGTAGGTAACATGACTGGTCTCACAGGTAGCCCTGTCTTTAATGGAATAGGTGATGTTTGTGACTGGACTGGAGTAGGTGGTGGTGGGAGGATGTATGAGATAGGTCTTGAATCTAGGTCTATTACAGGGATATGAGCCATGAGGTAAGAGGTTGGGAGCAGGGCTTGTGTGGGAATGGATGAGTATATTGAGTGGGTTTGGTGGACGGCGGATCACCACTGTGGGAGGTGTGGGAAGGATAGTGGGCAGGACATATCTCATTTCAGGGCACCACAAGAGGTAGTCAGAACCCTGGCGGAGAATGTAATTCAGTTGCTCCATTCCTGGGTTATACTGAGTTACGAGGGGAATACTCCTCTGTGGCTGAATGTTGAGATTTTGGGAGATGATGGTGACTGGAAAGATAAAGCACAGGAGATTTGTTGTTTTTACAAGGTTGGAAGGATAATTGTGTTCTGTAAAGGCCTCAGGGAGACCCTTGTTATATTTTGAGAGGGACCACTCATCACTGCAGATGTGATGACCACGGGTGGCTAGGCTGTATGGAAGGAAATACTTGGTATGGAACTGGTGGCAGCTGTTGAAGTGGAGGTATTGCTGGTGGTTAGTAGGCTTGATATAGACAGAGGTATACTGTTGTAGCCATCTTTGAGGTGCAGGTCAAGAGCTAGGAAGAAATATGCATCAAGTGCCTGGAGCTCTACATTTGATAGTTTTATGAAGGAAATTGGGTTTTTACAATCTGAAGTTGATAGATGTCTCCATGCTGAAAGCTTTGATGATTATAATACTTATTTGCTAGTGTATAAAGATAATATTCTAATTACTGGCAATTGTAAAAAGAAATCACTGATATTAACAAGAAGTTAAAATTTCAAATGCAAGAACTTGGAGCCCCAAAATCATTTCTTAAAATAATATATAAAAAACCAATGGCAAAATGTGTTTTAGTCATGTGTTTATCTTGAAAATATATTGAAAAGATTCAGCATGGAAGACTAAATCATGTAAACCACCAGTGGAAATCAAACCTAGTGAAGATGCTTGTGATGGCGTGGTTGAAAATAAGCAAACAGATTGCTACTGGAAAGGTGTAAAAAGAATTTTTCAGTATATTAAAGGAACACTAGATGTTGATCTCTGTTACAAAAAGAGAAATCCAAATGTTCTTTTGTGCTATGTTGATTCAGATGGGGGAAGTGAAGAAGACAGAAGATCTACAACAGGATACATACTCCAGGTTTTTGAAAATACTGTTTGTTGGGTTACATGGAGAGAGACTGTGTTTCACTATCTTCAGCAGAAGCAGAATATATTGCTTTGGCAAAAGTTGCAACAGACACCCTATGGATGGAGGATATTCTTGAAGAATTTAAAATATTTGTTAAAATTTAAATAGTTTATGAAGATAATCTGTCATGTACACATCTATTACAGGAGTGGGGACACAGACAGCTGAAGCATGTGGATATTAAATACAGTTTCATACATCAGCTGTGTAACGAAGGATGTCTGAATGTTCAGTATGAGTGGACAGTTCAATAGACTGTCTGGAGATGGGGATAGTGAAATTTGCTTATATCTAATAAAATTATGAAATTAGGGAAGGGGGAGGGGAGCTATTGAAGTAATAATAACAATTTAATAATTATTATTTAGCTTTTTTTCCTTTTTATATGCTTCTCTCTGTTTTTTTTTCCATCTATTCTGTATCTTGTCTTCATATTTGTACTGTGATAATAATTCTAATTGTAAGTGTGGTAAGTCTTAAACTGATATTATTTACCTAAGCATATGATAGTTTCTAGCCTTACCAACAGTTTCTAAGTTCAGAAACTTTATTTCATTGAATGACCTTTGGAAATCACCTGAATAACTGAATCCTTTCACCACTTAATGTTTATTCATATAAAAAATAGGATTCAAGACCAGCAGCACATACCATAGAAGATGAGGCCACCAATAAAATAACAAAGTAAGTACTGTTTTATAAATCTAGATGTGGCTGAGGGATTCAATGCAATTCACTTAAAATAAATGCTCAGTGTGTGTTTTGATGACAGATCATTGAGAGTTAAGCATTGGAAACTCCACTACAAAGTATTTTACCTAAAAGTTTCTTAGAATGGTGTTCCTGCTGCCTTAGCATTGCTTTCTGTAAGCATGAGTAATACAAAAACCACTGAAGGACTAAGATATATTTGTTAAATACTGGAACTCATTGATGAAAGTTCAGACAGTTTGCTGCTGCCACAAAATCTGAGCAGATCAACGAGCCACAGTTAGGAAAAATAATCCAGAGAATAAGGGAGGATAAAGGCACGAAAAATTCTTCTCAACAAGGGATCATTTGTAAAGAGGTGTTTTATGCTTTACTGTGCTTTACTTAAAAGTTTCGTCTAGACTGATTTTGGAAAATCTGTATACCTTATTCAGTAGTCAAAGAATTAATCATATATATACATGAACATTAAGGTCATTTTGGGGTGAGAAACTGTATTAAAAACATTTGATGAAACATTTGTTTTTAAATTTTTTTATTTGCAAATTGACCACTTAGGATCACACCACAGTTTCATTTCTTCTTTGTCTGAAGTTTCCTCTTTCTCTAGTACTTCATATGGATGCTGTGCTGTTGCTTTTGTTCATCCGTCCAGGCTCTTCCAGTCTTCTTGATTCTTTCGACTTGAAATCCTTCCAAATCTTGAATAATGGTGCAAAATGTATCCCTATTTACCATCTGAACTTTCTGAATGTTGAACCTTTCCAAATCTTTATGAGCTTCTTTAACCTATGTTATTGTTGTCTTCTTTTTCAACAGGTAGTCAAATATTCTTTTGGTTAGTCTGCTTTTGTCCAATCTGTACATCATCATCATCATCATCATCATCATCTTCATCTCAGCCTTTTCCCACGTCATTTTGGGTCAGTGTTGCTTTGCTGGATCCTTCTCTTCCATAAATACCTATCCAGTGCTTCTTCCTGAGCCATCCTTTCTCCTGTAGATCCTCTGCTACCTTGTCCTTCCATTTCAGTTTCGATCTTCCTCTTCTCTTTGATTCTTTGATTTCTAGGTCTTCAACTCTTCTCCCCACATAGTACTTCCCTCTTCTCTGCATGTCCATACCATCTTAGCTTACTTTCTTGGATCTTCCCTATGGGCCCCACTTTCACTGCTCCCCTGATGTTCTCATTTCTTAATCTATCCTTTTGTGTCACCCCACTCGTCCACCTTAACATTCTCATTTCTGCCACTTCCATCTTTTTCTCTTGGGCTTTTGTAATTGGCCAAGTTTCTGCGCTATACAGCATCACAGGCCTCACCACAGACTTGTAAAGCTTTCCTTTCATTCAGCAGCTAACCTTCTTGTCACACAGTAATCCACTCAGTTTCCTCCAGTTCATCCATCCACTATTTATCCTGTGCTGTATTTTGGCCTCCAGTCCTCCATCACTTTGCATGTAAGAGCCTGGGTTTTTAAACTTCTTGACCAGCATCAGGTGTTCTCATTGCAGATTAATATTTAGATCTTTGGCATCCTTTGTTTACATATACTCTGTTTTCACCCTGCTAATTCTCACTCCCCTTTCCTCTGGAGCTTTTCTCCACTGTTCAAGCTTGTCTCCCTCCTCCCACCTCCTGGGTGGGTTCACAGATTACAACATCATCAGCAAACATCATGCTTCACATCTTTGACTAGTACGTCCATGACAAGGTGAAAGAGATATGGGCTGAGGGCAGATCCCTGATGTAGTCCTACTCTCACTGGAAATGCCTTTGATCCACCTGCACTGCTCCTGACTTGTGTCATTGCACCTTCATACACGTCTTCTACCACTCTGATATATTTTTCTGGTAGGCATTTACTTCTCAGACATCTCCACATCCCTTGCCGTGGCACTCAATGCCTTCTCAAGATCGATAAAGGCCATATGCAGTTTGGCTTGTTCTTCTCTGTGCCTTTCCATCAGTTACCTTAGTGCAAATATTGCTTCGGTTGTTCCTCCTCCCGGCATAAATCCAAACTATTCTTCACATATTTCAGTTTCTAGATGCAACCTCTTATCAATTATCCTTTCCCATATTTTCATTTCTCAATTACCCTTTCCCAGATTTTCATTGTGTGGTAAATCAGTTTCAACGCTCGATAATTGCCACAGTTTTGGATATCCCCTTCCCCCTTATATATGGGGACCAGTATACTGCTTTTTCATACATACAGCATTCTTTCTCTTTTCCAGATCTTCTGCATTAGATCCCAGAGAATACCAGTTCCCTGTTCTCCCAGACTTTTCCATGCTTCTATTGGGATCTGGTCTGCCCCTAGGACCTTCCCATTTTTCATTTTCTTCATTTCGTGTTTGACTTATTCTCTACTTATACCTTGCGTCATTCCTTCATTTATATCTCCATCCTCATACTTCTCTCGTACATTTTCCTCATTCAATAGCCTTTCAGAGTACTCCCACCACCTATTCAGGGTTTTCTCAAGGTCATGTAATGCTACACCTGATTCATCCTTTATCTGTCTCACTGATGTTATGTCCTTGGTCGCCTCATCTCTTGCTTAAGCAATCCATACGAGTTGCCTGCCATCCTGTCCTCTTTCCAGCTCTTCATACACCTCTTCCATTGCCTTGGCCTTTGCTTTTTCAACTGCTCTTTTTGCCATCTTTTTTGCAGTCTTGTAGGTTTTCGTATCCTCCTGTCTTCCTGTTAAGTCCCTTTGTTTTTTTGCATCTTTCTTCACTTTTATTGCTTTGTGGACGTCCTCATTCCACCACCATGCCTCCTTATCTTCTGGTGGTCCCTTTCCTGTTACAGCCAGCATGTCTTTTCCAGCTTTTGTAATTACATTTCTATTATAACTCCACCACTCCTGTACATCCTCTGGTAATTTCACTTCTCTTAATACTGTTTCCTGTCTGTTCTGTACAGGTGTCCTAGAAATGATAACCTCCTCTTTTTTATGGTCTCCTCGATTTTCTCCACCTTTTTGTAGATTTCATTGCTGCTCCGAAGTTTCCAGGCAGTTTCAACCTGTGTTGGACCCTTGATTTTCCGTAATATTCTTCTTTCTAGTATCTCCAGCTTTCCCAACTTGTAATTCATTGAGAGGCATTCGCTGGCATACAGGTACTCTGTTTTTACCACAGCATTGTAGTGCTTTATTTTAGCATTCCAAGAGATGCACTTTTTGTTGTAAATGAAACATTATTATTTTAAAAACATGACAAGAATAGTAGGATCAATACTAGACAGGTCTAGTGTGTCCAAAGGTGAAGGATATGTTTTCTTCTATGGAGTGTCTTATTTTTCTAAAAGGATTGTGGTATTTAATAGCAGTGGATTATTTTGGTCCACTTCCTAGTAGCCTATGAGAAGCTAAATATGTATTTATACCTAAAAAGAAAGATGATGAGACTTACCCAACAAAAGCGCTGGCAGGTCGATAGACACACAAACAAACACAAACATACACACAAAATTCAAGCTTTCGCAACCAACGGTTGCCTCATCAGGAAAGAGGGAAGGAGAGGGGAAGACGAAAGGATTTGGGTTTTAAGGGAGAGGGTAAGGAGTCATTCCAATCCCGGGAGTGGAAAGACTTACCTTAGGGGGAAAAAAGGACAGGTATACACTCGCAAACAGACACATATCCATCCGCATATACACAGACACACCTACTGTTACTCTAAACATTCTTTGTGGGCTAGTGTGTCTGTGTACATGCGGATGAATATGTGTGTGTGTGCGAGTTTATACCTGTCCTTTTTTCCCCCTAAGGTAAGTCTTTCCGCTCCCGGGATTGGAATGACTCCTTACCCTCTCCCTTAAAACCCAAATCCTTTCGTCTTTCCCTCTCCTTCCCTCTTTCCTGATGAGGCAACCGTTGGTTGCGAAAGCTTGAATTTTGTGTGTATGTTTGTGTGTCTATCGACCTGCCAGCGCTTTTGTTGGGTAAGTCTCATCATCTTTCTTTTTAGATATATTTTTCCCACGTGGAATGTTTCCCTCTATTATATAAATATGTATTTATTATTATAGAATGCTGCTGTAAAATGTAAAATTGTATACATCAAAGAGAGAGTCACTGTGCAGGGAGTAGTTCAATGTTTAACTTGCAACTACTTTGTGCACTGGTAATTTCCTAAAAGATTACTATCCAATAGTGCTAGTACATTTTTAATTAGCCAGTTCAAAGAGATATTATATCAACATGACATTAAACACATACTAGTATCCAAATATTACACACAAGGGGACCCTGCAGCATGCACAATGGAAGTGTTAGGCCATCTCTGTAGAACATTCTGTTACTCTAAACATTCTTTGTGGGCTAGCTTAAAGTAAGACTTTGATAAAATTTTGAATGAGCTGCCTCACTTGATTATGAAATCGGCACCGTTAGAGATAGTAGGTAAAATGTAATAGATGAGCTGTTACTTTCAGTAATAGCCTGACTGTCTTATGAAAAGTGATCAGATGATTGTACAAAGTGACCTAGTGCATGACTGTTTGATCCCAAATGCTTAACAGAGACTCCGTAAACACAACCAGCATGCTAGGGAACCAATATTTCAGGTGGTAGATGTGGTAATGATACAACCTCACACCAAAAGTACAAAACATAAAAAGAAGCAAAGAAATTTTTTTCATCTTCATGAGGGTCCACTAAAAATCAAAGGGATCCCATGTCCCAAAGCACTAGAACTAAAAGAATCTAATACTGTAGTTATTAAAGGCTCATATAGCATGAACTGAAATCATTTTTCAAAATGAAGGACTGCGAACC